>NC_050570.1:5114651-5462151 GCF_013265735.2 Oncorhynchus mykiss | reverse complement strand
ATCAGGGTATAATCACAAACACTGCGGGATGACTCGTTTATGTCATGTCAAAAGACACAGGTGTCTGTAATCATGGCCAAGAGCGGCCTAATATCATTGGTTAATTATCAAATATTAAAATGGCATACAAAGAACAGCATACAAAAAATACAAATGGATAGCAAACGATCATAGATTAATTTGACTACACAAGCTTACAAACAATTACAATGGCAAAGTCACATTAATCACAAGAATGGCTTCAGATCAAAGTCTACGTTGAGACCGAAGGGAGCAAGGGTCTTTAAGTTAAAGATCCATGCAGCCTCTCGTTTTAACAATAAATAATATGTAGAGATCCACATTGACAGATGGAGAAAAGAGAGAAAAGAGCACACTTTTCCTCCAGTGGCAGCTCTGTTGTATGGAGAGCTACGCCAACGAAGTTCCACTGGGTTTCCCCTTCGAGGAGCCGTGTCGTAGACTGTTGTCACGTTCTGACCTCAGTTCCTTCGTCATTGTCTTTGTTTTAGGTTGATCAGGCCGTGAGTTGGGGTTGGGTAGTCTATGTTATTTTTTCTATGTTGTGGTTTTGTGTTTGGCCTGGTATGGTTCTCAATCAGAGGCAGGTGTCGTAGCCTTTTCCCACCTGTGTTTTGTGGGTGTTTATTTCCTGTTTTTACAGTTTTTTATGTCACCTTACAGAACTGTTTCGGGTTTCGTTTCATTCTCTTTGTTGTTTTGTTTAGTGTTCTGAGTTTTAATAAATATCATCATGAACACAAACCACGCTGCGCTTTGGTCCTCACGTGAGTTGGGGTGGGTAGTCTATGTTCTTTTTTCTATGTTGTGATTGTGTTTGGCCTGGTTTGGTCCTCACGTGAGTTGGGGTGTGTAGTCTATGTTCTTTTTTCTATGTTGTGATTGTGTTTGGCCTGGTATGGTCCTCACGTGAGTTGGGGTGTGTAGTCTATGTTCTTTTTTCTATGTTGTGATTGTGTTTGGCCTGGTATGGTCCTCACGTGAGTTGGGGTGTGTAGTCTATGTTCTTTTTTCTATGTTGTGATTGTGTTTGGCCTGGTATGGTCCTCACGTGAGTTGGGGTGTGTAGTCTATGTTCTTTTTTCTATGTTGTGATTGTGTTTGGCCTGGTATGGTCCTCACGTGAGTTGGGGTGTGTAGTCTATGTTCTTTTTTCTATGTTGTGATTGTGTTTGGCCTGGTTTGGTCCTCACGTGAGTTGGGGTGTGTAGTCTATGTTCTTTTTTCTATGTTGTGATTGTGTTTGGCCTGGTATGGTCCTCACGTGAGTTGGGGTGTGTAGTCTATGTTCTTTTTTCTATGTTGTGATTGTGTTTGGCCTGGTTTGGTCCTCACGTGAGTTGGGGTGGGTAGTCTATGTTCTTTTTTCTATGTTGTGATTGTGTTTGGCCTGGTTTGGTCCTCCTCTCCTTCCACCACAGACGGCTGTTACAACTGTGGAGTCTTAAGAGGACTTATTACCACCCGGGTTTTCTTTCGCTTTTAAGTGAGTTATCTCACAGACAAAATACCTGGATTCAATCGGATCGAGCCGTTGACCTCGGCGGTAGCCGACACACCCTCCTTTCCGCTGATGTGTTTTGGCGTGTCGGAGGTGTTAAACTTCGTTGGAGATGTCAAATCAGTGAGCAGCTGCCCTTGATCATTGTCCCGAAGCCACGCCCGTCCCACTGGCGTTTCAGAATGACATAAGCGTAGGCTACAGAGAAATAGTAGAAAATCGTTATCAAATCAAAATGTTATTGGTCACACACACGTGTTTAGCAGATGTTATTGGTCACACACACGTGTTTAGCAGATGTTATTGGTCACACACACGTGTTTAGCAGATGTTATTGGTCACACACACGTGTTTAGCAGATGTTATTGGTCACACACACGTGTTTAGCAGATGTTATTGGTCACACACACGTGTTTAGCAGATGTTATTGGTCACACACACGTGTTTAGCAGATGTTATTGGTCACACACACGTGTTTAGCAGATGTTATTGGTCACACACACGTGTTTAGCAGATGTTATTGGTCACACACACGTGTTTAGCAGATGTTATTGGTCACACACACGTGTTTAGCAGATGTTATTGGTCACACACACGTGTTTAGCAGATGTTATTGGTCACACACACGTGTTTAGCAGATGTTATTGGTCACACACACGTGTTTAGCAGATGTTATTGGTCACACACACGTGTTTAGCAGATGTTATTGGTCACACACACGTGTTTAGCAGATGTTATTGGTCACACACACGTGTTTAGCAGATGTTATTGGTCACACACACGTGTTTAGCAGATGTTATTGGTCACACACACGTGTTTAGCAGATGTTATTGGTCACACACACGTGTTTAGCAGATGTTATTGGTCACACACACGTGTTTAGCAGATGTTATTGGTCACACACACGTGTTTAGCAGATGTTATTGGTCACACACACACGTGTTTAGCAGATGTTATTGGTCACACACACGTGTTTAGCAGATGTTATTGGTCACACACACGTGTTTAGCAGATGTTATTGGTCACACACACGTGTTTAGCAGATGTTATTGCGGGTGTAGCGGAAAAACGGAATACATTTAAGTACAAGGTCAGGAGCCACTTGTGGATTCGACAGTTCTGACACAGTTCCAAAACAAACGCAATGCGGATGTCGGCTAAAGCGGATCTGATTGAATAGAGACCCTAAGTATTCATATATTAAAAATGCAAGGTAAACCCTTAAACCCTAGAACATTATAAAATTTTAATTATTAGCCATGTATAACATATTGATAAGCATTATTATATTGATCAGTCCAGATACTATGATTCATTTGGCTACAACAGGTGTATAGCCAATTGTTTTCTTCCTAGCAGATGATCAGAGCCCAGAACAGACTTCAGAGGAACAGTAGCTGAGAGACCGTCCACTACAGGGTGTTGACACAGAGAGACCGTCCACTACAGGGTGTTGACTCAGAGAGACCATCCACTACAGGGTGTTGACACAGAGAGACCATCCACTACAGGGTGTTGACTCAGAGAGACCGTCCACTACAGGGTGTTGACACAGAGAGACCGTCCACCACAGGGTGTTGACACAGAGAGACCGTCCACCACAGGGTGTTGACTCAGAGAGACCGTCCACTACAGGGTGTTGACACAGAGAGAACATCCACTACAGGGTGTTGACTCAGAGAGACCGTCCACCACAGGGTGTTGACTCAGAGAGACCGTCCACTACAGGGTGTTGACACAGAGAGACCGTCCACCACAGGGTGTTGACTCAGAGAGACCGTCCACCACAGGGTGTTGACTCAGAGAGACCGTCCACTACAGGGTGTTGACTCAGAGAGACCATCCACTACAGGGTGTTGACTCAGAGAGGGTGTTGACTCAGAGAGACCGTCCACTACAGGGTGTTGACACAGAGAGACCATCCACTACAGGGTGTTGACTCAGAGAGACCATCCACTACAGGGTGTTGACACAGAGAGACCATCCACTACATGGTGTTGACTCAGAGAGGGTGTTGACTCAGAGAGACCATCCACTACAGGGTGTTGACTCAGAGAGACCGTCCACTACAGGGTGTTGACACAGAGAGACCATCCACTACAGGGTGTTGACACAGAGAGACCATCCACTACAGGGTGTTGACACAGAGAGACCATCCACTATAGGGTGTTGACTCAGAGAGACCGTCCACCACAGGGTGTTGACTCAGAGAGACCGTCCACCACAGGGTGTTGACTCAGAGAGACCGTCCACCACAGGGTGTTGACTCAGAGAGACCATCCACTACAGGGTGTTGACTCAGAGAGACCGTCCACTACAGGGTGTTGACTCAGAGAGACCATCCACTACAGGGTGTTGACTCAGAGAGACCGTCCACCACAGGGTGTTGACTCAGTCACCATGTAGTACAAAAGAGTCAAGGAAAGTGAGTGGTCGAGGGTGAGGAGAGGAGGGTGCAAGCATCTGTGACAGAGGGAGATTATAGGAGGGGGAGTTTCCGGGTGCCTTTTTCCACCTACGGTATTGTGGTGAATTCAAGGGGTAGCCGTTATCGGGACTTGAACCTGGGTCCCTGAGAGTGTCAGCCCAATAGCTGTTACTCTACGAGGTCTAAACCTCTAGATAAGGTTGCTAGATTTTGTACAAATTTTGTACTAGATTGTGTACTTGTTGATGGTATGTTTAATCATCTCTATCACATCTATAACAATTATATTAAGAGGTAAATATATATATGTGTATATATATATGATATATGTATCTATGATGATACAGAATTATTAAGTCGCGGAGAAAATAATAACTATGATCAAAGGTTCTGAATTAATACTAAGATGGTTGTCAGCAGCAGAAGTGTTGTCAATATTTACACTGCTGATCCATACATCCTGATGTAGTGTTTTAATACAGAGACAGAGAGAGAGAGAGAGAGAGAGAGAGAGAGAGAGACACCCAGTTGAGATGTTCGTAACTTCTACATACCGTAACCACGACAACTGGAATGCTAACAGGACACACACATTTTAACTTATTTGTTTGATTCAACATTATATTATTATATTATATATTACATTATATTTAACTAAGGCGAGTCGGTTAAGAACAAATTCTTATTTACAATGACGGCCTACCCCCCCCCCCCCCCTCCCGGCCAAACCCGGACGACGCTGGGCCAATTGTGCGCCGCCCTATGGGACTCCCAATCACTGCCGGATGTGATACAGCCTGGATTCAAACCGGGGACTATAGTGACACCTCTTGCACTGAGATGCATTGCCTCTTAGACCGCTGCGACACTCGGGAGCCCAAAACAAGTAAAAATGTTTTATTATGATTGCTCAGGGTAATCTTGGTTAGAGTTCCTGTGGTAAATTGGCTCGTCATCTCGGCAACCCAGAACAAAAAAAATCTCAGCTATGTTATGGCTATATCGGTCCATGAGAGATTAGTTGGCTCCTGACATTTCACTGGGGTTGTCGAACTGATGGCTGATGAGAGGGAATAACTGACACAGAGAGAGTGTATGCTTGGTAGGGCAGTGACACGTTTTGGTTAGTAGGGCAGTGACACGTTTTGGTTGGTAGGGCAGTGACACGTTTTGGTTGGTAGGGCGGGGACACATTTTGGTTAGTAGGGCAGTGACACGTTCTGCTTGGTAGGGCAGGGACACGTTCTGCTTGGTAGGGCAGTGACACGTTTTGGTTAGTAGGGCAGTGACACGTTTTGGTTAGTAGGGCAGTGACACGTTTTGGTTAGTAGGGCAGGGACACGTTCTGCTTGGTAGGGCAGGGACACGTTCTGCTTGGTAGGGCAGTGACACGTTTTGGTTAGTAGGGCAGTGACACGTTTTGGTTAGTAGGGCAGGGACACGTTCTGCTTGGTAGGGCAGGGACACGTTCTGCTTGGTAGGGCAGTGACACGTTTTGCTTGGTAGGGCAGTGACACGTTTTGGTTAGTAGGGCAGGGACACGTTCTGCTTGGTAGGGCAGGGACACGTTCTGCTTGGTAGGGCAGTGACACGTTTTGGTTAGTAGGGCAGTGACACGTTCTGCTTGGTAGGGCAGTGACACGTTTTGGTTAGTAGGGCAGTGACACGTTTTGGTTGGTAGGGCAGGGACACGTTCTGCTTGGTAGGGCAGTGACACGTTTTGGTTAGTAGGGCAGGGACACGTTCTGCTTGGTAGGGCAGTGACACGTTTTGGTTGGTAGGGCAGGGACACGTTCTGCTTGGTAGGGCAGTGACACGTTTTGGTTAGTAGGGCAGTGACACGTTTTGGTTGGTAGGGCAGTGACACGTTTTGGTTAGTAGGGCAGTGACACGTTTTGGTTGGTAGGGCAGTGACACGTTTTGGTTGGTAGGGCAGTGACACGTTTTGGTTGGTAGGGCAGGGACACGTTTTGGTTAGTAGGGCAGTGACACGTTTTGGTTAGTAGGGCAGTGACACGTTTTGGTTGGTAGGGCAGGGACACGTTTTGGTTAGTAGGGCAGTGACACGTTTTGGTTAGTAGGGCAATGACATGTTTTGGTTAGTAGGGCAGTGACATGTTTTGGTTAGTAGGGCAGTGACACGTTCTGCTTGGTAGGGCAGTGACACGTTTTGGTTGGTAGGGCAGGGACACGTTCTGCTTGGTAGGGCAGTGACACGTTTTGGTTAGTAGGGCAGTGACACGTTTTGGTTAGTAAGACAGTGACACGTTTTGGTTGGTAGGACAGTGACACGTTTTGGTTGGTAGGACAGTGACACGTTTTGGTTGGTAGGGCAGGGACACGTTCTGCTTGGTAGGGCAGTGACACGTTTTGGTTATTAGGACAGTGACACGTTTTGGTTAGTAGGGCAGTGACACGTTTTGGTTAGTAGGGCAGTGACACGTTTTGGTTAGTAGGGCAGTGACACGTTCTGCTTGGTAGGGCAGTGACAAGTTCTGCTTGGTAGGGCAGTGACATGTTTTGGTTAGTAGGGCAGTGACATGTTATGCTTGGTAGGGCAGTGACACGTTTTGGTTAGTAGGGCAGTGACACGTTTTGGTTGGTAGGGCAGGGACACGTTCTGCTTGGTAGGGCAGTGACACGTTTTGGTTAGTAGGGCAGTGACACGTTTTGGTTAGTAAGACAGTGACACGTTTTGGTTGGTAGGACAGTGACACGTTTTGGTTGGTAGGACAGTGACACGTTTTGGTTGGTAGGGCAGGGACACGTTCTGCTTGGTAGGGCAGTGACACGTTTTGGTTATTAGGACAGTGACACGTTTTGGTTAGTAGGGCAGTGACATGTTTTGGTTGGTAGGGCAGTGACACGTTTTGGTTGGTAGGGCAGTGACACGTTTTGGTTAGTAGGACAGTGACACGTTTTGGTTGGTAGGGCAGTGACACGTTTTGGTTAGTAGGGCAGTGACACGTTTTGGTTGGTAGGGCAGTGACACGTTTTGGTTAGTAGGGCAGTGACACGTTTTGGTTAGTAGGGCAGTGACACGTTCTGCTTGGTAGGGCAGTGACACGTTTTGGTTGGTAGGGCAGTGACACGTTCTGCTTGGTAGGGCAGTGACACACGTGGTAGTTATGTTGGTTGGACTTGATTGGAAATTGTTCTAAAATACGTGGTATGTTGAATATTATAAACTGAGTGGTTTGAGCCCTGAATGACAACAGATTACTATTTACTGCTCTAATTACGTTGGTAACCACTTTATAATAGCAATATGGCACCTCAGAGGTTCGTGGTATATGGCCAATATACCACTGCTAAGGGCTGTATCCAAGGCACCCAGCATTGCATCGCGTGTAAGAACAGCCCTTAGCAGTGGTTTATTGGCCATATATCACACCCCATCGGGCCTTATTGCTCATTTAGACACTTATTACATACATTAAATGATCTTTACTCATTACTCTGATCTGAATGGTAGAACAAAATCGAAAGTTAATTAAATTCGTGGTCACCGAAGGGACAGAGAACATACAAGAAGCACCAGCAGTGCCATCCAATAGGACTCTGCCCTCTGGTGGTCAAGAGTGAAATAAAACGTATAACAACATAACACAATAACAAACAAACCACAACAAATACATAGAGAAACAGACAAAAAGGTTTTTATTAGGAGTGTAAATTTGCACAATTTAGTTGTGGTTCATTATGAATTAGATCCTTACAGCTTTACTATGCATGGCCATTCCTGTTAGCGCCATTATCTTCGAGGAGGGAAGGACGGGCTGGCACCCTATATAGTGCACTACTTTATACCAGGGCCCCATATAACTATGGTCAAAAGTTGTGCACTATATAGGGAATAGGGTGCGAGCTTTGGTCTAAAGTAGTGCACTATATAGGGAATAGGGTGCGAGCTCTGGTCTAAAGTAGTGCACTATATAGGGAATAGGGTGCGAGCTTTGGTCTAAAGTAGTGCACTATATAGGGAATAGGGTGCGAGCTCTGGTCTAAAGTAGTGCACTATATAGGGAATAGGGTGCTATTTTATTAGTGGTTCGTAGGCAGGCAGTGCTTGAAGTTGAATAAGAAAAGGTTCTGTCCGGTACATATACATACTGTACCTGTCAAAAGTTAGGAAACACCAACTTATTCAAGGGTTTTTCTTTATTTTTACCATTTTTCTACATTGTAGAACAATAATGAAGACATCACAACTATGAAATAGCAGATATGGAATCATGTCGTAACCAAAAAAAAGTGTTAAACAAATCTAAACATATTTTATATTTGAGATTCTTCAAAGTAGCCACCCCTTTGCCTTGATGACAGCTTTGCACACTCCTGACATTCTCTCAACCAGCTGTGTTATTATGTGTTATTTCATAGTTTTTATGTCTTCACTTGTATTTATTTATTTATTGTACCTTTATTTAACTAGGCAAGTCAGTTAAGAACAAATTCTTATTGTCAATTACGGCCTACCGGGGAACAGTGGGTTAACTGCCTTGTTCAGGGGAACAGTGGGTTAACTGCCTTGTTCAGGGGAACAATGGGTTAACTGCCTTGTTCAGGGGAACAGTGGGTTAACTGCCTTGTTCAGGGGAACAGTGGGTTAACTGCCTTGTTCAGGGGAACAGTGGGGTTAACTGCCTTGTTCAGGGGAACAGTGGGTTAACTGCCTTGTTCAGGGGAACAGTGGGTTAACTGCCTTGTTCAGGGGAACAGTGGGTTAACTGCCTTGTTCAGGGGAACAGTGGGGTTAACTGCCTTGTTCAGGGGAACAGTGGGGTTAACTGCCTTGTTCAGGGGAACAGTGGGGTTAACTGCCTTGTTCAGGGGAACAGTGGGGTTAACTGCCTTGTTCAGGGGAACAGTGGGGTTAACTGCCTTGTTCAGGGGAACAGTGGGGTTAACTGCCTTGTTCAGGGGAACAGTGGGGTTAACTGCCTTGTTCAGGGGAACAGTGGGTTAACTGCCTTGTTCAGGGGAACAGTGGGTTAACTGCCTTGTTCAGGGGAACAGTGGGTTAACTGCCTTGTTCAGGGGAACAGTGGGTTTAACTGCCTTGTTCAGGGGAACAGTGGGGTTAACTGCCTTGTTCAGGGGAACAGTGGGTTAACTGCCTTGTTCAGGGGCAGAACGACAGATTTTTACCTCGTCAGCTCGGGGATTTGAATGTAGAAAACAGTAAAATAAAGAAAAACCATTGAATGAGTAGGGTTAGGGTTAGGGCGTGTCCTGTATATTAGAGTTAATATTCTATAAGACGTTGCCAGTACTGTACTCAAGCTGTAGGAAATGTGAGATGTTGGTACTCTGTACCAGTGAGCACTGTTCTAACTAAAGCCCTGTTTGTCAAGCTATCGGTGGGTTACTCCCAAATGGCAATTCCCAATGTAGTGCACTATTTTTTACTGACGCCCTATGGACCTTGAGGTGAAGAGTAGTGCACCATAAGGGAACAGGGTGCCATTTTGGACTCACACAATGATTGTGTACAGTTTATACACCATACAAAAAGACCACTGAACTCTTCAACCTTGGAGAAGCACTTCACGAAAAACATACAAAACCTTGGAAAAGAACTTCACGAAAAACATACAAAACCTTGGAAAAGAACTTCACGAAAAACATACAAAAAGCTCAAAGATAACAAGACAATAGTAAAAAAGTTTAGCATTAGAGAGATGCTGAGTGTCTGTTGGTCATCGACAGACTCAAACAGTCAAATCAAATTTTATTGGTCGCATACCCATATTTAGCAGATGTTATTGCGGGTGTAGTGAAATGCTTATTAGGAGTGTTGTTAAAAACATAGAAAACACTGTAATAAAATCTAGTCTCTATTTATAATACTGATAGAAATGTACATACTTCTGCATTATAAAAAGAAGTAACCAGGAACTGCAACACGTAACATTTTCAATCCCCTTCGATGACTTCCATCTGTAGAGGATTTGTGTACAGTTGAGCCCCTCCACCGTGGTTCTCTGGTTCTATGGTTCCTTGGTTCTAGTAGGGTTCCGTGGTTCTAGTTGGGTTCCGTGGTTCTAGTACACTGGGGCGGCGTTGCGAATCCCACAGCAGAGAACCATGGTGAAGATCATCTCAAAGATCTAGAATGAAAATCAACATCAACAAAGGAAGTCCAACAGCTGTCCAGGCGCGTCTCCGTGGTAACACTACTCACCATGATGACAGCGACCGCCAGGGCAACTAGACCAATCAGGTAGAGCTTCTCAGAGAACAGATCCTTCAGTTTCAGATGACAGCTCTAGTGGGAGGGGAACACAGAGAGAGAGGGTATCAGGACCTTCATTTAAACTGCTGTTTTTTCCCCTCCTGCATACTACTGTGCCGTGTAAAGCATTCATTCATATAATACATGGTGTTATTCTCCTCACGTGAAAAGGTGGTGTTGACAATATTGAAGTAGCAGTGTTAACACATATGGAATTGCAAATTCTGTACTGCCATTCCTTATCTCTATAAAACAAATCTTAAATTACAGCTCAATTTGAGCAAATATTGGAGACCCAGGTTCTAATCTAGCTTGTTACAAAAGCAGAAAACCACCTGTCTGCCTCATGTGATTTTTGACATGTGATTTTACATGAATGTGTGTGTACTGCAGTGGAGGCTCCTCGGGGGAGGAAGGGGAGGATCATCCTCCTCAGTGAATTACATAAAGAATAAAAATGTAAGTTATCCTTTTTAGATAAAACTATACTAAATATATTCACATGTCATTAAATAATTGATTAAAACCCACTGCAACATGGTGTAGCTGGAGGACAGCTAGCTTCCGTCCTCTTCTGGGTATATTGACTTCAATACAAAACCTAGGAGGCTCATGGTTCTCACCCCCTTCCGTAGACTTACACAGTAATTATGACAGCGTCTGGAGGACGTCCTCCAACCTATCAGAGCTCTTGCAGTATGAACTGACATGTTGTCCACCCAATCAAAGGAACAGAGAATTAATCTATTACTGAAAACACAAGCTATTGCTAGCTAGCACTGCAGTGCAAAAAAATTTGGTGATAGTTGACTCAGAGAGAGAAAGACAATAGTTGAACAGTTTTGAACAAATTTGTTTCTTTAAAAATGAAGGAGAAGCAAGACCGAGAGAGAGAGATATTTTGTTGTATTTTTTTCACTTTCACTTACTTAGCTAAGTGACTGCAACTGGCTAGTTTAGCCTACTCAAATCCCCAGCTCAAACAGAGAGGGATGCTATGTTAGCTAGCGGGCTAAGGCTATCAGACAGAGAGGGATGCTATGTTAGCTAGCGGGCTATGGCTATCAAACAGAGAGGGATGCTATGCTAGCTAGCGGGCTATGGCTATCAAACAGAGAGGGATGCTATGCTAGCTAGCGGGCTATGGCTATCAAACAGAGAGGGATGCTATGTTAGCTAGCGGGCTATGGCTATCAAACAGAGAGGGGTGCTATGTTAGCTAGCGGGCTATGGCTATCAAACAGAGAGGGATGCTATGTTAGCTAGCGGGCTATCCAACACTGGAACTCTTTCAAGTCAAGGTCAACTTTTGGTTTTATAAATGTATTGCCATCGGGTTTACTAACGTGCTAGTTCTAGTAGCTATGTTGACTATGGTGTTAACTAATATGGTGACAACAATGTACAGTAGGCTGTCTGTAGTGGTTAGTGTTTATGTAATGAAGGTTTGGCTTGGAAAGTCAACCAATATGCTGTAATAGAAATAAGACCGTGCTCATTAAATACGTTATTGTTCTTCATGTTAAACGGCACCGACCACCATCGACTACTGTACCGAAGGTTTCAGCAGGGCATCTTCCAGGCTCTTCTTGGGACACAGGGCTCCGGTCACTTGTACGAATAAGGGGGAGTCGTCTCCTTTACCACAGCAGTCCAGCTAACGAAAACACAGGTAGAGACAACCGATTAGTCATGCCATTTGATTAATTGATTGATTGGCAATTTTTCTCCCCCCCCCCCCAGCCCTCCCGTAATGTGCTACCGAACCATCACACAACAACTATCACATTGAGGAGAACACATTTCATAGAGGTATTGTAACAAACATGCATCTATTTCTCTCATCAAATGACAGATATATTTTCAACCAACTACCGCCATATGATCACATGACTAGATTACCACTATGACAAGTTAACAGACGTATAGGATGATGGTGAGAGTGGTGACCTACGGTCTCGTGGAACACCTCCAGGACTTTGATAGCAGCTGTTTTGCTGGGAGAGTCTACGACTTCCACTGACTTGATGTACGCCTCGTCATAGAAGGTTATCATCTCCTTGGAGATCTGGAACAGAAGGCTGTAGTTAGGAGTTTGGACAATGTCTCTGTGTGTGTGGATGGGGGTCTGTGTGTGTGTGGATGGGGGTCTCTGTGTGTGGATGGGGGTCTGTGTGTGTGTGGATGGGGGTCTGTGTGGGTGGGTGGGAGTCTGTGTGTGTGTGGATGGGGGTCGGTGTGGGTGGGTGGGAGTCTGTGTGTGTGGATGGGGGTCTGTATGTGTGTGGATGGGGGTCTCTGTGTGTGGATGAGGGTCGGTGTGTGTGGATGGGGGTCTGTGTGTGTGTGGATGGGGGTCGGTGTGGGTGGGTGGGTGGGAGTCTGTGTTTGTGTGGATGGGGGTCGGTGTGGGTGGGTGGGAGTCTGTGTGTGGATGGGGGTCTGTGTGTGTGGATGGGGGTCGGTGTGGGTGGGTGGGGTGTCCTCGTGTCCTACTGTGTGACTTAGGGTGTGATGTAGTGTCTTACTGTGTCTCGGTTACTGAATCCCCAGATCCCAGCAGCCACCTCACAGACGAACAGGCACACCAACATGAAAAAGAACTGAAAGAGAAAGAAACATAAACGGTTCATTTGTCAACCTTCTATAATTAGGTATAAATGTAATCTCAGGGCTTTACATTATTCTACTTTACTGAGGGCCAATATCTAACTTGATTTTACACTAAAATGATTGGACCATGAGAGAGTGAGCTGGAGGGCTTGTTACTGAGAGATGGGCCGAGAGAGAGACAGAGACAGAGAGAGAGACAGAGAGAGAGACAGAGAGAGAGAGAGACTGAGTGAGTGAGTGAGTGAGTGAGTGAGTGAGTGAGTGAGTACCTCACATCACCATTCAGCCCTCAGATGTCATGCTTAAAAAGTACCAGCTGGATATAATAACACAATGTCAGATCTCCCTCCTCCTTGACAGAGCACAATAACCCCCTGTGAAGGCCCCATGTACCAATCAAATCACATTTTATTTGTCACATACGCATGTTTAGCAGATGTTAGTGTGGGTGTAGCGAAATGCTTGTAAAAAAACATACATATCATATTTTATTTTTAATTTTACCTTTATTTTACCTTTATTTAAATAGGCAAGTCAGTTAAGAACAAATTCTTATTTTCAATGACGGCCTAGGAACAGTGGGTTAACTGCATTGTTCAGGGGCGACATAACGACATAACTGGTCCACTGGCAACAATCCCACAACCCTGTCATTTCAAGCACCCTGCTATACCAACTGAGCTACATGAGCAATGAAGAGTCTGCGATGGGCAACTCAATCATCAAACTATACTTCATTAACAAACAAAGGGAAGAGAACCAGCTGGTTAACAGTGTAAACAGCTTCAAGACCTCCCCGAAGGCAACGAACCAGCTGGTTAACAATGTAAACAGCCCCCATACCTCCCCGAAGGCAAAGAACCAGCTGGTTAACAGTGTAAACAGCCCCCAGACCTCTCCGAAGGCAAAGAACCAGCTGGTTAACAATGTAAACAGCCCCCAGACCTCCCCGAAGGCAAAGGACCAGCTGGTTAACAGTGTAAACTGCCCCTAGACCTCCCCGAAGGCAAATAACCAGCTGGTTAACAATGTAAACAGCCCCCAGACCTCCCCGAAGGCAAAGAACCAGCTGGTTAACAATGTAAACAGCCCACAGACCTCCCCGAAGGCAAAGAACCAGCTGGTTAACAGTGTAAACAGCTTCAAGACCTCCCAGAAGGCAGAGAACCAGCTGGTTAACAATGTAAACAGCCCCCAGACCTCCCCGAAGGCAAAGAACCAGCTGGTTAACAATGTAAACAGCCCCCAGACCTCCCCGAAGGCAAAGAACCAGCTGGTTAACAATGTAAACAGCCCCCAGACCTCCCCGAAGGCAAATAACCAGCTGGTTAACAGTGTAAACAGCCCCCAGACCTCCCCGAAGGCAACGAACCAGCTGGTTAACAATGTAAACAGCCCCCATACCTCCCCGAAGGCAAAGAACCAGCTGGTTAACAATGTAAACAGCCCCCAGACCTCTCCGAAGGCAAAGAACCAGCTGGTTAACAATGTAAACAGCCCACAGACCTCCCCAAAGGCAAAGAACCAACTGGTTAACAATGTAAACAGCACCCAGACTTCCCCCAATGCAGACAACTAGCTGGTTAACAGTGTAAACAGCTTCAAGACCTCCCAGAAGGCAGAGAACCAGCTGGTTAACAGTGTGAACAGCCCACAGACATCCCCGAAGGCAAAGAACCTGCTGGTTAACAGTGTAAACAGCCCCCAGACCTCCCCGAAGGCAACAGACCAGCTGGTTAACAATGTAAACAGCCCCCAGACCTCCCCGAAGGCAAGGAACATGCTGGTAAACAGTGTAAACTGCCCCTAGACCTCCCCGAAGGCAAAGAACCAGCTGGTTAACAATGTAAACAGCCCCCAGACCTCCCGGAAGGCAAAGAACCAGCTGGTTAACAATGTAAACAGCCCCCAGACCTCCCCGAAGGCAAATAACCAGCTGGTTAACAGTATAAACAGCCCCCAGACCTCCCCGAAGGCAAAGAACCAGCTGGTTAACAGTGTAAACAGCCCCCAGACCTCCCCGAAGGCAAAGAACCAGCTGGTTAACAATGTAAACAGCCCACAGACCTCCCCGAAGGCAAAGAACCAGCTGGTTAACAATGTAAACAGCCCACAGACCTCCCCGAAGGCAAAGAACCAACTGGTTAACAATGTAAACAGCCCCCATACTTCCCCCAAGGCAGACAACTAGCTGGTTAACAGTGTAAACAGTTTCAAGACCTCCCAGAAGGCAGAGAACCAGCTGGTTAACAGTGTAAACAGCCCCCAGACCTCCCCGAAGGCAACAGACCAGCTGGTTAACAATGTAAACAGCCCCCAGACCTCCCCGAAGGCAAGGAACATGCTGGTAAACAGTGTAAACTGCCCCTAGACCTCCCCGAAGGCAAAGAACCAGCTGGTTAACAATGTAAACAGCCCCCAGACCTCCCGGAAGGCAAAGAACCAGCTGGTTAACAATGTAAACAGCCCCCAGACCTCCCCGAAGGCAAATAACCAGCTGGTTAACAGTATAAACAGCCCCCAGACCTCCCCGAAGGCAAAGAACCAGCTGGTTAACAATGTAAACAGCCCACAGACCTCCCCGAAGGCAAAGAACCAGCTGGTTAACAGTGTAAACAGCTTCAAGACCTCCCAGAAGGCAGAGAACCAGCTGGTTAACAATGTAAACAGCCCCCAGACCTCCCCGAATGCAGAGAACCAGCTGGTTAACAGTGTAAACAGCCCCCAGACCTCCCCGAAGGCAAAGAACCAGCTGGTTAACAATGTAAACAGCCCCCAGACCTCCCTGAAGGCAAAGAACCAGCTGGTTAACAGTGTAAACTGCCCCCAGACCTCCCCGAAGGCAAAGAACCAGCTGGTTAACAATGTAAACAGCCCCCAGACCTCCCCGAAGGCAAAGAACCAGCTGGTTAACAATGTAAACAGCCCCCAGACCTCCCCGAAGGCAAAGAACCAGCTGGTTAACAATGTAAACAGCCCCCAGACCTCCCCGAAGGCAAAGAACCAGCTGGTTAACAATGTAAACAGCCCCCAGACCTCCCCGAAGGCAAATAACCAGCTGGTTAACAGTGTAAACAGCCCCCAGACCTCCACGAAGGCAACGAACCAGCTGGTTAACAATGTAAACAGCCCCCATACCTCCCCGAAGGCAAAGAACCAGCTGGTTAACAATGTAAACAGCCCCCAGACCTCTCCGAAGGCAAAGAACCAGCTGGTTAACAATGTAAACAGCCCACAGACCTCCCCAAAGGCAAAGAACCAACTGGTTAACAATGTAAACAGCACCCAGACTTCCCCCAATGCAGACAACTAGCTGGTTAACAGTGTAAACAGCTTCAAGACCTCCCAGAAGGCAGAGAACCAGCTGGTTAACAGTGTGAACAGCCCACAGACATCCCCGAAGGCAAAGAACCTGCTGGTTAACAGTGTAAACAGCCCCCAGACCTCCCCGAAGGCAACAGACCAGCTGGTTAACAATGTAAACAGCCCCCAGACCTCCCCGAAGGCAAGGAACATGCTGGTAAACAGTGTAAACTGCCCCTAGACCTCCCCGAAGGCAAAGAACCAGCTGGTTAACAATGTAAACAGCCCCCAGACCTCCCGGAAGGCAAAGAACCAGCTGGTTAACAATGTAAACAGCCCCCAGACCTCCCCGAAGGCAAATAACCAGCTGGTTAACAGTATAAACAGCCCCCAGACCTCCCCGAAGGCAAAGAACCAGCTGGTTAACAGTGTAAACAGCCCCCAGACCTCCCCGAAGGCAAAGAACCAGCTGGTTAACAATGTAAACAGCCCACAGACCTCCCCGAAGGCAAAGAACCAGCTGGTTAACAATGTAAACAGCCCACAGACCTCCCCGAAGGCAAAGAACCAACTGGTTAACAATGTAAACAGCCCCCATACTTCCCCCAAGGCAGACAACTAGCTGGTTAACAGTGTAAACAGTTTCAAGACCTCCCAGAAGGCAGAGAACCAGCTGGTTAACAATGTAAACAGCCCCCAGACCTCCCCGAATGCAGAGAACCAGCTGGTTAACAGTGTAAACAGCCCCCAGACCTCCCCGAAGGCAAAGAACCAGCTGGTTAACAATGTAAACAGCCCCCATACCTCCCTGAAGGCAAAGAACCAGCTGGTTAACAATGTAAACAGCCCACAGACCTCCCCAAAGGCAAAGAACCAACTGGTTAACAATGTAAACAGCACCCAGACTTCCCCCAATGCAGACAACTAGCTGGTTAACAGTGTAAACAGCTTCAAGACCTCCCAGAAGGCAGAGAACCAGCTGGTTAACAGTGTGAACAGCCCACAGACATCCCCGAAGGCAAAGAACCTGCTGGTTAACAGTGTAAACAGCCCCCAGACCTCCCCGAAGGCAACAGACCAGCTGGTTAACAATGTAAACAGCCCCCAGACCTCCCCGAAGGCAAAGAACATGCTGGTAAACAGTGTAAACTGCCCCTAGACCTCCCCGAAGGCAAAGAACCAGCTGGTTAACAATGTAAACAGCCCCCAGACCTCCCTGAAGGCAAAGAACCAGCTGGTTAACAATGTAAACAGCCCCCAGACCTCCCCGAAGGCAAATAACCAGCTGGTTAACAGTATAAACAGCCCCCAGACCTCCCCGAAGGCAAAGAACCAGCTGGTTAACAGTGTAAACAGCCCCCAGACCTCCCCGAACGCAAAGAACCAGCTGGTTAACAATGTAAACAGCCCACAGACCTCCCCGAAGGCAAAGAACCAACTGGTTAACAATGTAAACAGCCCCCAGACTTCCCCCAAGGCAGACAACTAGCTGGTTAACAGTGTAAACAGCTTCAAGACCTCCCAGAAGGCAGAGAACCAGCTGGTTAACAATGTAAACAGCCCCCAGACCTCCCCGAATGCAGAGAACCAGCTGGTTAACAGTGTAAACAGCCCCCAGACCTCCCCGAAGGCAAAGAACCAGCTGGTTAACAATGTAAACAGCCCCCATACCTCCCTGAAGGCAAAGAACCAGCTGGTTAACAGTGTAAACAGCCCCCAGACCTACCCGAAGGCAAAGAACCAGCTGGTTAACAATGTAAACAGCCCCCAGACCTCCCCGAAGGCAAAGAACCAGCTGGTTAACAATGTAAACAGCCCCCAGACCTCCCCGAAGGCAAAGGACCAGCTCGTTAACAGTGTAAACAGCCCCCAGACCTCCCCGAAGGCAAAGAACCAGCTGGTTAACAATGTAAACAGCCCCCAGACCTCCCCGAAGGCAAAGAACCAGCTGGTTAACAGTGTAAACAGCCCCCAGACCTTCCCTGAAGGCAAAGAACCAGCTGGTAAACAATGTAAACAGCCCACAGACCTCCCCGAAGGCAAAGAACCAGCTGGTTAACAATGTAAACAGCCCACAGACCTCCCCGAAGGCAAAGAACCAACTGGTTAACAATGTAAACAGCCCCCAGACTTCCCCCAAGGCAGACAACTAGCTGGTTAACAGTGTAAACAGCTTCAAGACCTCCCAGAAGGCAGAGAACCAGCTGGTTAACAATGTAAACAGCCCCCAGACCTCCCCGAATGCAGAGAACCAGCTGGTTAACAGTGTAAACAGCCCCCAGACCTCCCCGAAGGCAAAGAACCAGCTGGTTAACAATGTAAACAGCCCCCAGACCTCCCTGAAGGCAAAGAACCAGCTGGTTAACAGTGTAAACAGCCCCCAGACCTCCCCGAAGGCAAAGAACCAGCTGGTTAACAATGTAAACAGCCCCCAGACCTCCCCGAAGGCAAAGAACCAGCTGGTTAACAATGTAAACAGCCCCCAGACCTCCCCGAAGGCAAAGGACCAGCTCGTTAACAGTGTAAACAGCCCCCAGACCTCCCAGAAGGCAAAGAACCAGCTGGTTAACAGTGTAAACAGCCCCCAGACCTCCCGAAGGCAAAGAACCAGCTGGTTAACAGTGTAAACAGCCCCCAGACCTCCCCGAAGGCAAAGAACCAGCTGGTTAACAGTGTAAACAGCCCCCAGACCTCCCCGAAGGCAAAGAACCAGCTGGTTAACAATGTAAACAGCCCCCAGACCTCCCCGAAGGCATCGAACCAGCTGGTTAACAGTGTAAACAGCCCCCAGACCTCCCCGAAGGCAAAGAACCAGCTGGTTAATAGTGTAAACAGCCACACCAGTCTGGGACATAGGATAAAAAGATGAGCTAGCAACTCAGACTGAGGACAACCCTCCCCAAGACTAGGATCTAGGTGGACCAGATGCCTGTTGGTGGCTATCGCCCCATGTATTATCCTCCATTGGAGGTCAGCTGTCCTTGTATCAATTGGCAGCGTGTATAGAGACCATCAGCAGCCTTTTGGGAAAGCTTTTGGGAAAGTCCAAACAAAATCAGCCCATCTCGTTGATCTCACCCCTGCCAGGGAGGACGCATGCGACACTTTTACACATATTGTGAACATCGCCTTTCTTCCTACTGCCGTCTATTCTTGAAAGACAGCATCATACCCTCACCCACCTGCACCCCCCTCCCCCCCCCCCCCAGCAGCAGTGGTGACATTCAGAGTAGGGATAACGTAATCTTGGCCCTCCTTCCACTGGTCAGTGTGTGTATTGTTGGACACAAGTTGCTGGAAAGGATTCAGAGACCTCTGTTACCAGCTGCTTCAGCAGGCCGGATGACAGGACCTCTGTTACCAGCTGCTTCAGCAGGCCGGATGACAGGAACTCTGTTACCAGCTGCTTCAGCAGGCCGGATGACTGGACCTCTGTTACCAGCTGCTGCAGCAGGCCGGATGACTGGACCTCTGTTACCAGCTGCTTCAGCAGGCCGGATGACAGGACCTCTGTTACCAGCTGCTTCAGCAGGCCGGATGACTGGATCTCTGTTACCAGCTGCTTGAGCAGGCCAGATGACTGGACCTCTGTTACCAGCAGCTTCAGCAGGCCGGATGACCGGACCTCTGTTACCAGCTGCTTCAGCAGGCCAGATGACTGGACCTCTGTTACCAGCTGCTTCAGCAGGCCGGATGATTGGACCTCTGTTACCAGCTGCTTCAGCAGGCCGGATGACCGGACCTCTGTTACCAGCTGCTTCAGCAGGCCGGATGACAGGACCTCTGTTACCAGCTGCTTCAGCAGGCCGGATGACTGGACCTCTGTTACCAGCTGCTTCAGCAGGCCGGATGACTGGACCTCTGTTACCAGCTGCTGCAGCAGGCCGGAGGACTGGACCTGTGTTACCAGCTGCTGCAGCAGGCCGGATGACTGGACCTCTGTTACCAGCTGCTTCAGCAGGCCAGATGACTGGACCTCTGTTACCAGCTGCTGCAGCAGGCCGGAGGACAGGACCTCTGTTACCAGCTGCTTCAGCAGGCCGGATGACCGGATCCCCGATCTCTCATCCAGCTTCACCACTACTCATGCTCTGCATCATGTACCTCAACTACATAACCAACGTTCTGTAGTAAAACTGGTCCCATGTGTATAGGGCTTTAGAGGTATGCCCTGACATATTTGCGGTGTCCTGCTGCCCTCTAGTGGTCACTCACCGTTCCAAGAAGACACTGAGATTCCTGGATGGCACCGTAGCAACCGAGAAACCCTACAAACATCATCACAGCTCCCACAGCTATCAGGATGTACACACCTAGAGAAGAAGTGAAGAGAGGAGAGGAGAGGAGAGGAGAGGAGAGGAGAGGAGAGGAGAGGAGAGGAGAGGAGAGGAGAGGAGAGGAGAGGAGAGGAGAGGAGAGGAGAGGAGAGGAGAGTTTAGACAAGTTTGTGAGATATGGAAAGTGTATGTGAGAGCACACCACCAGATGGTAGTCAACCTCCACAAAACCCAAATGTTGTGATGGAGTCGTTGGTGTTTCCCCTGACGTGGTCCCAGTGACACGACGTCTGAGACGAAGCGGACATCCTGTAACATTCTGTTACTGGAACAGAAAGACATCAACTTCCCAGATCCATCCTGACTGAAAGGGAGGAGTTAGTACACACACACACACACACACACACAGCGCATGCACACGCACATACACACACACACACACACAGCACACGCACACGCACACACACAGCAAAGCAGACCAAGGCAGGACATGCCTCCCTCCCCTCTCCCCAGAAACGATTGAGTTAAACATTTTCAGGAAAATCTACCTAATCTTGTCCTTTTCCGAAAAATTTGCAAGGCCTTCTCAGTAATCCTGGTGTTTCCGTTCCAACTGGACATGCTGTTTAAAGGCACATAATACCAGTGAAAACAATCTGTAGGAAAATACAGATGGATCCAACAGTTTCTTCTCTGGACACTGGTTACCGGTATTAAACCATACAAAAACAACTTTCCTCAGTGAACTTTAACCTCTGACCTCCAGCACCGTCTAACTCCAGGAAACAGGAGCACCTGATTTCCTTCGCCGCAGGGTAACTTACACACAGACACACACCAGTCAGAGTGTGTACTGCCTTCCTGAGACCCTGGAGTGTTGATTCTCTTTTCCCTGGATAGTTACTGTAGCTCTGTGACCGCCTGTGAATGCTATACAATAAAGGGTTAGTGACACAAATGGCACCCTCTTTCCTTTAAATGGCACCCTCTTTCCTTTAAATGGCACCCTCTTTCCTTCAAATGGCACCCTCTTTCCTTCAAATGGCACCCTCTTTCCTTTAAATGGCACCCTCTTTCCTTTAAATGGCACCATCTTTCCTTCAAATGGCACCCTCTTTCCTTCAAATGGCACCCTCTTTCCTTCAAATGGCACCATATTTCCTTTAAATGGCACCCTCTTTCCTTTAAATGGCACCCTCTTTCCTTCAAATGGCACCCTCTTTCCTTCAAATGGCACCCTCTTTCCTTTAAATGGAACCCTCTTTCCTTTAAATGGCACCATCTTTCCTTCAAATGGCACCCTCTTTCCTTCAAATGGCACCCTCTTTCCTTTAAATGGCACCCTCTTTCCTTTAAATGGCACCCTCTTTCCTTCAAATGGCACCATCTTTCCTTTAAATGGCACCATCTTTCCTTTAAATGGCACCCTCTTTCCTTTAAATGGCACCCTCTTTCCTTCAAATGGCACCCTCTTTCCTTCAAATGGCACCCTCTTTCCTTCAAATGGCACCCTCTTTCCTTTAAATGGCACCCTCTTTCCTTTAAATGGCACCATCCTTCCTTCAAATGGCACCCTCTTTCCTTCAAATGGCACCCTCTTTCCTTCAAATGGCACCCTCTTTCCTTCAAATGGCACCCTCTTTCCTTTAAATGGCACCCTCTTTCCTTCAAATGGCACCATCTTTCCTTTAAATGGCACCATCTTTCCTTTAAATGGCACCCTCTTTCCTTTAAATGGCACCATCTTTCCTTCAAATGGCACCCTATTTCCTTCAAATGGCACCCTCTTTCCTTTAAATGGCACCCTCTTTCCTTTAAATGGCACCCTCTTTCCTTCAAATGGCACCATCTTTCCTTTAAATGGCACCATCTTTCCTTTAAATGGCACCCTATTTCCTTTAAATGGCACCCTCTTTCCTTCAAATGGCACCCTCTTTCCTTCAAATGGCACCCTCTTTCCTTTAAATGGCACCCTCTTTCCTTTAAATGGCACCATCCTTCCTTCAAATGGCACCCTCTTTCCTTCAAATGGCACCCTCTTTCCTTCAAATGGCACCCTCTTTCCTTTAAATGGCACCCTCTTTCCTTCAAATGGCACCCTCTTTCCTTTAAATGGCACCATCTTTCCTTTAAATGGCACCCTCTTTCCTTTAAATGGCACCCTCTTTCCTTTAAATGGCACCCTCTTTCCTTCAAATGGCACCCTCTTTCCTTTAAATGGCACCCTCTTTCCTTTAAATGGGACCCTCGTTCCTTCAAATGGCACCATCATTCCTTCAAATGGCACCATCTTTCCTTCAAATGGCACCATCTTTCCTTTAAATGGCACCCTCTTTCCTTTAAATGGCACCCTATTTCCTTCAAATGGCACCATCTTTCCTTTACAGCACCTTATGGACCCTGGTCAAAAATAGTGCACCCTATTCCCTATGGGTCCTGGTCAAAAATAGTGCACCCTATTCCCTATTGGTCCTGGTCAAAAATAGTGCACCCTATTCCCTATGGGTCCTGGTCAAAAATAGTGCACCCTATTCCCTATGGGTCCTGGTCAAAAATAGTGCAACCTATTCCCCATAGGGCTCTGGTCAAAAATAGTGCACCCTATCCCCCATAGGGTTCTGGTTAAAAGTAATGCACTACATAGGGAATAGGGTGCCATTTGAGAGCCAGACAAGGAGCATCACTATGACAAAACCCTTTAACCTCTGACAGGGTGTGGGGACAGGCCCTACACTGAGTGTACAAAACAATAGGAACACCTGTTGTTTCCATGAACATAGACTGACCAGGTGAATCCAGGTGAAAGCTATGATCCCTGATGTCACCTGTTCAATCCACTTCAATCAATGTAGATGAAGCATTTTGAAGCTTTGAGACAATTCAGACATGGATTGTGTGTGTGAAATCAAATGTTATTGGTCACATACACATGTCAATATTTAGGAATATTTAGGATTTTTTTTTGCACACTAGGCATGGGTGACAGGAAGGAAAATGACAGCCCTGTATGGTGACACATTCCTGCACTTTTGTCTGATGAGGTTCTTCCTCATTACATTACATTATATCTTCTCTATCTCTCTCTCTCTCTCTCTCTCTCTCTCTGTCTCTCTCTCTCTCTCTCTCTGTCTCTCTCTCTCTCTCTCTCTCTCTCTCTATCACTATATACAGTTGATATCGGAAGTTTACATACACTTAGGTTGGAGTCATTAAAACTCGTTTTTCAACCACTCCACAAATTTCTTAATAACGAACTATAGTTTTGGCAAGTCTGTTAGGACATCGACTTTGTGCATGACACACGTCGTTTTTCCAACAATTGTTTACAGACAGATTATTTCACTTATAATTCACTGTATCACAATTCCAGAGGGTCAGAAGTTTACATACACGAAGTTGACTGTTCAATTGTAATATACAGTAATATAATATACAGTACATTGGCAATTCTACCAAATACTAATTGAGTGTATGTAAACTTCTGACCCACTGGAAATGTGATGAAAGAAATAAAAACTGAAATAAACTACTCTCTCTACTATTATTCTGACATTTCACATTCTTAAAATTAAGTGGTGATCCTAACTGACCTAAGACAGGGAATTTTTACTAGGATTAAATGTCAGGAATTGTGAAAAACTGAGTTTAAATGTATTTGGCTAAAGTGAATGTAAACTTCTGACCTCACCTGTATGCATCTCTCTCTCTCTGTGTGTGTGTGTGTGTGTGTGTGTCTCTCGCTCTCTGTCTCTCTGTCTCTCTTTCTCTCTCGGTTTCTCCCTCTCTCTTTCTCTCTCTGTCATTCGCTCTCTCTCTTTCCCTCTCTCTCGGTTTCCCCCTCTCTCTCTTTCCCTCTCTCTCTCCCCTCTATTTCTCTCTCTATAGCTCGCTCTTTCAATTTCAATTAAATTCAAAGGGCTTTATTGTCATGGGAAACATATGTTTAGAGATATAACATTACACTCACCAAAGTTTTAAAAGAAAATAGACATTTATTCTATAGACACATAAATATAGGTTTCTCCGCTGGTTTCCCTTCTCTCATGGCAACGGGGCCACAAATCTTGCTGCTGTGATTGCAGACTGCGGTATTTCTCCTAACAGACATGGGAGTTTATCACGGTTTTATTTATTGTCAAATTCTTTGTGGGTCTGTGTGAAATGTGTGTCTGTAATGTGGTCATAGAGTTGGCAGGAGGTTAAGAAGTGCAGGTCCGGTTCCACCTCATTTTGAGGGCATTGGGTACATAGGTCCACATAGGCTTTCTCAATAACAAGACTATGCTCACGGAGTCTGTCTCTCTCTCTCACACACACAAACACACAAACACACACATACACACCCTGCTGAGAGAGGGAACGGGTGACCATGCATGTTGTGTAAATGATTTGATTACTAGTTGATAACTATAACCCCACATTCAAATTATTCTGCCAATCAAATATTATGTTTAAAAAAACAATTAAACTATATATAGCAGGTCAACATCAAGGCTTTAATCACCAATGGCACTTCTTCAACCCTCTCCACCCACTAGTCTGACCGAATCAACTACAGAGTCCACCTTCACAAAAAGACAGAGGATTACAATTACAGATTACTTCCCCAAGACACACAGTCTGAGAAAGCTCGGACACGCTGCCCTTGCAGCAATAACTAACTAGTTCAGCTGGTCTGGTAGGAGGGGAGCCTAGGAGTCTGTGTATATTTATATATTCTCCTACATAAACACCAGTTTGGTGTTTCAGACAAGCTAAAAACATCCTCTCTCAACTCTAATTTATAACAAGCCCAGATGTACAAGGTTTATTTGAATTATGCAAGGGCGTGTGTTTGAGGGGTAGGAGAGAAGAAAGCCTCTCTTGATGTTCCTTTGGGTGGGCCTACCCTGCCGCCGTACCCTTCCAGTCATCAGTGAGCCCTGCTGGGTTGGGTTGGTTTGTTCTCTGATATAAAAATAGTTTTATCCTCTCTGTACACTTAGCTGCGGTAAGTACGGGAGTGGAGAAGTTTGAATTAATGGGCGTACAGTGTGTACATTTTACTACCAAAACTAACAAAATAGAAGAAGCACACAACACAGACCTTTGAAAACGTTCAGAACATGTACATTTACCATGTACTGTATATTACCATGTACATTTACCATGTACTGTATATTATCATGTACATTTACCATGTACTGTATATTACCATGTATATTACCATGTATATGTACCATGTATATTTACCATGTACTGTATGTTGCCATGTATATTTACCATGTACTGTATATTTACCATTAATATTTACCATGTACTGTATATTTACCATACAGTACATATATTACCATGTACAGTACATATATGACCATGTATATTTACCATGTACTGTATATTATATTACTGTATATTACCATGTACTGTATATTCTATTACTGTATATTATCATGTATATTTAACATTTATATTTATCATGTACTGTATATTACCAACTACATTACCATGTACTGTACATTACCATGTATATTTACCATGTACTGTATATTTACCATGAATATGTACCATTTACTGTATATTCACCATTAATATTTACCATGTACTGTATATTTGCCATGCATATTTACAATGTACTGTATATTTACCATGAATATTTACCAGGTATATTTACCATGTACTGTATAATACCATCTGCATTTGAATATTTACCATGTACTGTATATTACCATGTACATTTACCATGTACTGTATATTACCATGTACATTTACCATGTACTGTATATTATATTACTGTATATTACCATGTATATTTACCATGTACAGTATATTACCAGGTATATTTACATTTACTGTATATTACCATGTATATTTACCATGTACTGTATATTACCATGTACATTTACCATGTACTGTATATTACCATGTATATTTACCATGTACTGCATATTATATTACTGTATATTACCATGTATATTTACCATGTACTGTATATTACCATGTACTGTATATTACAATGTATATTATACCATGTACTGTATATTATATTACTGTATATTACCGTGTACTGTATATTACCATGTATATTTATATTTTTACCATATTTACCATGTACTGTATATTTACCATGTATATTTACCATGTACTGTATATTACCATGTACTGTATATTACCATGTTTATTTACCATGTACTGTATATTGCCATGTATATTTATAATGTACTGTATATTACCATGTATATTTACCATGTACTGTATATTACCATGTATATTTATCATGTACTGTATATTACCATGTATATTTACCATGTACTGTATATTACCATGTATATTTACCATGTACTGTATATTACCATGTTTATTTACCATGTACTGTATATTACCATGTACATTTACCATGTTCTGTTTATTATATTACTGTATATTACCATGTATATTTACCATGTACTGTATATTACCATGTATATTTACAATGTACTGTATATTACCATGTATATTTACCATGTACTGTATATTACCATGTTTATTTACCATGTACTGTATATTACCATGTACATTTACCATGTTCTGTTTATTATATTACTGTATATTACCATGTATATTTACCATGTACTGTATATTACCATGTATATTTACCATGTACTGTATATTACCATGTACTGTATATTACCATGTATATTTACCATGTACTGTATATTACCATGTATATTTACCATGTACTGTATATTTACCATGTACTGTATATTACCATGTACATTTACCGTGTACTGTATATTACCATGTATATTTATATTTTTACCATATTTACCATGTACTGTATATTTACCATGTATATTTACCATGTACTGTATATTACCATGTATATTTACCATGCATATTACCATGTACTGTATATTACCATGTACTGTATATTATATTACTGTATATTACCATGTATATTTACCATGTACTGTATATTACCATGTACTGTATATTACCATGTACTGTATATTACCATGTACTGTATATTACCATGTATATTTACCATGTACTGTATATTACCATGTATATTTACCATGTTCTGTATATTACCATGTACTGTATATTACCATGTTTATTTACCATGTACGGTATATTACCATGTATAATTATCATGTACTGTATATTACCATGTATATTTACCATGTACTGTATATTCCCATGTATATTTACCATGTACTGTATTTTACCATGTATATTTACCATGTACTGTATATTGCCATGTATATTTACCATGTACTGTATATTACCATGTACATTTACCATGTACTGTATATTACCATGTTTATTTACCATGTACTGTATATTACCATGTACATTTACCATGTTCTGTTTATTATATTACTGTATATTACCATGTATATTTACCATGTACTGTATATTACCATGTATATTTACAATGTACTGTATATTACCATGTATATTTACCATGTACTGTATATTACCATGTTTATTTACCATGTACTGTATATTACCATGTACATTTACCATGTTCTGTTTATTATATTACTGTATATTACCATGTATATTTACCATGTACTGTATATTACCATGTATATTTACCATGTACTGTATATTACCATGTACTGTATATTACCATGTACTGTATATTACCATGTATATTTACCATGTACTGTATATTACCATGTATATTTACCATGTACTGTATATTACCATGTATATTTACCATGTACTGTATATTACCATGTACATTTACCGTGTACTGTATATTACCATGTATATTTATATTTTTACCATATTTACCATGTACTGTATATTTACCATGTATATTTACCATGTACTGTATATTACCATGTATATTTACCATGCATATTACCATGTACTGTATATTACCATGTACTGTATATTATATTACTGTATATTACCATGTATATTTACCATGTACTGTATATTACCATGTACTGTATATTACCATGTACTGTATATTACCATGTACTGTATATTACCATGTATATTTACCATGTACTGTATATTACCATGTATATTTACCATGTTCTGTATATTACCATGTACTGTATATTACCATGTTTATTTACCATGTACGGTATATTACCATGTATAATTATCATGTACTGTATATTACCATGTATATTTACCATGTACTGTATATTCCCATGTATATTTACCATGTACTGTATTTTACCATGTATATTTACCATGTACTGTATATTGCCATGTATATTTACCATGTACTGTATATTACCATGTACATTTACCATGTACTGTATGTTACCATGTGTATTTTTAAGTGTGCACTAGGGGTCAGAGTTAGAAGAGGCTGAGAGAGAAGTAAGTGATGGGTGAAATAATTCAGTAGACCTTAACTCTGCAGGACCTGGGACACACACACACAACCCAACACACCCCTAGGGGTGGGACACAACCCAACACACCCCAGGGTTCACACACAGATATTGAAACAACAGCAATATTGAAATGTTTTGTAGATACTTACTGATATAGAAGGTGCTGGGAGCCTGCTGATCTTCAAACTGCTGCATGAGAAGACTGCTGGTCTGGTTGTCATGACGAAGCCATAGAGCCACTCCCAATATCACACCTCCAGCCAACTGTCAGAGAGAGAGAGAGAGAGAGAGAGAGAGAGACAGACAGACAGACAGACAGACAGACAGACAGACAGACAGACAGACAGACAGACAGACAGACAGACAGACAGACAGACAGACAGACAGACAGACAGACAGACAGACAGACAGACAGACAGACAGACAGACAGACAGACAGACCGACATAGAGAGAGAGAGACACAGACAGACAGACAGACAGACAGACAGAGAGAGTCAGTTAACACATACTTCCTGTTTGTTTGTCTTCTCTGCTGTACCCCTGCTTGCTCTTTGGGGTCTATGCCGGGGGGGTACTATAAAGCACTTTGTGACAACAGTCACCCTCTCCAACAGTCACCCTCTCCAACAGTCACCATCTCCAATCTGTCAGTGTTAGTGAAAACCTAGCTGGTGGCTCCGTTGTCCTCTCCAAATAAGCAGGAAATCGAATCCTCAGTGTGAAGAGAGTTATAGAGAGAGACTGCCATTCTAGCAGCTCACCAGTAAAAAACAACAGTAAATCACAGAGGAGCTAGGCTCCAGGATATGCTGTGGGACTTTTAATGATAAGGAGTTTTTCCCCCCTAAAATAGGGTTGAATGAAAAGCAAGAGGGGGAAAAAAAATGCTTGCAGAATCGCACTGGGCACCAACAAGCCTCTCTAGCCTCAACACTACCAAGTAAACATACTTTGACCGCAGACTACATCATACTAAGTAATTCTACATTTGAGGGAGTTATATCCAAAACCCTGTATCCACCAATTTTTCACATTGTTGTTTTTTCCATAAGAAATGATTGCTTATCTTCATGTGTGTGTGAAAAAAACTATTACTGTTCTCAGGATGTTTTATTTATAGATTTTAGATGTGTATTAAAATAAAAATAATAAAGTTTTGCAAAACACTATACTGTATATCGATTGTTTAGCTGGAATGGAATGTTTGCATCCTGTATATTAGACTGTGATATGTGGTTGTCTCATTTAGCTATCTTAAGGTCAATGCACTAATTGTAAGGCACTCTGGGTAAGAGCATCTGCTAAATTAGAAATGTCAAATGTAAATGTTTTACATACAGATCTCATATTAATGTATTGATTCATTAAAAAAAATATATATATATATATATTTATATCATTTGTACAGTTCTTTATTGAAAATGTAGTTAATTGTCCCATTTGACTGTGTAAAACCTAGCAGTGCTACTTATTTCTCTGAGAGTGTCGCAGATATATAGCTTTTTTGCAAACAAACATGATTATTTGTCTCTCTGAAATGAAACCATCAAGTGATATATTTCAAATCAATTCATGTCAGTCATTGAACAACCCCATGTGATGATTATATAGTGGAAAAAAAACACGGCAAAATCTACTTCCTAAATTCTTCAAAACAATAAAAAGCTAATTTACCAACATTTCTGAACATGGATATGTAGAGTTTTGGAAGGAGACTCTTCATTTGAGCCTGAACCTGAGCAAACCATTAGAGTAACAACATCTTAGCTACTGCAGTTCATTTGAAAAAAGGAAGCATGTAGGAACAAAGGAAATGTCAATAAAAATAAATATTCCCTCCCCCCCCAATCTTCCAAATCAGACCTGGGTTCAAATGGTAATTGAAAACATTTCAAATACTTTTACAATGTTTGATTGAGAATATTTGGTGCAATGGAAATAATAGAATAGCTTTTTTTTTTTAAAGCATACCCAGTCCTCCTGGCTCATCAGGCAGACTGAAGCAAGCGCTGAAAGTATCGGAATGATTCCAAGTACTATTTGAAACCATGCAGGTCTGCTTCCCATTTGCCTGGAACATCTGGCAAAAAACTGGATGGAGTCACACTCACACGCTTCCTACTACAACACACACACACACGCACAAACTATCTCCGTGTTTCTGTTGTGAGCAACAGTAAAATACTAGGCTTTTATGTCTCAATCTATAAATTCTACAATGCAATTGTTGTTGGATTGTATGTGTTATGTGTAGGGAATTATTGAAAAGTGAATTATCGAAAAGTGTATGGTATCTCCTTTAGGACAGGCTTACTATTTTGAGCCGTTACAGTTTTCACACGGTTAAATCTTCAGTTGGACCATTGAAAAATATAGGCCTATCCTACGAGAGAACCTCACACGATATAACAGTTTGTGATACAGTCTCATAGGATATATACCTATATGAAAGTAGTATTGAATGGGAGCTCATCAGTACCTCAGTGATACTCTGTGGCTGATCTGAAATAGACAGGTTGGTATCACAACAGTTGGAGTATGACTTAAGTTCTATGACAAGCTAAAAGATTTAAGAAGATTTAAAACATTTAAGATACACTTTTATCGACCCGAGATTGAAGAAGTGTGTCGATAATAATCCATATTAAAAATACGAGATTTAAAAAAAACAAACATTTAAAAAAAGTCTCAACTCACCCAGAAAACAAAATTAAAGAAAAATAGCATGAATTTAATGCACAATGTGCAGCCCACTACTGTCATGATGCTCGAGTGTTCAGGTCCGTTCTTAAAAAGATAAATAAATTATTAAGGTGCACGAGTGATACCAAGATTATGTCCAAGATTCTAAGAAGAAGGACCGTTAAGAGATTCTCCTCCCTTTATAGCAACTTAACATCTGTGACAGAGGAACTCGAGGTCTGTCCTCCTTCTACTCGAGAAACTCCTCCTTCTACTAATGAGTGTGTAAGCCAGACTGGAGACTGAGTTGGTATAGACATGGAGAGAAGGGCGCTGCCCACCAAGTGGCGAGGGTGGTAGAATAGGGTGATGCCCACCAAGTGGTGAGGGTGGTAGAATAGGGTGATGCCCACCAAGTGTTGAGGGTGGTAGAATAGGGTGATGCCCACCAAGTGGTGAGGGTGGTAGAGCAGGGTGATGCCCACCAATTGGTGAGGATGGTAGAACAGGGTGATGCCCACCAAGTGTTGAGGGTGGTAGAACAGGGTGATGCCCACCAAGTGGTGAGGGTGGTAGAGCAGGGTAATTCCCACCAAGTGTTGAGGGTGGTTGAGCAGGGTGATGCCCACCAAGTGGTGAGGGTGGTAGAGCAGGGTAATTCCCACCAAGTGTTGAGGGTGGTTGAGCAGGGTGATGCCCAACAAGTGGTGAGGGTGGTAGGGCAGGGTGATGCCCAACAAGTGTTGAGGGTGGTTGAGCAGGGTGATGCCCACCAAGTGGTATAGACATGGACAGCAGGGCTTGGCTCTCTTATCATCTTATAGGCTATAGAAGTCAGGAATAGCTGAGTCATATAGTGGTTGGTAGGGTATAGTGGTTGGTAGGGTATAGTGGTTGGTAGGGTATAGTGGTAGGTTGGGTATAGTGGTTGGTAGGGTATAGTGGTTGGTAGGGTATAGTGGTTGGTAGGGTATAGTGGTAGGTTGGGTATAGTGGTAGGTAGGGTATAGTGGTAGGTAGGGTATAGTGGTAGGTAGGGTATAGTGGTAGGTAGGGTATAGTGGTAGGTAGGGTATAGTGGTAGGTAGGGTATAGTGGCTGGAATTTTTTGTTCATTTTTGTTAAAACTGCCAAGTTGCCCCTTTTTTTAAACTTTTTTGGTAAGGTTGCTTGTTAGTTATCCCATTACAAACAAGTAAACAAAGTAAAGTAAACAAATGTGGATTTATTTTCCACCAATTGGAGCCATATCAAAATGTCTGCAAGAATCAATGTCTGCAAGATCTCATTAAGACAGTATACTACATAACAGAACCGGATATAATAGGATAGTACTGTACAGCATACCACCTAGACAACATATGTGCTTCGATTGACACTAAAACAAATGGCTATTGAATGGTGATTGACACTTTGTTATCATCATTTGCTCTAAAATTTCACTCACTGCACATCACTCAAAACAACTCTGTAAGCTACTTGGTGAGGTATAACTCAACAAGATCGAAATACATATACACATAATCACCTTCCAGACAGTAGCAGCATCCAGCTGATGGAATGAGCCGGCGCTCTGTAAGCTTTTCAGAAGAGGACTGCGCAAGGAGATCCAGACTGAACTGGCACGTCGAGACGACAACAACCTGTCCTTGGACGCACTCATCACGATGGCCTACTTTGGGAGCGTCGATACCCTCGTTGCTTCTCTCCTTTCCTCCTTCTCTCCTTCCCTCCTCTCCTTCCCTCCTTCTCTCCTTCCCTCCTTCCCTCCTTCTCTCCTTCCCTCCCTCCCTCCTTCTCTCCTTCCCTCCTTCTCTCCTTCTCTCCTTCCCTCAGTGACCACTCTGTATCAGAGCCTGAACACATGGCGGGTGGGAAACAGTGCATGTCCCTCATGTCCAGTTTCTACGGTGATAGTGGATTCCAGTTTCTACGGTGATAGTGGATTCCAGTTTCTACAGTGATAGTGGATTCCAGTTTCTACGGTGATAGTGGATTCCAGTTTCTACGGTGATAGTGGATTCCAGTTTCCACGGTGATAGTGGATTCCAGTTTCTACGGTGATAGTGGATTCCAGTTTCTACGGTGATAGTAGATTCCACTTTCTACAGTGATAGTGGATTCCAGTTTCTACAGTGATAGTGGATTCCAGTTTCTAGGGTGATAGTGGATTCCAGTTTCTACAGTGATAGTGGATTCCAGTTTCTACAGTGATAGTGGATTCCAGTTTCTACAGTGATAGTGGATTCCAGTTTCTACAGTGATAGTGGATTCCAGTTTCTACAGTGATAGTGGATTCCAGTTTCTACAGTGATAGTGGATTCCAGTTTCTACAGTGATAGTGGATTCCAGTTTCTCCGGGAACTTTATTGACCACACCCTTGCCTCATCTCTGAACATCACCTCTTTCCAACTCTCCTCTCCGTTTCCAGTCCAAGCCCTTGATAAATCAGCCACTAGGATCCGGAACCATCGCACATATCACCACAGCACTCACCCTCACCGTAGAGTCCATTCATCTGGAAAACATTCCCTTCTTCATCATTAGTGCACCAGTTCACAAGATCATCCTCGGCCTCCCATGGTTCCAACTCCATAACCCAACCATCTCATGGTCAAGGATGAGAATCACGGACTGGGCACCCGAATGCCGGAGGACCTGCTTTCCCCGCCTCCTCTTGAGTTCTCTCTGGTTTCCCTACTGTCCCTACTGTTCCAGTGTTCCAGCAGGTCTTCCAGCATTATGGCCTTCCGGTAGACATCGTGTCCGACCGTGGCCCCCAATTCACATCACGGTTATGGAAAGCCTTCATGGAGAAGCTCAGGGTCACGTCAGCCTCACTTCCGGGTATAAGCCTCAGTCTAACAGGCAGGTGGAGAGGATGAACCAGGAGCTAGGAAGGTTCCTGAGTAGCCACTTCCAGGACTGGCAGGGGGAGTGGGCCCGATTCATTCTCTGGGTGGAGTACGATGAGAATTCATTACATCAATCCTCCACTGGGCTGACTCACTTCCAGTGTGTTACCCTCTAACAGCCGGCCTTGACTCCGTGGACACCGGGCCAGACCGAAGCTCCTGCGGTGGATGAGTGGTTAAGGAGCGCAGAAGAAGTATGGAGCGATGCCCACGTGAGACTCCAGCCACCGCAGGGAGGAACCCGTGTTCCACCTGGTGATCGGATCTGCAAGAAGCTGAGCCCCCGGTTTGTGGGGCCGTTCAAGGTTCTCCGGAGGGTCAACAAGGTGACATAGATGACAGCTCCCAAGTGACTACCGTATCTCACCTTCCTTTCATGTCTCCCTTCTCAGGCTGGTGGTTCCAGATCCCTTAGCTGAGGCTGTTCCCCACAACACCCCTCTCTGCCTCCCCTGGAAGTCGAAGGAAGTCCCGCCTATGCCGTCAGATCCCTAGTGGACTCCCGACGTCGTGGGTGTTGGCTCCAGTACCTGGTGGACTGGCAGGGGACTGGCCCGCTCCTCGAACTCGAGGAGCCCCCCACTTCCTGTGGGTATGGTAAACGGGGTGTCTGGGAGGTCCTTCACCCAGATTTTTTGTTGTTGATGTTTTAAAATAGATTTCCGGCAAATCCAAATTAATTTTTATGCCTCTTTTGAGGGGTGTATTGAGGGGTATTTTTAAAACACAGTATAATTGGAAGGATGTGGATTTTTGCACCTTTAAAGATTTTGCCACGGGGCAGAGAAAAATGTGCTGTTTTATAGCTCGTCTCATGCTATTCTTCAAATTTTACTATGAGGATGAGACAACGTTTTGCAGTTTTAAAATACATTTCCTGCTACTCTACACATTTTGTCATGAGGCTGAGAGGAACATTTTGCCGTTTTAAACTGTTCAGGGAAAAATCTCACTTTTAAAAGTTAATATTATGTTAACTTATACCCAAATAATGTTGACTTATCCTATACTCGTATTTGTGGCCAAAGCTAACTTGACGAGGAAAAAAAAACACTTAAAAAACCCCACCTCAAACTTGTATCTCAAACAGACCATTTCAAAAATGGCTGCTACTTCCTCACAATAAAATAACCAGGCTACATACAAGGAGTACCAGTACTGAGTCAATGTGCAGGGGGTACGGGGTAATTGAGGTAATACATTATGTACATGTCGGTAGGGGTAAAAGTGACTAGGTAATCAGGAGACAGAGTGGCAGCAGAGTGTGTGAGTGTGCATAGAGCCAGTGCAAGAGTCAAACAAATATTATAATAATGGGTGTCAATGTAAATAGTCCAGTGGCCATTTGATTAATTGTTCAGCAGTCTTATGGCTTGGGGGTAGAAGCTGTTAAGGAGCCTGTTGTTTCCAGACTTGGTGCATCGGTGCCACTTGCTTTGCAGTAGCAGAGAACCGTCTATGACAGGGGTGGGCAACTCCAAGGGCGTCACTTGGTTTCACTTTTTCTACATCCCTAGCAAGACACAGATGATTAATCAAATGTCATTCTAAACTGAAGATCATGATTAGGTGATTATTGGAGTCAGGTGTGTTAGCTGGGGCTGGGACAAAACTGTGACACCAATCAGGTGGCCCTTGAGGACTGTAAATGCCAATCCCCTGGTCTATGACATGGGTGGCTGGAGTCTTTTGATAATTTCTTAAGGCCTTCCTCTGACACCGCCTGGTATAGAGGTCCTGGATGGCAGGGAGCTCTGCCCCAGTGATGTACTGGGCCGTATGCACTACCCTCTGTAGTGCCTTGAGGTCAGATGCCAAGCAGTTTCCATACCAGGCAGTGACGCAACTAGTCAAGATACAGCTGTAGAACCTTTTTGAGGATCTGAGGCCCAAATATTTTCAGCCTCTTGAATTGTTGTGCCTTCTTTATGACTGTGTTGGTGTGTTTTGGAATTGATCCTTAGTGATGTGGACACCAAGGAACTTGAAGCTCTCGACCCGCTCCACTTCAGCCCCGTTGCGTGCTCGGCTCTCCATTCCCTATAGTCCACAATCATCTCCTTTGTCTTGATCCTGTTGAGGGAGAGGTTGTTGTCCTGGCACCACACGGCCACATGGTCTCTCCTATCCAACAGGCTGTCATCGTCGTCGGTGATCAAGCCTACCACTGTCGTGTTGTCGAAAAAATGTAATGATGGTGTTGTAGTCATGCGCAGTCGTGGGTGAACAGAGAATACAGGATGGGACGGAGCACACACCCGTGAGGGGCCCTGTTGTTGAGGATGAGCGTGGTAGATGTTGTTGCCTTCTCTTACCACTTGGGGGTGGCCCATCAGAAAGTCCAGGACCCAGTTTCAGAGGGAGGTGTTTAATCCCATCACTATAGCCTGAGTACGATGGATGGTTTACCTCACTATAGACTGAGTACCATGGATTGCTTACCTCAATATAGCCTAAGTACCATGCGTCACTTTAAAAGCTGATGGGAATAGAAATACCATATAGTTGGAATCCTAAATGGCACCCTATTCCCTATATAGTGCACTACTCTTGACCAGGGCTGGCACCCTATTCTATATAGTGCACTACTCTTGACCAGAGCTGGCAACCTATTCCCTATATAGTGCACTACTCTCCAAAGCCCATAGGGTTCCGGTTAACAGTAGTGCACATTGGGCCGATTCAGACTTAGGAAATGTACCCCTTTCCTACGCTCTTCTCAGTAGTTGGTATTGAGACGTATCTTATGCAGGTGTGTAAATGGCTTTACAGGTGTGGTTCCCTTGCGCGCACTGAATACATTTAATTAAACTGCTAAAAACCCAGGCCCACCATCAGAACTGAAACAAATCAGTCAGGCCCACCATCAGAACTGAAACACATCAGTCAGGCCCACCATCAGAACTGAAACAAATCAGTCAGGCCCACCATCAGAACTGAAACACATCAGTCAGGCCCACCATCAGAACTGAAACAAATCAGTCAGGCCCACCATCAGAATGGAAATAAATCAGTCAGGCCCACCATCAGAACTGAAACAAATCAGTCAGGCCCACCATCAGAACTGAAATAAATCAGTCAGGCCCACCATCCGAACTGAAACAAATCAGTCAGGCCCACCATCAGAACTGAAACAAATCAGTCAGGCCCACCATCAGAATGGAAACAAAAGTACAATTTCCATCCTAAAACAGTCAGCCACACACTGAATGAAATTAGAAACAAACCACTAAAAACCCTTTGGAAGAATTAGCACAAAGGTGGATTCTCTAAAGTTTCCCTTGGGCTGCTTTGTTTTGACAAAATCACTGTTCAAAGGACTGTTTCAACTAATGACATAAATGACTATTTGTAGTTTTAAAGCAGGCCATGCTGCCTGTTGCTTAACAGTGAACACAGTACAGCATCATATGTAACACTTCCAGTGCTTCCAATGAGATCAAGGCTTCTTTCATGTTAGCACTTCAGATACGTCCCTAATAGCACCCTATTCCCTATGTAGTGCACTACTTTAGACCAGAGTCTATAGCACCCTATTCCCTATATAGTGCACTACTTTAGACCAGAGCCTATAGCACCCTATTCCCTACATAGTGCACTACTTTAGACCATAGGCCTATAGCACCCTATTCCCTATATAGTGCACTACTTTAGACCATAGGCCTATGGGACCCTATTCCCTATTTAGGGCACTACTTTTGACCAGAGCTGGCACCCTATTCCCTATATAGTGCACTACTCTTGACTAGGGCTCTGTTGGTGGTGGACTATATATGGAATAGAGTGCCATTTGGAATACAGACATCATTCCCAGCGACGTCCTCCTGCCTCCCTGCCACAGCTACAGAGGCTCAGCTCTGACCCTTTTGATATACAGTTTAGTTTATCAGTTAGTAGGCGTGGAGACTCCGCAGGAGGAGGAAGGGGAGGACCATCCTCCTCAGAGAATTTCATATACAGTGGGGCAAAAAAGTATTTAGTCAGCCACCAATTGTGCAAGTTCTCCCACTTAAAAAGATGAGAGAGGCCTGTAATTTTCATCATAGGTACACTTCAACTATGACAGACAAAATGAGAAAAAAAATCCAGAAAATCACACTGTAGGATTTTTAATGAATTTATTTGCAAATTATGGTGGAAAATAAGTATTTGGTCACCTACAAATAAGCAAGAATTCTGGCTCTCACAGACCTGTAACTTCTTCTTTAAGTCGCTCCTCTGTCCTCCACCCGCGTTACCTGTATTAATGGCACCTGTTTGAACTTGTTATCAGTATAAAAGACACCTGTCCACAACCTCAAACACTCACACTCCAAACTCCACTATGGCCAAGACCAAAGAGCTGTCAAAGGACACCAGAAACAAAATTGTAGACCTGCACCAGGATGGAAAGACTGAATCTGCAATAGGTAAGCAGCTTGGTTTGAAGAAATCAACTGTGGGAGCAATTATTAGGAAATGGAAGACATACAAGACCACTCATAATCTCCCTCGATCTGGGTCTCCATGCAAGATCTCACCCCGTGGGGTCAAAATTATCACAAGAACGGTGAGCAAAAATCCCAGAACCACACCTAGTGAATGACCTGCAGAGAGCCGGGACCAAAGTAACAAAGACTACCATCAGTAACACACTACGCCGCAAGGGAATCAAATCCTGCAGTGCCAGACGTGTCCCCCTGCTTAAGCCAGTACATGTCTAGGCCCGTCTGAAGTTTGCTAGAGAGCATTTGGATGATTCAGAAGAAGATTGGGAGAATGTCATATGTTCAGATGAAACCAAAATAGAACTTTTTGGTAAAAACTCAACTCGTCGTGTTTGGAGGACAAAAATTCTGAGTTACATCCAAAGAACACCATACCTACTGTGAAGCATGGGGGTGGAAACATCATGCTTTGGGGCTGTTTTTCTGTAAAGGCATCAGGACGACTGATCCGTGTAAAGGAAAGAATGAATGGGGCCATGTATCGTTCGATTTTGAGTGAAAACCTCCTTCCATCAGCAAGGGCATTGAAGATGAAACGTGGCTGGGTCTTTCAGCATGACAATTATCCCAAACACACTGCCCGGGCAATGAAGGAGTGGCTTCGTAAGAAGCATGTCAAGGTCCTGGAGTAGCCAGTCTCCAGATCTCAACCCCATAGAAAATCTTTGGAGGGAGTTGAAAGTCCGTGTTGCCCAGCAACAGCCCCAAAACATCACTGCTCTAGAGGAGATCTGCATGGAGGAATGGGCCAAAATACCAGCAACAGTGTGTGAAAACCTTGTGAAGACCTCTGTCATTGCCAACAAATGGTATATAACAAAGTATTGAGATAAACTTTTGTTATTGACCAAATACTTATTTCCCACCATAATTTGCAAATAAATTCATTAAAAAAAAGTTTTTCTAATTTTGTCTGTCATAGTTGAAGTGTACCTATGATGAAAATTACAGGCCTCTCTCATCTTCTTAAGTGGGAGAACTTGCACAATTGGTGGCTGACTAAATACTTTTTGCCCCACTGTAAATAAAAAACGGTAAAACATTAAAGTTATCCTTTTTTAGATATATTCACGTCAACAAATAATTGATTAAAACACACTGTTTTGCAATGGTCTTCAGTAGCCTCAACATCACTCTGTAGGGTAGCACCATGGTGTAGCTGAGGACAGCTAGCTTATGTCGTCCAATGGGTATATTGACTTCAATACAAAACCTAGGAGGCTCATTGTTCTCACCCCCATCCATAGACTACTCAGTAATGATGACAACTTCCCGGAGGATGTCCTCCAACCTATCAGAGCTCTTGCAGCATGAACTGACATGTTGTCCACCCAATCAAAGGATCAGATAATGAATATAGTACTGAAAGCATAAGATACAGCTAGCTAGCACTGCAGTGCATAAAATATGGTGTGTAGTTGAACAGTTTTTAACAAATTCATTTTTTCAAAAAAGGAGAAGCAAGAGAGAGCGATTACATTTTTTTCAGCTTCACCTACTTAGCTAACAAATGCAGCTAGCTAGTTTAGCCTACTCAAACACTCTGCTAAAACAGAGGGATGCTATGTTAGCTAGCTGGCTATAACAGAGGGATGCTATGTTAGCTAGCTGGCTATAACAGAGGGATGCTATGTTAGCTAGCTGGCTATAACTATTCAACACAACACTGGAACTCTTCCAAGGTAAGCTTTTGGTTTAAAAAATGTTTTGTCAACAGGGCCCACCGGTATAACTGCTTACTGACTATACACTAACATTACTGTATGATTGTAGCAGGTTTACTAATGCATTAGTTATATTAGCTGTGTTTTTTATTTTATTTATTTTATTTCACCTTTATTTAACCAGGTAGGCTAGTTGAGAACAAGTTCTCATTTGCAACTGCGATCTGGCCAAGATAAGGCATAGCAGTGTGAACAGACAACACAGAGTTACACATGGAGTAAACAATTAACAAGTCAATAACACAGTAGAAAAAAGGGGAGTCTATATATACATTGTGTGCAAAAGGCATGAGAAGGTAGGCAAATAATTACAATTATGCAGATTAACACTGGAGTGATAAATGATCAGATGGTTATGTACAGGTAGAGATATTGGTGTGCAAAAGAGCAGAAAAATAAAAATAAATAAATAAAAACAGTATGGGGATGAGGTAGGTGAAAATGGGTGGGCTATTTACCAATAGACTATGTACAGCTGCAGCGATCGGTTAGCTGCTCAGATAGCAGATGTTTGAAGTTGGTGAGGGAGATAAAAGTCTCCAACTTCAGCGATTTTTGCAATTCGTTCCAGTCACAGGCAGCAGAGAACTGGAACGAAAGGCGGCCAAATGAGGTGTTGGCTTTAGGGATGATCAGTGAGATACACCTGCTGGAGCGCGTGCTACGGATGGGTGTTACCATCGTAACCAGTGAACTGAGATAAGGCGGAGCTTTACCTAGCATGGACTTGTAGATGACCTGGAGCCAGTGGGTCTGGCGACGAATATGTAGCGAGGGCCAGCCGACTAGAGCATACAAGTCCCAGTGGTGGGTGGTATAAGGTGCTTTAGTGACAAAACGGATGGCACTGTGATAAACTGCATCCAGTTTGCTGAGTAGAGTGTTGGAAGCAATTTTGTAGATGACGTCGCCGAAGTCGAGGATCGGTAGGATAGTCAGTGTTGACTATGACGTTACTTTAGCTAATATGGTGACAACTATGTAGGCCGTGTTTAGCGGTTATATGTTTTGGCTTGGAAAGGTTTTTTGGCCTAGTCACATACAGCTGATGTCTTGTGAATTGAAGTCCACAAACGAAGGGAAAATGTGAGAGGGGGAGAGCGCATAGATGCGAGACGGAATACAACGTGGCTGCTATGGAAGTGAACTGTGTTTAGGCTCGACCCGGGGTGTATTCATTCTGCCCATTCTGTTGAAGAACATCTCTTAAATGGAAGGAAACACGGAAATGGGGATAAACATACCTGAATTTGTCCAATAGAAACTATTGTTTGCAACTGTTGATTAACTAATGATTTACACCCTAGATCAGCTAGATGCCGGCAAGTGTTCATGGCACCCCTGTATATCTTTGCCAGGTCATACAGTAAGTATGAACAAGGAGTACAGGAGGGAACTAAGCATGCACCCCTGAGGGGCCCCCGTGTTGAGGATCAGTGTGGTGGATGTGTTGTTGCCTACCCTCACCACCTGGGGGTGGCCTGTCAGGAAGTCCAGGATCCAGTTGCAGAGGGAGGTGATTAGTCCCTGGATCATTAGCTTAGTGATGAGCTTGGACTGTACTACGGTGTTAAACACTGAGCTGTAGTCATTGAACAGCATTCTCCCATAGGTGTTCCTTTTGTCCAGGTGGGAAAGGGCAGTGTGGAGTGAAATATCGATTGCGTCATCTGTGGATCTGTTCGGCGGTATACGAATTGGAGTGGGTCCAGAGTAGCATTTCATGGCTACAGATGTGAGTGCTAAGGGGCGATAGTCATTTAGACAGGTTACCTTGGAGTTCTTGGACACAGGGACTATGGTGCTATGCTTGAAACATGTAGTTATTAGAGACTGGGTCAGGGAGAGGATGAAAATGTCAGTGAAGTCACTTGCCAGCTGGTCAGCTCATGCTTTGAGTACGTGTCCTGGTAATCCGTCTGGCCCTGCAGCCTTGTGAATAATGACTTGTTTAAACGTCTTACTCACATTGGCTATGGAGAGTGTGATCACACAGTTGTCCGGAACAGCTGGTGCTCTCACGCATGGTTCAGTGTTGCTTGCCTCAAAGCGAGTATAAAAGGCACTTAGTATGCCTGGAAGGCTTGCATCACTGAGCAGCTCTTGGCTGGTTTCCCTTTGTAATCCGTGATAGTTTGCAAGCCCTGTCACCTGACGAGTGTCAGAGCTGGTGTAGTAGGATTAGATCTTAGTCCTGTATGGACACTTTTCCTGTTTAATGGTTTGTCGGAGGCATAGCAGGATTTATTCTAAGTGTTCAGTTTAGTGTCCCACTCCTTGAAAGCAGCAGCTCTAGCCTTTAGCTCAGTGCGGATGTTGCCTGTAATCCATGGCTTCTGGTTGAGATATTTAAGTATCGGCACTTTAGGGACAACATCGTTGATGCACCGGTGACTGATGTGGTAAACTCCTCAATGCCATTGGATGAGTCCTGGAACATATTCCAGTATGTGCTAAAGGAAAAAGTATTGTAGCTTAGGATTGGCTTCATCTGACCACTTCTGTATTGAGCGTGTCACTGGTACTTCCTGTTTGAGTTTTTACTTTTAAGCAGGAATCAGGAGGATAAAGTTATGGTCAGATTTGCCAAAGTGAGGGTGAGCTTTGTATGCGTCTTTGTGTGTGTAGTTAAGATGATCTTTCGCCTCTGGTTGCACAGTTGACATGCTGGTAGAAATGAGGTCAAACGGATTTCAGTTTTCCTGTATAAAATCATCGGCCACTAGGAGCTCTACCTCTGGATGAGCATGTTCTTGTTTGGTTATGGCCCTATACAGCTCGTTGAGTGTGGTCTTAGTGTCAGCAGATTAAAACTCTCTTGGTAAATAGTGTGGTCTACAGCTTATCATGAGATACTCTACCTTAGACGAGCAGAACCTCAAGACTTCCTTAATATTAGAGATCACACACCAGCTGTTGTTAACAAAGAGACACACCATCCCCCTTGAGCTTACCTGATGCTACCGTTCTGTTCTGCCACTGCACAGAAAAACCAGCTAGAATATTACCTATGAACTTCTTCAGCCAAGTTTCCAAGAAACATAGGACGTTACAGTTCTTCAGGTCCCGTTGATAGGATAGTCTCAAACGGAGCTCGTCCAATGTTTCGTACATTCGCCAATTGTAGAGAGGGTAGAGGCAGTTAATTTACTGGCCGCCATAGTTTCATCATGGTGCCCGCACTTTGACCTCACTTTGACCTCTATATCGCCGTCTTTCTCTCTTCCGAGTGTCTGGGATTAGGCCCTGACCCGGGGGTGAGCAGTATGATTGAAGTAAAAATCTTCATCCAAATCAAGGATGCTAGCCTTCTGGGCAGAGTTGCAAAGAAAAAGCCATCTCTCTGTCCAGTGTCTGTGTTCTTTTGCCCATCTTAATCTTTTATTTTTATTTGCCAGTCTGAGATATGGATTTTTCTTTGCAACTATGCCTAGAAGGCCAGCATCCCGGGGGACGCCTCTTCACTGTTGAGACTTGTGTTTTGCTGGTACTATTTAATGAAGCTGCCAGTTGAGAACTTGTGAGGCGTCTTTTTCTCAAACTAGACACTCTACTGGTCCTCTTGCTCAGTTGTGCACCGGGTCCTCCCACTCCTCTTTCTATTCTGGTTAGAGACAGTTTGCGCTGTTCTGTGAAGGGAGTAGCACACAGCGTTGTACAAGTTCTTCAGTTTCTTGGCAATTTATCGCATTGAAATAGCCTTAATTTCTCAGAACAAGAATAGACTGATGAGTGTCAGAAGAAAGTTATTTGTTTCTGGACATTTTGAGCCTGTAATTGAACCCACAAATGCTGATTCTCCAGATACTCAACTAGTCTAAAGAAGGACAGTTTTATTGCTTCTTTAATCAGGACAACAGTTTTCAGCTGTGCTAACATAATCGCAAAAGGGTTTTCTAATGATCAATTAGCCTTTTAAAACGATAAACTTGGATTAGCTAACACAATGTGCCATTGGAACACAGGAGTGATGGTTGCTGATAATGGGCCTCTGTACACCTATGTAGATATTCCATTAAAAAATCTGTCGTTTCCAGCTACAATAGTAATTTACAACATTTACAACATCTATATTGTATTTCTGATCATTTTGATGTTAATGGACAAAAAAATTGCTTTTCTTTCAAAAACAAGGACATTTCTAAGTGACCCCAAACTTTGGAATGGTAGTGTATATGTTACAAATTCCAATTAGTTGTGGCTAACGTTAGCTAGGCTTAGGGGTTACGGTTAGGGTTAGGTTAGGGGAAGGGTTAGCTAGCATGCTAAGTAGTTGCAAAGTATCTGAAAAGTAGTAAGTAGTTGCTAAGTAGCTAAAATTGTCCATGATGAGATACAAACATGCAACTTTTGGGTTGCTAAACACTCAAGTTCGCACACCTAGTGCAATGTCATAGTAATATTGAGGAGGCACTAAGATGACTGAGGTAGCCTACAGGGAACTAAATGTTGGTCCCATGTTTCATGAGCTTAAATAAAATCGACTTCACTGGGCAATGCATTTTGCTTATGTCAATGTTGTGAACAGAGTGCCCCATTGTGGCAGCGGGATTATGGTATGGGCAGGCATAAACTACAGACAATGAACACAATTGCATTTTATGAATGGCAATTTGAACCCACAAAGATACCGTGACGAGATCCTGAGGCCCGTTGTCGTGCCATTCATCCCCCGCCATCATCTCATGTTTCAGCATGATAATGCACAGCCCCATGTCACAAGGATCTGTACACAATTCCTGGAAGCTGAAAATGTCCCAGTTCTTCCACGAGCTGCATTACTCATCAGACATGTCACCCATTGAGCATGTTTGGGATGCTCTGGATCGATGCATACGACAGCGTGTTCCAGTTCCCACCAATATCCAGCAACTCCGCACAGCCATTGAAGAGGAGTGGGACAACATTACACATGCCGCAATCAACAACCTGATCAACTCTATGCGAAGGAGATGTGTCACGCTGCATCAGGCAAATAGTGGTCACACCAGATACAGACTGGTTTTCTGATCCAACGTCCATACTTTTTTTTTTTTTTTTTTTTTACGTTATCTGTGACCAACAGATGCGTATATCTGAATTCCCAGTCATGTGAAATCCATAGATTAGGGCCTAATTAATTTATATTGACTGATTTTCTTATGTGAACTGTAACTCAGTAAAAATATTTGAAATGGTTGCATATTGCGTTTACATTGTTGTTCAGTGTTCATGGGCAACATCACTATCTCTGTTGGCAATGGGCATAATGACATCATGACGATTTTATTATAGCCTCCTACCATACGGCGGAGAGAGGGAATTGAAATCAGAGGCCGTTGTGGCACCATGGGTTGTCTGTCTCTGTTCGTACAAAATCACGTTGTATAAAAAGGGAAAACATTTTCATAAATTCTTTGTTTTTTTTCTTTATATTCATTTACATTCTATTTTTTGTGTTGTTGTTGTTGTTGAGCGTAATATTTCGTTAAACACTATGAAATGCATCCCCTGTACGAAATTGGCTCCATAAATAGAGTTTGATTTGATTCATTTGCATACATTTATTTTCCTTGTTTGATGTGGGATGTGATTAGGCGTTTAGCCTAATGATGTAAGGGTCATATCCAGCAAGCCCTCAAAAATAAAAACCTATTGACTACGTCAGACTGTCGGTTCGGACAACGGTCAAAAAATACTTAAGTATACTGTAACAAATAAAGAACTTAAGGATGGAAAAGGGGTGGGGTTGCCTCGCTGGCAAATAACGCAAACAAATCAGTGAACGCATGAACTCCATGACTGACAGTTAAAACAGAACAATGGTTATGACTTGGCATGCTCCGTGTCATTTGAGACGAGGTGAAACTAGGGAGAGAGGGAACCAGCTGTCAACAATGATTTATTGTTAGCTTATATTTTCGGTGTTTTTTTTTTTTTTAAATTTTTTTTTAGACATATGGTGAGTCTCTAGTCTGACAGTCCTACTCCCTCGTCTTCCTCCTCCTCTTCTTCCTCTACGGTGTTTCCAGAACCAACGTTGTTCTGAGTTCGTGACAATTCTAAAGAGAATCCTTACCCACCGCGAGCACACAAATACAGAGAACATAGGACGTGCGCGTGCCTTCTTGCCTTCCGTCGTTTATCTTCTTGAGACTTCACACCCGTGAACACGGTTGACTGCTCGCCCTCCTGCAGGCTCTAAGCACGAGGGAATCACTCGCATCGGTCCGTCAAAATGCATACACGAAAACAACAATTACCGGCTGAAGATTAACATACAGACACCTGCGTGAGAATAAAAGGCGCGGCGCCTGATCTTTACAGTTATCGGTTTCGTTCAACGGAAAACTGGATTTTTCTGTGTTCTTTAGGGGAGGGGGTAAGCGACAGTAGATACATGAGAGGAAGGGTAGCAGTCTGAATAGCAAGGAGGGTGTCTCGGAGAGGAGGGAGAGAGAGAGACTGGTGCTGTCCTTTCAGAACCACGGAAAGCAGTCACCCTTGGCACAGCAGTCACCCTTGGCACAGCAGTCACCTCACTGCCCGTGGATGTCATAAACAGGTTCTACCAAAACCACCACAACAGGAGGAGAGTCATTGTGTTGGATTTGGATAAAAAGAAAAACAAAACAATTATAGCATCATCTTTATCTCTCGGATGTATACCACTACGAGGTGACGTCCATTGTTTATGGGAAGCCATTGACTACAATCATTTGTGCAATTATGTGTTCTCCCTCCAGTAGGTCTGGTTGGTGATTGATTTCCGTGACAGGTTGGAGAACCGTTGGAGCATCTGGCATTATCAGTGGGAATATGTGCTAAATTAGGTCTATACGTGTATTCTTTGAGGGTCTGTAGTCTGTAATAGCAGCAGCAGATTTATTTTGTGCATTGCTCTATTTCCTATAGCATCCTACCCCCCCCCCCCCCCCCTCCCCTCCCCTGGTAATCCCGGGTGTGCATGTGTTGCATTTGCGAGAGTTCTCCCTCCCTCCCTCCCTCCCGTTGAGGCGTGCGGTGCTCCTAGAGTTGCCGTTGTGATGCCGGGAACTTACTGGAGACATGCCTAAGGGACGCAATGGGCTTGAGCGACGAGAAGGATCGCATTGTGATAAATGTGGGAGGTATCAAACATCAGACATATCGCGGTACCCTGCGTACCCTGCCCGGCACCCGCTTATCCTGGCTCGCCGAACCCGACGCGCCTAGCCACTTTGACTGGGATGACAAACATGAGGAATTCTTCTTCGACCGCCACCCGGGTGTTTTCGCCCATATCCTTAATTATTACCGGACAGGTAAACTGCACTGCCCTGCCGATGTCTGCGGACCACTGTACGAGGAGGAACTGGCCTTCTGGGGCATCGACGAGACGGACGTGGAACCGTGCTGCTGGATGACCTATAGCCAGCATCGGGAGGCGGAAGAGGCACTTGATAGTTTTGGCGGGGGGGCCCTGCTCGACCTGACTGGTAACGATGATCCAGACCCGGAGATTGCAGCCGACCAGGGGGACGGGGTTGGTGATGAGGCTGATGAGATGACAAGGAGGCTGGCACAGGGGGATTCTCCAGATGCCAAGGCAGGGGGGGTTTGGGGCCGCTGGCAGAAACGCATGTGGGCACTGTTTGAAGACCCCTACTCCTCTAAATATGCACGGGTAAGTAGGAAAGAGATTTCTCCTCTGTCCAGACCTAACCATGTTTATACACTTACATGTTTCTTCTCCAGGTGATGTTAAGCACAATGATGGATATGTTTTTTAATTATGAATGAATGAGAGATTGAGATGGAGATTGATAGTGTCTCTAGCCATGTGATGTGGAGAGGGTCTGTGTGAGAGTGACCTTGAGACGGTAGACTAGTCTACTCCCCAGGGACTCCTCAGGGAGATCCACAACAGGAGTCCCGTTTTAACAGTGAGATAGGCAGGAGGAAATATTGACCAATGAATCCTCTGATTTGACAGATGGCATTTAGAACCAGGCCAATAACCACTAGCCTACATTAACTTCCTAGATGTCAGCAAACAAAGAAAGCTGTCTGCATCCTATCATGACTCCCATATCCCTTTCACTTTACTGAGCTGAGCCGAGCCAAGCTGAGCTGTACTGCATTGGCCTAGTTAAGCATCCACAATGGTTCCTGGAACAGTGCCGTAAAGGACAATGTGAAAAAGAAAAGATCAAAGACAGCACAGTTGGCCTATGGTTCAGATTGGAACAGTAGTGTGAAAAAGTACTACAGGTCTTTGTACCCAGAACCTCTTGGACATGAGACCCCCACGGTGTGTTGATTTAAACGATGCCCGTAAGCAAACAGAGAAAATGAGTCTGATTTTGAATAGCATTATGAGTCCAGCGGGTCTTTGGGCTGAGAGCTCCTGGACTATTCTGGTGCCAGATCTGTATTCTGGTGCCAGATCTGTATTCTGGTGCCAGATCTGCCTGTGCTCTCTTGATAAGTGTGACAATGGCCATAGAAGTATGCAAGACAGCGCCAACCAGCAGGCTACTCCTGGACATGATAATTAGAATCCCAGAGTGGAATGTTGGGTAGTGAATTGAGTTGGGAATTGTTCTTTAATTCCATTTAAATTCTAGAATTGTAATTGGTCTTTTAATTGGCCACACCCCACGGGAATCAGAATTTTGAATAGAATTTGAATTAAAGGGAAGTATAATTTGATTCAATGATATTCAAATAGCTTATTTATTCAACACATCACCATAGTAATGTTTATGTTGATAACATGTATGGGGTTACCAATACCATGTAGCATAAGGTTAAAACATTTCATTTTTAAAACTTATTCTCTTAAAACAATTTTAAATAATTGAAGTGGTCTGGAAATATTCCAATATCATGTTGTGTGTTGTCTACAATAATTAATAATTCCCTTAATGTTTTTAAATATCGGAATACATTTCCCAGAATGCATTAGATCAAATACTGCGTTATGGAAGGGGAATCTACTGACAAATAAAAAATAGTGTGTGACATCTTTGAGTTATTATCAAACTAATATTTGAAATGGTATGTGTATTTGTTGCTTAATAAATAAGTGGCATATCTTTTTGGTAAAATAAATGTTGAAATGAATGAGACTTTAATGTTTCATGTCTTATTTGAATTGGTTTGAATTACATTCTACTTCTTTCAATTCAAATTCTATTCAAATTCTGCTTCCATTGTTTGAATTGAGTTCAATTCTGAATTGACCTCAACCCAGGTTGGCAATATGAGAATACTTGGGATGTTGGCAGTTAGTTTGGTTTGAATACCTGGCCGGGTGGATGTTCAAATCAAATCAAATGACATAGTATTGGTCACATACACATGGTTAGTAGATGTTATTGGTCACATACACATGTTTAGTAGATGTTATTGGTCACATACACATGTTTAGCAGATGTTATTGGTCACATACACATGGTTAGCAGATGTTATTGGTCACATATACATGGTTAGCAGATGTTATTGGTCACATACACATGTTTAGTAGATGTTATTGGTCACATACACATGGTTAACAGATGTTATTGGTCACATACACATGGTTAACAGATGTTATTGGTCACATACACATATTTAACAGATGTTATTGGTCACATACACATATTTAACAGATGTTATTGGTCACATACACATATTTAACAGATGTTATTGGTCACATACACATATTTAGCAGATGTTATTGCGGGTGTACCAAAATGCTTGTGTTTCTAGCTCCAACAGTACAGTAGTATCTAACAATTCACAAGAATACACACAAATCTAAAAGTAAAATAATGGAATTAAGAAATATATAAATATTAAGATGAGGAATGTCAAAGTGGCATTGACAGTGTTGGGGGGTGGGTAATGTAGTCTTGACTCTTGGTTGACAGTGTTGGGGGATGGGTAATGTAGTCTTGACTCTTGGTTGACAGTGTTGGGGGATGGGTAATGTAGTCTTGACTCTTGGTTGACAGTGTTGGGGGATGGGTAATGTAGTCTTGACTCTTGGTTGACAGTGTTGGGGGATGGGTAATGTAGTCTTGACTCTTGGTTGACAGTGTTGGGGGATGGGTAATGTAGTCTTGACTCTTGGTTGACAGTGTTGGGGGATGGGTAATGTAGTCTTGACTCTTGGTTGACAGTGTTGGGGGATGGGTAATGTAGTCTTGACGCTTGGTTGACAGTGTTGGGGGGATGGGTAATGTAGTCTTGACTCTTGGTTGACAGTGTTGGGGGATGGGTAATGTAGTCTTGACTCTTGGTTGACAGTGTTGGGGGATGGGTAATGTAGTCTTGACTCTTGGTTGACAGTGTTGGGGGATGGGTAATGTAGTCTTGACTCTTGGTTGACAGTGTTGGGGGATGGGTAATGTAGTCTTGACTCTTGGTTGACAGTGTTGGGGGATGGGTAATGTAGTCTTGACTCTTGGTTGACAGTGTTGGGGGATGGGTAATGTAGTCTTGACTCTTGGTTGACAGTGTTGGGGGATGGGTAATGTAGTCTTGACTCTTGGTTGACAGTGTTGGGGGGGTGGGTAATGTATTGATGCTCCAGTGCCAAATCAACACAAATTAGTTTTTATTTGTCTTTCTTACTTCTTTTTGCTATTTAAGAGTCTTATTTTTGGATACGTTTTTATATTTATATAGTTTTAAATGTTATGGTTATTTATTTGTGTTTTTCCAAATGTCTGAAGGGGGGGGGGGTCATCCAGGGAGCAATACAAGCTATAACCGCCACTGGCCCCTGGTGATGCGTTGGGCAGACCATATCACCCTCTGGAGAGCCTTGCGGTGTGAGGGTCTTAGGGGCCAAGCAGAATTTATTCTGCCTCCTGAGGTTGAAGAGGCAGCTGTTGCTCCTTCTTCACCACACTGTCTGTTTGGCTGGACCATTTCAGATTGTCAGGGATGTGTCCACCGAGGAACTTGAAGCTCTTCAACCTCTCTACTGCGGCCCCGTTGATGTGGATAGGGGGGTTCTCCCTCTGCTGTTTTTACGATCAGCTCTTTCGTTTTGTTGACTTTGAGTGAGAGGTTATTTTCCTGGCACCACTCTGCCAGGGCCCTTACCTCCTATCGTCTGTCTCGTAATTGCTGGTAATCAGGTTGTGTCGTCTGTAAACTTGATGATTGAGTTAGAGGCGTGCGTGGCCACGTAGTCATGGGTGAACAGAGAGTACAGGAGGGAGCTGAGCACACACCCTTGTGGGGCCCCTGTGTTGAGGATCAGCGTAGTGGAGGTGTTGTTTCCTACCTTCACCACCTGGGGGGCCCGTCAGGAAGTCCAGGACCCAGGTGCACAAGGCGGGGTTCAGACCCAGGGCCCTGAGCTTGATGATGAGCTAAGAGGGTACTATGGTGTTAAATGCTGAGCTATAGTCAATAAACAGCATTCTTACATAGGTATTCCTCTTGTCCAGATGGGATAAGGCAGTGTGCAGTGCGATGGCGATTGCATCTATTGGGGCGAATGTATGCAACATTTTGAAGTGGGTCCACCAGCAGCATGTAGTCTACCTAAAGGCAGCTCTTTATACTGACACAGAACACAAGTTGGAGAGGTGAGAGACTTGGGCTTGTTTTTACGGGCAGGCTTCCTTTTGACATGGCCCTGGTCCAATGCCATTTTTTACATGTTGCCACTTTACATGGCAACATGTAAAAAATGTTTCACCTCGTGTTGCTCCTGCAGCTGTGTAACATGGTGATTGGTGTAATTACAGGATTAGGTGAGCCGGGCACGCGGCCAATCAACATGCAGTTTAACACTCTTGATGTAATCACCTGCTTTATAAGAATTAGTTATTATGGGTACAAATACACAACCCAGTTCTGGTCAGAAATACAGTGGATTATTAAGTGAGTAGCAGTTCCTATTGAAATTGTTGGAGTTGTTAATTGATTGGTCATGTCTTACTGGCTGTTGTTGTGTGGTTGAAATTGTTGGAGTTGTTAATTGATTGGTCATGTCTTACTGGTTGTTGTTGTGTGGTTGAAATCGATGGAGTTGTTAATTGATTGGTCATGTCTTACTGGCTGTTGTTGTGTGGTTGAAATTGTTTCAGTTGTTAATTGATTGGTCATGTTTTACTGGTTGTTGTTGTGTGGTAGACAGGGGAGATGAGTTGTTAATTGATTGGTCATGTCTTACTGGTTGTTGTTGTGTGGTAGACAGGGGAGATGAGTTGTTAATTGATTGGTCATGTCTTACTGGTTGTTGTTGTGTGGTAGACAGAGGAGATGAGTTGTTAATTGATTGGTCATGTCTTACTGGTTGTTGTGTGGTAGACAGGGGAGATGAGTTGTTAATTGATTGGTCATGTCTTACTGGTTGTTGTGTGGTAGACAGAGGAGATGAGTTGTTAATTGATTGGTCATGTCTTACTGGTTGTTGTTGTGTGGTAGACAGAGGAGATGAGTTGTTAATTGATTGGTCATGTCTTACTGGTTGTTGTGTGGTAGACAGGGGAGATGAGTTGTTAATTGATTGGTCATGTCTTACTGGTTGTTGTGTGGTAGACAGAGGAGATGAGTTGTTAATTGATTGGTCATGTCTTACTGGTTGTTGTTGTGTGGTAGACAGGGGAGATGAGTTGTTAATTGATTGGTCATGTCTTACTGGTTGTTGTGTGGTAGACAGAGGAGATGAGTTGTTAATTGATTGGTCATGTCTTACTGGTTGTTGTGTGGTAGACAGGGGAGATGAGTTGTTAATTGATTGGTCATGTCTTACTGGTTGTTGTGTGGTAGACAGAGGAGATGAGTTGTTAATTGATTGGTCATGTCTTACTGGTTGTTGTGTGGTAGACAGGGGAGATGAGTTGTTAATTGATTGGTCATGTCTTACTGGTTGTTGTTGTGTGGTAGACAGGGGAGATGAGTTGTTAATTGATTGGTCATGTCTTACTGGTTGTTGTTGTGTGGTAGACAGAGGAGATGAGTTGTTAATTGATTGGTCATGTCTTACTGGTTGTTGTGTGGTAGACAGGGGAGATGAGTTGTTAATTGATTGGTCATGTCTTACTGGTTGTTGTGTGGTAGACAGGGGAGATGAGTTGTTAATTGATTGGTCATGTCTTACTGGTTGTTGTTGTGTGGTAGACAGGGGAGATGAGTTGATGAGTGGTGATTATTAAACACAATGAGAGGAGCCTACATCACCCAAATATTTCAGTGTGAAAGCCAATACATATATTTTTTAAATGCTAGGTTCAGTGAAATGTGTTTGTTTTACAGGGTCAGTCATAGTAGTACAGCGACCCTGGAGCAAATTAGGGTTAAGTGCCTTGCTCAAGGGCACGCCATGTCAGCTCAGGGATTTGAACCAGAGATCTTTCGGTTACTGGCCCGCCCAACACTCAAGCCGCCCGTACCAATTTCAGTGTGAGCAAGACAAAATCTCAGTAGATTGAAGTTTGACAGAGCACAGCATGTGGTTAATTAGATCAATGTCTGTTAATTACAGACTGTAGTATTCATATCACAGTGGAACAGCCCCCTTACCACTCATTTAGCAGATCCTCTTATCCAGAGCAACTAGGGTGAAGTGCCTTGCTCAATGGCACATCAACAGATTTTTTGTTGTTGTTGGTGTCACCTAGTTGGCCCAGGGATTCGAACCAGTGACCTTTCAGTTACTGGCCCATACGCTTTTAACCTCTAGGCTACCTGCCTCCTACCACTGTCGTCCCTCTGTCTGCCATGTCACTCCTAGAGACATTAACAGCCTGGAATTAGCCAACCAGAACAAGAACATAGAAACATAATCTTGTCATTATCTAATAATTGTATTTCTATAGGCAAAACCTGAATGTTCAGTGACTGGCCTGGTAAATGCTGCTAATGTAGAGCGCTGCCTTATAGCTTTGACTCCCCAGGAGCATCAACAGGGATTAGCCAACCTTAGCAAACCAGGGCCAAACAAGCCTCAGTGATCATCCCTATAGGCCAGAATCATGTTCATTGTCTGTCCTGGCAAAGACTGCTAATGTAGGTGCTGCCTTATGAGCTGAAATCAAACCCTAATCACTCTTTGGCCTGTCACTCCCAGCTACTGTAAGGGGCTGCTTAATGCCTGTCACTCCCAGCTAATGTAAGGGGCTGCCTAATGCCTGTCACTCCCAGCTAATGTAAGGGGCTGCCTAATGCCTGTCACTCCCAGCCAATGTAAGGGGCTGCTTAATGCCTGTCACTCCCAGCTAATGTAAGGGGCTGCCTAATGCCTGTCACTCCCAGCCAATGTAAGGGGCTGCCTAATGCCTGTCACTCCCAGCTAATGTAAGGGGCTGCTTAATGCCTGTCACTCCCAGCTAATGTAAGGGGCTGCCTAATGCCTGTTACTCCCAGCCAATGTAATGGGCTGCTTAATGCCTGTCACTCCCAGCCAATGTAAGGGGCTGCCTAATGCCTGTCACTCCCAGCTAATGTAAGGGGCACCTTAATGCCTGTCACTCCCAGCCAATGTAAGGGGCTGCCTAATGCCTGTCACTCCCAGCTAATGTAAGGGGCTGCCTAATGCCTGTCACTCCCAGCTAATGTAAGGGGCACCTTAATGCCTGTCACTCCCAGCCAATGTAAGGGGCTGCCTAATGCCTGTCACTCCCAGCCAATGTAAGGGGCTGCCTAATGCCTGTCACTCCCAGCTAATGTAAGGGGCACCTTAATGCCTGTCACTCCCAGCCAATGTAAGGGGCTGCCTAATGCCTGTCACTCCCAGCTAATGTAAGGGGCTGCCTAATGCCTGTCACTCCCAGCTAATGTAAGGGGCACCTTAATGCCTGTCACTCCCAGCTACTGTAAGGGGCTGCCTAATGCCTGTCACTCCCAGCTACTGTAAGGGGCTGCCTAATGCCTGTCACTCCCAGCTACTGTAAGGGGCACCTTAATGCCTGTCACTCCCAGCTAATGTAAGGGGCACCTTAATGCCTGTCACTCCCAGCTAATGTAAGGGGCACCTTAATGCCTGTCACTCCCAGCTAATGTAAGGGGCACCTTAATGCCTGTCACTCCCAGCTAATGTAAGGGGCTGCCTAATGCCTGTCACTCCCAGCTAATGTAAGGGGCTGCCTAATGCCTGTCACTCCCAGCCAATGTAAGGGGCTGCCTAATGCCTGTCACTCCCAGCTAATGTAAGGGGCTGCCTAATGTAAGGGGCTGCCTAATGCCTGTCACTCCCAGCTAATGTAAGGGGCTGCCTAATGCCTGTCACTCCCAGCTAATGTAAGGGGCTGCCTAATGTAAGGGGCTGCCTAATGCCTGTCACTCCCAGCTAATGTAAGGGGCTGCCTAATGCCTGTCACTCCCAGCTAATGTAAGGGGCTGCCTAATACCTGTCACTCCCAGCTAATGTAAGGGGCTGCCTAATGTAAGGGGCTGCCTAATGCCTGTCACTCCCAGCTAATCTAAGGGGCTGCCTCATGGCTGTCACTCCTAGAAACATCAACTGGGATTAGCAAGACCGGGTAGTGTTCATAGGGGCATTAACGTTTTAAAATGGACAAGTCCCAGGTAGGTCCCTCCCCCTGTTTCAGTTTGTTTTGCAAATACAAGTGTGCCAAACTTGTAGTGTCACATTTGAAAAAATATACATTTTTAAATATTTAGTTTTTTTTCATTATGGGGTATTGTGATGTCATTATGGGGTATTGTGATGTCATTGTGGGGTATTGTGATGTCATTATGGGGTAATGTGTGTTGATTGATGAGGAAAAAAGCTACAACGTAACAAAATGTGGAAAAAGTCAAGGGGTCTGAATACTTTTTGAAGGCACTGTATGTTGCCTACGAGCTTGATCCTCTGTGGCAGGGAATCACAAGGACATCGCTGGGAATGAGGGTTGTATTCCAAATCTCACCCTATTCCTTATATATATACAAATCAAATTTGATTAGTCACGAGCTAACCAACAGTTAAAAAAAAGATGGATAAGTTTAAGAGAAAGAAGTAACAAGTCCTTAAAGAGCAGCAGTAAAAAATAACAATATATACAGGGGGGTGTCGGTACAGAGTCAATGTGTGGGGCCACCGGTTAGATGCGGTAATATGTACATGTAGGTAGAGTTAATTAAAGTCACTATGCATAGATGACAACAGAGAGTGGCAGTGATGTGGAGAGGGGAGGGGGAGGGGGAGGGGGAATGTGAGTAGTCTGGGTAGCCATGTGACTAGATAGGGAATAGGGTTCCATGGCCTCTGGTCAAAAGTAGTGCACTATATAGGGAATAGGGTGCTATAGGTACTGGTCTCAGGTAGTGCACTATATAGGGAATAGGGTCCCATAGGCCTATGGTCTAAAGTAGTGCACTATATAGGGAATAGGGTGCTATAGGCTCTGGTCTAAAGTAGTGCACTATATAGGGAATAGGGTGCTATTAGGGACGTATCTGAAGTGCTAACATGAAAGAAGCCTTGATCTCATTGGAAGCACTGAAAGTGTTACATATGATGCTGTACTGTGTTCACTGTTAAGCAACAGGCAGCATGGCCTGCTTTAAAACTACAAATAGTAATTTATGTCATTAGTTGAAACAGTCCTTTTGAACCGCAGTAAATTCTTTTGAACAGCAGTAAACAGCCCTTTTGAACAGCAGTAAACAGCCCTTTTGAACAGCAGTAAACAGCCCCTTGAACAGCAGTAAACAGCCCTTTTGAACAGCAGTAAACAGTCCTTTGAACAGCAGTAAACAGCCCTTTTGAACAGCAGTAAACAGTCCTTTGAACAGAAGTAAACAGTCCTTTTGAACAGCAGTAACAGTTCTTTTGAACAGCAGTAAACAGTCCTTTGAACAGAAGTAAACAGTCCTTTTGAACAGCAGTAAACAGCCCTTTTGAACAGCAGTAAACAGCCCTTTGAACAGCAGTAAACAGCCCTTTTGAACAGCAGTAAACAGTCCTTTGAACAGCAGTAAACAGTCCTTTTGAACAGCAGTAAACAGTTATTTTGAACAGCAGTAAACAGCCCTTTGAACAGCATTAAACAGTTATTTTGAACAGCAGTAAACAGTCCTTTTGAACAGCAGTAACAGTTCTTTTGAACAGCAGTAAACAGTCCTTTTGAACAGCAGTAAACAGTCCTTTTGAACAGCAGTAAACAGCCCTTTTGAACAGCAGTAAACAGTCCTTTTGAACAGCAGTAAACAGTCCTTTTGAACAGCAGTAAACAGTCCTTTGAACAGCAGTAAACAGTCCTTTTGAACAGCAGTAAACAGTCCTTTGAACAGCAGTAAACAGCCCTTTTGAACAGCAGTAAACAGTCCTTTTGAGCAGCAGTAAACAGCCCTTTTGAACAGCAGTAAACAGCCCTTTTGAACAGCAGTAAACAGTCCTTTGAACAGAAAAGTCCATTGAACAGTGATTTTGTCAAAACAAAGCAGCCCAAAGGGAAACTTTTTTAGAAAATCCATCTTTGCCCTAAACTGACCACAACGCGCACGTTTTAGGATTGAAATTGTACGTTATCTCTTGAGGGGGTGCCCGACGTCAATATCTTTGACAATTGTCAAGGGGGGTGAAACATTGATTTTTCAGTTCTGATGGTGGGCCTGGCTGATTTGTTTCAGTTCTGATGGTGGGCCTGGCTGATTTGTTTCAGTTCTGATGGTGGGCCTGGCTGATTTGTTTCAGTTCTGATGGTGGGCCTGGCTGGTTTGTTTCAGTTCTGATGGTGGGCCTGACTGATTTGTTTCAGTTCTGATGGTGGGCCTGACTGATTTTGTTTCTGTTCTGATGGTGGGCCTGACTGATTTATTTCAGTTCTGATGGTGGGCCTGACTGATTTTGTTTCTGTTCTGATGGTGGGCCTGACTGATTTATTTCAGTTCTGATGGTGGGCCTGACTGATTTTGTTTCAGTTCTGATGGTGGGCCTGACTGATTTGTTTCAGTTCTGATGGTGGGCCTGACTGATTTGTTTCAGTTCTGATGGTGGGCCTGGCTGATTTGTTTCAGTTCTGATGGTGGGCCTGGCTGGTTTGTTTCAGTTCTGATGGTGGGCCTGACTGATTTGTTTCAGTTCTGATGGTGGGCCTGACTGATTTTGTTTCTGTTCTGATGGTGGGCCTGACTGATTTATTTCAGTTCTGATGGTGGGCCTGACTGATTTTGTTTCTGTTCTGATGGTGGGCCTGACTGATTTATTTCAGTTCTGATGGTGGGCCTGACTGATTTTGTTTCTGTTCTGATGGTGGGCCTGACTGATTTATTTCAGTTCTGATGGTGGGCCTGACTGATTTTGTTTCAGTTCTGATGGTGGGCCTGACTGATTTTGTTTCTGTTCTGATGGTGGGCCTGACTGATTTATTTCAGTTCTGATGGTGGGCCTGACTGATTTTGTTTCTGTTCTGATGGTGGGCCTGACTGATTTATTTCAGTTCTGATGGTGGGCCTGACTGATTTTGTTTCTGTTCTGATGGTGGGCCTGGCTGGTTTGTAACGTGAACCCTGAATGACTATTTGTGATGGAATCAGACAGAATGGATTGGATGTTCAGAAGACTCTCCCAAATAGCACCCTATTCCCTATATAGTGCACTGCTTTTGACCAGAGCCTGCACCCTTTTCCCTATATAGTGCACTACTCTTGACTAGGGCTCTGTTGGTGGTGGACTATATATGGAATAGAGTGCCATTTGGCACTACTTTTGACCAGGTCCCATAGGGTGTCATTTGGGACACAGCGAGGCCTAATGCTCAGTTCCATCTGGTCCATCATGAGAATATTACAGGAGAGACACAGAAGCTGTAGAGAGGTGTGTGTGTGTGTGTGTGTGTGTGTGTGTGTGTGTGTGTGTGTGTGTGTGTGTGATGAATGGTTGATGATGATGGGTTTTCCTGGTTTAATGGATGCGCTGCTGCTTCCTTACCCTATACGCATAGAAATATAATGACTGGAACTGACAAACCCAATCAAGACCAAGGCAATTTGACTGGAACACTGCCTGACTCACAAATACCATCCTATTCCCTACATAGGGCCCATTCTGACCCGAGTTTAGCGCGCATAAATGGTACATAAATTCCCTTTTTTTTAAAAATAGGCACCTTAATAGGCACCTTAATGCCTGTCACTCCCAGCTAATGTAAGGGGCACCTTAATGCCTGTCACTCCCAGCTAATGTAAGGGGCTGCCTAATGCCTGTCACTCCCAGCTAATGTAAGGGGCTGCCTAATGCCTGTCACTCCCAGCCAATGTAAGGGGCTGCCTAATGCCTGTCACTCCCAGCTAATGTAAGGGGCTGCCTAATGTAAGGGGCTGCCTAATGCCTGTCACTCCCAGCTAATGTAAGGGGCTGCCTAATGCCTGTCACTCCCAGCTAATGTAAGGGGCTGCCTAATGTAAGGGGCTGCCTAATGCCTGTCACTCCCAGCTAATGTAAGGGGCTGCCTAATGCCTGTCACTCCCAGCTAATGTAAGGGGCTGCCTAATACCTGTCACTCCCAGCTAATGTAAGGGGCTGCCTAATGTAAGGGGCTGCCTAATGCCTGTCACTCCCAGCTAATCTAAGGGGCTGCCTCATGGCTGTCACTCCTAGAAACATCAACTGGGATTAGCAAGACCGGGTAGTGTTCATAGGGGCATTAACGTTTTAAAATGGACAAGTCCCAGGTAGGTCCCTCCCCCTGTTTCAGTTTGTTTTGCAAATACAAGTGTGCCAAACTTGTAGTGTCACATTTGAAAAAATATACATTTTTAAATATTTAGTTTTTTTTCATTATGGGGTATTGTGATGTCATTATGGGGTATTGTGATGTCATTGTGGGGTATTGTGATGTCATTATGGGGTAATGTGTGTTGATTGATGAGGAAAAAAGCTACAACGTAACAAAATGTGGAAAAAGTCAAGGGGTCTGAATACTTTTTGAAGGCACTGTATGTTGCCTACGAGCTTGATCCTCTGTGGCAGGGAATCACAAGGACATCGCTGGGAATGAGGGTTGTATTCCAAATCTCACCCTATTCCTTATATATATACAAATCAAATTTGATTAGTCACGAGCTAACCAACAGTTAAAAAAAAGATGGATAAGTTTAAGAGAAAGAAGTAACAAGTCCTTAAAGAGCAGCAGTAAAAAATAACAATATATACAGGGGGGTGTCGGTACAGAGTCAATGTGTGGGGCCACCGGTTAGATGCGGTAATATGTACATGTAGGTAGAGTTAATTAAAGTCACTATGCATAGATGACAACAGAGAGTGGCAGTGATGTGGAGAGGGGAGGGGGAGGGGGAGGGGGAATGTGAGTAGTCTGGGTAGCCATGTGACTAGATAGGGAATAGGGTTCCATGGCCTCTGGTCAAAAGTAGTGCACTATATAGGGAATAGGGTGCTATAGGTACTGGTCTCAGGTAGTGCACTATATAGGGAATAGGGTCCCATAGGCCTATGGTCTAAAGTAGTGCACTATATAGGGAATAGGGTGCTATAGGCTCTGGTCTAAAGTAGTGCACTATATAGGGAATAGGGTGCTATTAGGGACGTATCTGAAGTGCTAACATGAAAGAAGCCTTGATCTCATTGGAAGCACTGAAAGTGTTACATATGATGCTGTACTGTGTTCACTGTTAAGCAACAGGCAGCATGGCCTGCTTTAAAACTACAAATAGTAATTTATGTCATTAGTTGAAACAGTCCTTTTGAACCGCAGTAAATTCTTTTGAACAGCAGTAAACAGCCCTTTTGAACAGCAGTAAACAGCCCTTTTGAACAGCAGTAAACAGCCCCTTGAACAGCAGTAAACAGCCCTTTTGAACAGCAGTAAACAGCCCTTTGAACAGCAGTAAACAGCCCTTTTGAACAGCAGTAAACAGTCCTTTGAACAGCAGTAAACAGTCCTTTTGAACAGCAGTAAACAGTTATTTTGAACAGCAGTAAACAGCCCTTTGAACAGCATTAAACAGTTATTTTGAACAGCAGTAAACAGTCCTTTTGAACAGCAGTAACAGTTCTTTTGAACAGCAGTAAACAGTCCTTTTGAACAGCAGTAAACAGTCCTTTTGAACAGCAGTAAACAGCCCTTTTGAACAGCAGTAAACAGTCCTTTTGAACAGCAGTAAACAGTCCTTTTGAACAGCAGTAAACAGTCCTTTGAACAGCAGTAAACAGTCCTTTTGAACAGCAGTAAACAGTCCTTTGAACAGCAGTAAACAGCCCTTTTGAACAGCAGTAAACAGTCCTTTTGAGCAGCAGTAAACAGCCCTTTTGAACAGCAGTAAACAGCCCTTTTGAACAGCAGTAAACAGTCCTTTGAACAGAAAAGTCCATTGAACAGTGATTTTGTCAAAACAAAGCAGCCCAAAGGGAAACTTTTTTAGAAAATCCATCTTTGCCCTAAACTGACCACAACGCGCACGTTTTAGGATTGAAATTGTACGTTATCTCTTGAGGGGGTGCCCGACGTCAATATCTTTGACAATTGTCAAGGGGGGTGAAACATTGATTTTTCAGTTCTGATGGTGGGCCTGGCTGATTTGTTTCAGTTCTGATGGTGGGCCTGGCTGATTTGTTTCAGTTCTGATGGTGGGCCTGGCTGATTTGTTTCAGTTCTGATGGTGGGCCTGGCTGGTTTGTTTCAGTTCTGATGGTGGGCCTGACTGATTTGTTTCAGTTCTGATGGTGGGCCTGACTGATTTTGTTTCTGTTCTGATGGTGGGCCTGACTGATTTATTTCAGTTCTGATGGTGGGCCTGACTGATTTTGTTTCTGTTCTGATGGTGGGCCTGACTGATTTATTTCAGTTCTGATGGTGGGCCTGACTGATTTTGTTTCAGTTCTGATGGTGGGCCTGACTGATTTGTTTCAGTTCTGATGGTGGGCCTGACTGATTTGTTTCAGTTCTGATGGTGGGCCTGGCTGATTTGTTTCAGTTCTGATGGTGGGCCTGGCTGGTTTGTTTCAGTTCTGATGGTGGGCCTGACTGATTTGTTTCAGTTCTGATGGTGGGCCTGACTGATTTTGTTTCTGTTCTGATGGTGGGCCTGACTGATTTATTTCAGTTCTGATGGTGGGCCTGACTGATTTTGTTTCTGTTCTGATGGTGGGCCTGACTGATTTATTTCAGTTCTGATGGTGGGCCTGACTGATTTTGTTTCTGTTCTGATGGTGGGCCTGACTGATTTATTTCAGTTCTGATGGTGGGCCTGACTGATTTTGTTTCAGTTCTGATGGTGGGCCTGACTGATTTTGTTTCTGTTCTGATGGTGGGCCTGACTGATTTATTTCAGTTCTGATGGTGGGCCTGACTGATTTTGTTTCTGTTCTGATGGTGGGCCTGACTGATTTATTTCAGTTCTGATGGTGGGCCTGACTGATTTTGTTTCTGTTCTGATGGTGGGCCTGGCTGGTTTGTAACGTGAACCCTGAATGACTATTTGTGATGGAATCAGACAGAATGGATTGGATGTTCAGAAGACTCTCCCAAATAGCACCCTATTCCCTATATAGTGCACTGCTTTTGACCAGAGCCTGCACCCTTTTCCCTATATAGTGCACTACTCTTGACTAGGGCTCTGTTGGTGGTGGACTATATATGGAATAGAGTGCCATTTGGCACTACTTTTGACCAGGTCCCATAGGGTGTCATTTGGGACACAGCGAGGCCTAATGCTCAGTTCCATCTGGTCCATCATGAGAATATTACAGGAGAGACACAGAAGCTGTAGAGAGGTGTGTGTGTGTGTGTGTGTGTGTGTGTGTGTGTGTGTGTGTGTGTGTGTGTGATGAATGGTTGATGATGATGGGTTTTCCTGGTTTAATGGATGCGCTGCTGCTTCCTTACCCTATACGCATAGAAATATAATGACTGGAACTGACAAACCCAATCAAGACCAAGGCAATTTGACTGGAACACTGCCTGACTCACAAATACCATCCTATTCCCTACATAGGGCCCATTCTGACCCGAGTTTAGCGCGCATAAATGGTACATAAATTCCCTTTTTTTTAAAAATAGGCACCTTAATAGGCACCTTAATGCCTGTCACTCCCAGCTAATGTAAGGGGCACCTTAATGCCTGTCACTCCCAGCTAATGTAAGGGGCTGCCTAATGCCTGTCACTCCCAGCTAATGTAAGGGGCTGCCTAATGCCTGTCACTCCCAGCCAATGTAAGGGGCTGCCTAATGCCTGTCACTCCCAGCTAATGTAAGGGGCTGCCTAATGTAAGGGGCTGCCTAATGCCTGTCACTCCCAGCTAATGTAAGGGGCTGCCTAATGCCTGTCACTCCCAGCTAATGTAAGGGGCTGCCTAATGTAAGGGGCTGCCTAATGCCTGTCACTCCCAGCTAATGTAAGGGGCTGCCTAATGCCTGTCACTCCCAGCTAATGTAAGGGGCTGCCTAATACCTGTCACTCCCAGCTAATGTAAGGGGCTGCCTAATGTAAGGGGCTGCCTAATGCCTGTCACTCCCAGCTAATCTAAGGGGCTGCCTCATGGCTGTCACTCCTAGAAACATCAACTGGGATTAGCAAGACCGGGTAGTGTTCATAGGGGCATTAACGTTTTAAAATGGACAAGTCCCAGGTAGGTCCCTCCCCCTGTTTCAGTTTGTTTTGCAAATACAAGTGTGCCAAACTTGTAGTGTCACATTTGAAAAAATATACATTTTTAAATATTTAGTTTTTTTTCATTATGGGGTATTGTGATGTCATTATGGGGTATTGTGATGTCATTGTGGGGTATTGTGATGTCATTATGGGGTAATGTGTGTTGATTGATGAGGAAAAAAGCTACAACGTAACAAAATGTGGAAAAAGTCAAGGGGTCTGAATACTTTTTGAAGGCACTGTATGTTGCCTACGAGCTTGATCCTCTGTGGCAGGGAATCACAAGGACATCGCTGGGAATGAGGGTTGTATTCCAAATCTCACCCTATTCCTTATATATATACAAATCAAATTTGATTAGTCACGAGCTAACCAACAGTTAAAAAAAAGATGGATAAGTTTAAGAGAAAGAAGTAACAAGTCCTTAAAGAGCAGCAGTAAAAAATAACAATATATACAGGGGGGTGTCGGTACAGAGTCAATGTGTGGGGCCACCGGTTAGATGCGGTAATATGTACATGTAGGTAGAGTTAATTAAAGTCACTATGCATAGATGACAACAGAGAGTGGCAGTGATGTGGAGAGGGGAGGGGGAGGGGGAGGGGGAATGTGAGTAGTCTGGGTAGCCATGTGACTAGATAGGGAATAGGGTTCCATGGCCTCTGGTCAAAAGTAGTGCACTATATAGGGAATAGGGTGCTATAGGTACTGGTCTCAGGTAGTGCACTATATAGGGAATAGGGTCCCATAGGCCTATGGTCTAAAGTAGTGCACTATATAGGGAATAGGGTGCTATAGGCTCTGGTCTAAAGTAGTGCACTATATAGGGAATAGGGTGCTATTAGGGACGTATCTGAAGTGCTAACATGAAAGAAGCCTTGATCTCATTGGAAGCACTGAAAGTGTTACATATGATGCTGTACTGTGTTCACTGTTAAGCAACAGGCAGCATGGCCTGCTTTAAAACTACAAATAGTAATTTATGTCATTAGTTGAAACAGTCCTTTTGAACCGCAGTAAATTCTTTTGAACAGCAGTAAACAGCCCTTTTGAACAGCAGTAAACAGCCCTTTTGAACAGCAGTAAACAGCCCTTTTGAACAGCAGTAAACAGCCCTTTTGAACAGCAGTAAACAGCCCCTTGAACAGCAGTAAACAGCCCTTTTGAACAGCAGTAAACAGTCCTTTGAACAGCAGTAAACAGCCCTTTTGAACAGCAGTAAACAGTCCTTTGAACAGAAGTAAACAGTCCTTTTGAACAGCAGTAACAGTTCTTTTGAACAGCAGTAAACAGTCCTTTGAACAGAAGTAAACAGTCCTTTTGAACAGCAGTAAACAGCCCTTTTGAACAGCAGTAAACAGCCCTTTGAACAGCAGTAAACAGCCCTTTTGAACAGCAGTAAACAGTCCTTTGAACAGCAGTAAACAGTCCTTTTGAACAGCAGTAAACAGTTATTTTGAACAGCAGTAAACAGCCCTTTGAACAGCATTAAACAGTTATTTTGAACAGCAGTAAACAGTCCTTTTGAACAGCAGTAACAGTTCTTTTGAACAGCAGTAAACAGTCCTTTTGAACAGCAGTAAACAGTCCTTTTGAACAGCAGTAAACAGCCCTTTTGAACAGCAGTAAACAGTCCTTTTGAACAGCAGTAAACAGTCCTTTTGAACAGCAGTAAACAGTCCTTTTGAACAGCAGTAAACAGTCCTTTGAACAGCAGTAAACAGTCCTTTTGAACAGCAGTAAACAGTCCTTTGAACAGCAGTAAACAGCCCTTTTGAACAGCAGTAAACAGTCCTTTTGAGCAGCAGTAAACAGCCCTTTTGAACAGCAGTAAACAGCCCTTTTGAACAGCAGTAAACAGTCCTTTGAACAGAAAAGTCCATTGAACAGTGATTTTGTCAAAACAAAGCAGCCCAAAGGGAAACTTTCTTAGAAAATCCATCTTTGCCCTAAACTGACCACAACGCGCACGTTTTAGGATTGAAATTGTACGTTATCTCTTGAGGGGGTGCCCGACGTCAATATCTTTGACAATTGTCAAGGGGGGTGAAACATTGATTTTTCAGTTCTGATGGTGGGCCTGGCTGATTTGTTTCAGTTCTGATGGTGGGCCTGGCTGATTTGTTTCAGTTCTGATGGTGGGCCTGGCTGATTTGTTTCAGTTCTGATGGTGGGCCTGGCTGGTTTGTTTCAGTTCTGATGGTGGGCCTGACTGATTTGTTTCAGTTCTGATGGTGGGCCTGACTGATTTTGTTTCTGTTCTGATGGTGGGCCTGACTGATTTATTTCAGTTCTGATGGTGGGCCTGACTGATTTTGTTTCTGTTCTGATGGTGGGCCTGACTGATTTATTTCAGTTCTGATGGTGGGCCTGACTGATTTTGTTTCAGTTCTGATGGTGGGCCTGACTGATTTGTTTCAGTTCTGATGGTGGGCCTGACTGATTTGTTTCAGTTCTGATGGTGGGCCTGGCTGATTTGTTTCAGTTCTGATGGTGGGCCTGGCTGGTTTGTTTCAGTTCTGATGGTGGGCCTGACTGATTTGTTTCAGTTCTGATGGTGGGCCTGACTGATTTTGTTTCTGTTCTGATGGTGGGCCTGACTGATTTATTTCAGTTCTGATGGTGGGCCTGACTGATTTTGTTTCTGTTCTGATGGTGGGCCTGACTGATTTATTTCAGTTCTGATGGTGGGCCTGACTGATTTTGTTTCTGTTCTGATGGTGGGCCTGACTGATTTATTTCAGTTCTGATGGTGGGCCTGACTGATTTTGTTTCAGTTCTGATGGTGGGCCTGACTGATTTTGTTTCTGTTCTGATGGTGGGCCTGACTGATTTATTTCAGTTCTGATGGTGGGCCTGACTGATTTTGTTTCTGTTCTGATGGTGGGCCTGACTGATTTATTTCAGTTCTGATGGTGGGCCTGACTGATTTTGTTTCTGTTCTGATGGTGGGCCTGGCTGGTTTGTAACGTGAACCCTGAATGACTATTTGTGATGGAATCAGACAGAATGGATTGGATGTTCAGAAGACTCTCCCAAATAGCACCCTATTCCCTATATAGTGCACTGCTTTTGACCAGAGCCTGCACCCTTTTCCCTATATAGTGCACTACTCTTGACTAGGGCTCTGTTGGTGGTGGACTATATATGGAATAGAGTGCCATTTGGCACTACTTTTGACCAGGTCCCATAGGGTGTCATTTGGGACACAGCGAGGCCTAATGCTCAGTTCCATCTGGTCCATCATGAGAATATTACAGGAGAGACACAGAAGCTGTAGAGAGGTGTGTGTGTGTGTGTGTGTGTGTGTGTGTGTGTGTGTGTGTGTGTGTGATGAATGGTTGATGATGATGGGTTTTCCTGGTTTAATGGATGCGCTGCTGCTTCCTTACCCTATACGCATAGAAATATAATGACTGGAACTGACAAACCCAATCAAGACCAAGGCAATTTGACTGGAACACTGCCTGACTCACAAATACCATCCTATTCCCTACATAGGGCCCATTCTGACCCGAGTTTAGCGCGCATAAATGGTACATAAATTCCCTTTTTTTTTAAAATAGACTTTTCTCTCTACGCGTTTTCTGACCTCGAATTTAAGCACGAGAATAGCATGTTATTCACCTGCTATTAATTTAGGGGGTGGAGATTAAATACATGAAGGTGGAGGAGGAGGTGTGTCCTACAGAAACACTGTATTCTGACCTTGGATCTCATTCCCTCATAATTCCACCACCTTTTACGCGCGATTGGAACAATGAATTAGGTCGAGCGAACGAATTTGCCCTGTTCCAAGTGTAAAAAGCATCTCATTTCTTTTAATTTGACACGAGCTATTGATAAGAGCTAGGTAAAATTAGTAATCTGTTTGGTAGGAGGGGACTGTAAATAAAAAATAACAATTGTTTTACCGCAGATTACTTGTCCTTATGAAACCAGTCATATGAAAGCAAACTGAAAGTAAAAGTAACGTGACATGCATTGCGGCCCCTTTTCCACGGTGAATTAGACTAGAAATAGTGTAACGGATGTGAAACGGCTAGCTTAGTTAGCGGTGCGGCGCTAAATAGCGTTTCAATCGGTGACGTCACTTGCTCTGAGACCTTGAAGTAGTGGTTCCCCTTTGCTCTGCAAGGGCCGCGGCTTTTGTGGAACGATGGGTAACGATGCTTCGAGGGTAACTCGAAGCGTACCCACGCCCGGGAATGGGCGAGGGGACGGTCTAAAGTTATACTGTTACAATAGCTCTGCCGTTATTCAGAATTGTATTTTTTTTTCTGCCCTCGTAATTTGCATGGATGAAATTTGGAAACCCAAGATATAGCCTTCTGTCAAATTGATGAATGCGCTTTGGAATGTTCTAATTATATGCTTGGGCTTTTCTGCGGTTTTTAAAATGTAACAATTTGTGTCATGTTAAATATTAGCCATCGTCAGTAATACCAACCGTCATTTATTTACTATAAGTGTTAGTTTTCTTTAATTTGTAGCCTACATTTAGCATCATTCCATTCTATTCCGTTGGCCTTTCTTTTCCCCCGCCATGTCCTGTGTAGTTGTTGTTATGGGTTTAACATTCAAACAGTTGTTCCTGAGGGTCACTAGCATTAGTGGTTCATATCAGGCTAACGTTTTGCGATTTAATTTAGGACGTTCTGGAACTCAGGCCACACGAAGCAGGTTGAAACCTGGAGCCTGGCGCACGGCTCATAATAACTGGATCGTTGTGATACAGGAGGGGGGGTTTGGCCGGTAGGGAAGTCCTTGTCTCATTGCGCACCAGCGACTCCTGTGGCGGGCGGGGCGCAGTGCGCGCTAACCAAGGTTACCAGGTGCGCGGTGTTTCCTCATTGGTGCGGCTGGCTTCCGGGTTGGATGGAGCTGTGTTAAGAAGCAGTGCAGCGTGGTTGGGTTGTGTATCGGAGGACGCATGACTTTCAACCTTCGTCTCTCCCGAGCCCGTACGGGAGTTGTAGCAATGAGACACGGTAGTAGCTACTAAACAATTGGATACCACAAAATTGGGGAGAAAACGGGGTAAAAAAAGTTGTACACTATATAGGGAGTACCACCATCTATGGTACTCCGACTATAGTGAGGTAAACCATCCGTGGTACTCGGGCTGTAGCGAGGTAAACCATCCGTGGTACTCGGGCTATAGCGAGGTAAACCATCCGTGGTACTCGGGCTATAGCGAGGTAAACCATCCGTGGTACTCGGGCTGTAGCGAGGTAAACCATCCGTGGTACTCGAGCTATAGCGAGGTAAACCATCCGTGGTACTCGGGCTATAGCGAGGTAAACCATCCGTGGTACTCGGGCTGTAGCGAGGTAAACCATCCGTGGTACTCGAGCTATAGCGAGGTAAACCATCCGTGGTACTCGGGCTGTAGCGAGGTAAACCATCCGTGGTACTCGGGCTGTAGCGAGGTAAACCATCCGTGGTACTCGGGCTGTAGTGAGTCTGACGATAACAATATGGTGATCGAGAGAGTCGAAAGCCTTGGCCAGGTCGATGAATACGGCTACACACTATTGTCTTTTATCGATGGTGGTTATGATATCGTTTAGTACCTTAGTACCTCAGCGTGGCTGAGGTGCACCCATGACCAGCTCTGAAACCAGATTACACAGCGGAGAAGGTACGGTGGGATTCGAAATGGTCGGTAATCTGTTTGTTGACTTGGCTTTCGAAGACTTTAGAAAGGCAGGGCAGGATGGATATAGGTCTGTAGCAGTTTGGGTTGAGAGTGCCTCCCCCTTTGAAGGGGGGTCTGACCGCGGCAGCTTTCCAATATTTAGGAATCTCGGACGATATGAAAGAGATGTTGAACAGACTTATAGGGGTTACAGCAATGACGGCGGATAATTAGAGAGGGTCCAGATTTTCTAGCCCAGCTGATTTGTACGGGTCCAGGTTTTGCGGCTCTTTCAGAAAATCTGCTATCTGGATTTGAGTGAAGGAGAATCGGGGGGTTTGGAGCTGTTGGCCGGGGTAGGGGTAGCCAGGAGGAAAGCATGGCCAGCCGTAGAGAAATGCTTATTGAAATTCTCGATTATCATGGATTTATCAGTGGTGACAGTGTTTCCTAGCCTCAGTGCAGTGGGCAGCTGGGAGGAGGTGCTCTTATTCTCCATGGACTTTACAGTGTCCCAGAACTTTTTGGAGTTAGAGCTACAGGATGCAAATTTCTGTTTGAAAAAGTATACTTTGCTTTCCTAACTGACTGTGTGTATTGGTTCCTGACTTCCCTGAACAGTTGCATATCGCGGGGACTATTCGATGCTAGTGCAGTACGCCAAAGGATGTTTTTGTGCTGGTCGAGGGCAGTCAGGTCTGGAGCGAACCAAGGGCTATATCTGTTCTTAGTTCTATACTTTTTGAAAGGGGCATGCTTATTTATGATGGTGAGGAAATTACTTTTAAAGAACAGCCAGGCATCCTCAACTGATGGGATGAGGTCAATATCCTTCCAGGATACCCCGGCCAGGTTGATTAGATAGGCCTGTTCGCAGAAGTGTTTTAGGGAGCGTTTGACAGTGATGAGGGGTGGTCTTTTGGTCGCAGACCCATTACGGATGCAGGCAATGAGGAAGTGATCGCTGAGATCCTGATTGAAAACAGCAGAGGGCAGGTTGGTCAGGAGGATATCTATGAGGGTGCCCATGTTTACAGATTTAGGGTTGTACCTGATGGGTTCCTAGATGATTTGTGTGAGATTAGCGTGCCATACCATCCGTGGTACTCGGGCTATAGTGACGTAAACCATCTGTTGTACTCGGGCTATAGTGACGTAAACCATCCGTGGTACTCGGGTTATTGTGACGTAAACAATGATGTGTATAAACCCATTCAGAGGCTTTGAAGCCTCCGGTCGGCCATATTGGCTCTCCCCAGTAGGAGCAGTCCTTCATTCCAGGAATGAATGGAATTCTACAGTATTTACATGCAATGTTTAATAAAGGACTAAATTACATGTATATAAGAATTGTTGTTGTTGTAGTGGGGACAGTAACATTAATACACTCTAAAATAAATTATTTATATGTTATATATATATATATATTTTTTTATGTTTAGCTAACATAATTTAAAGATATGCATTAATTAAGGTGTCTGTAATAGAATATATAGAGGAATACCAAGATGGCTGCACGTTGGCTTCAATACAGCGCCCCTGTCAGTCATCCAGGGTTTATATACATCGTTTGATGTAAACGATCCATGGTACTTACTCCAAGTGAGCTCATGCTAAAGTTTAAGGGGTGATTTGCATGTTATTTACTCTGTGTTAATATGCCAAACGTGACTCATTTTAAGTAGCATTTTTATAGTATCAACTAAATGACCTTGTGCTAAAGGAAAGGGGGTAATTTGCATGGTATTCTCTGTACTGTATGTGAGTATGGCACGCTAATTGTCTGTGTGTGTGTGTGTGTGTGTGTGTGTGTGTGTGTGTGTGTGTGTGTGTGTGTGTGTGTGTGTGTGTGTGTGTGCGTGTGTGTGGCATTTACTCGCTGGAGTATCAAGCACCACTCAGTTTCAATCATACCCTGACTTGTCTCACTTAGCAACAGAGACACAGACACACATACACACACACACACACACACACACACACACACACACACAGAGACACACACACACCCCTCCCCCTCCCAGATGTATCATTCATTCCATTAGTCTGCCTGGCTGGCTGGCTGAAACATATACGTATCTATCTCTATGGGTACCAGGTTTGGGTTCAGTTACTATCTGAAATCTTTCAAAGACTTTGAGTCTTTTCTTTAGCCTGTCTGGGGTGCCAGGTGGGAGGGGTTTTGCTTTTTTCTTTAGCCTGTCTGGGGTGCCAGGTGGGAGGGGTTTTGCTTTTTTCTTTAGCCTGTCTGGGGTGCCAGGTGGGAGGGCTTTCGCTCTTTTCTTTAGCCTGTCTGAGGTGCCAGGTGGGAGGGGTTTCGCTCTTTTCTTTAGCCTGTCTGGGGTGCCAGGTGGGAGGGGTTTGAGTCTTTTCTTTAGCCTGTTTGAGGTGCCAGGTGGGAGGGGTTTGAGTCTTTTCTTTAGCCTGTCTGGGGTGCCAGGTGTTTGCATTTTTGTGACTATTCTATTAATTCCATTTGTTACAGGCTTTGGTTTTTCCATTTTATGTTTTGAGGTTGGACTTCAGCACGTATAGCTCGTTAGCATGTAGGGCGCACCGATTGTCGTCACCTCGTTAGTCAGTATGTGGTACACCTGTGCTGGTGGCTATCTCATTAGTGGGAAGGTGTAAACACCTTTGGTTGCCCTATTTTGATTTCTAGAAAATATTCCTTTTGTCGGATTTTCGTTTTGCTTCCACTTTTTTTTTTTGTTTGCTTCTTGTCTTTAAGTTTGGTGTGGGATTTTTTTTTTGCAAATTTATAGGCACATGTAGTGGCCGTCTTTTTAGGCTTCAGTTGTTGTTGCTAGGCAACTTTCAGTGGACACCCCCATGAGTGTTTTTCAGAACCCCCCCTCCTAAAAACCCACCTGTTTCATTTTGGTTGTTGCAGGTGACTTTTTGTTAGTTATCCCCTTCTGTTTTAGCGACAGTATTTGGTTCTTGCCGGGGGAACAAAATGGGGGGCTCGTCCGGGATCGTGTTTCCCATGAGTATGGTAGTCACTCTAATCACCTACTCTGACGATCTGCTGTGCCCAGATAAGTCACTGTTCAAAAGACACTTTTGTGGTAGAGTTTCTGTCAATGACATCCACCCTGATGATCTGAATGTCGCAGGAGAGTATGGCTGCAATTTTTACGGGCTCCTAACCAACTATAAAGGAGGCGAGGCTACATACAGACACCGGTGAGTCAGGCTGATTGAGGTAGTATGTACATGTAGATATGGTTAAAGTGACAATGCATATATGATGAACAGAGAGTAGCAGTAGCGTAAAAGAGGGGTTGGCGGGTCGTAGGTGGCGGGACACAATGCAGACAGCCCAGTTAGCCAATGTGCAGGAGCACTGGTTGGTCGTCCCAATTGAGGTAGTATGTACATGAATGTATAGTTAAAGTGACTATACTTATATGACAAACAGAGAGTAGCAGCAGCGTAAAAAAGAGGGGTTGAGCACAAGCACATTCGAGCTAGAGCACAACGAAAGGGGAACAGGAACGTGAGCGTGTCATTTGACTGAGATATACTCTGAATCCAGTCAGGCCATCCTGCACCCTCAACAGAGTTTGATCTTGGTCGGAACAGCCGGCTAGGAACAGCCGGGTGGGAAAGACAAAGTGTTCTGGTGGGAAAGACAAAGTTCTGTTCTGGTGGGAAAGACAAAGTGTTCTGTTCTGGTGGGAAAGACAACGTGTTCTGGTGGGAAAGACAAAGTGTTCTGGTGGGAAAGACAAAGTGTTCTGGTGGGAAAGACAAAGTGTTCTGTTCTGGTGGGAAAGACAAAGTCTTCTGGTGGGAAAGACAAAGTGTTCTGGTGGGAAAGACAAAGTGTTCTGGTGGGAAAGACAAAGTGTTCTGTTCTGGTGGGAAAGACAACGTGTTCTGGCGGGAAAGACAACGTGTTCTGGTGGGAAAGACAAAGTGTTCTGGTGGGAAAGACAACGTGTTCTGGTGGGAAAGACAAAGTGTTCTGGTGGGAAAGACAACGTGTTCTGGTGGGAAAGACAAAGTGTTCTGGTGGGAAAGACAACGTGTTCTGGCGGGAAAGACAACGTGTTCTGGTGGGAAAGACAAAGTGTTCTGGTGGGAAAGACGACGTGTTCTGGTGGGAAAGACAACGTGTTCTGGTGGGAAAGACAAAGTGTTCTGGTGGGAAAGACAACGTGTTCTGGTGGGAAAGACAACGTGTTCTGGTGGGAAAGACAAAGTGTTCTGGTGGGAAAGACAACGTGTTCTGGTGGGAAAGACAACGTGTTCTAGTTGGAAAGACAACGTGTTCTGGTGGGAAAGACAACGTGTTCTGGTGGGAAAGACAAAGTGTTCTGGTGGGAAAGACAAAGTGTTCTGGTGGGAAAGACAACGTGTTCTGGTGGGAAAGACAACGTGTTCTGGTGGGAAAGACAAAGTGTTCTGGTGGGAAAGACAAAGTGTTCTGTTCTGGCGGGAAAGACAAAGTGTTCTGGTGGGAAAGACAAAGTGTTCTGTTCTGGCGGGAAAGACAAAGTGTTCTGGTGGGAAAGACAACGTGTTCTGGTGGGAAAGACAACGTGTTCTGGTGGGAAAGACAAAGTGTTCTGGTGGGAAAGACAACGTGTTCTGGTGGGAAAGACAACGTGTTCTGGTTGGAAAGACAACGTGTTCTGGTGGGAAAGACAACGTGTTCTGGTGGGAAAGACAAAGTGTTCTGGTGGGAAAGACAAAGTGTTCTGGTGGGAAAGACAACGTGTTCTGGTGGGAAAGACAACGTGTTCTGGTGGGAAAGACAAAGTGTTCTGGTGGGAAAGACAACGTGTTCTGTTCTGGCGGGAAAGACAAAGTGTTCTGGTGGGAAAGACAAAGTGTTCTGTTCTGGCGGGAAAGACAAAGTGTTCTGGTGGGAAAGACAAAGTGTTCTGTTCTGGCGGGAAAGACAAAGTGTTCTGGTGGGAAAGACAAAGTGTTCTGTTCTGGCGGGAAAGACAAAGTGTTCTGGTGGGAAAGACAAAGTGTTCTGGCGGGAAAGACAAAGTGTTCTGGTGGGAAAGACAACGTGTTCTGGTGGGAAAGACAACGTGTTCTGGTGGGAAAGACAACGTGTTCTGGTGGGAAAGACAACGTGTTCTGGTGGGAAAGACAAAGTGTTCTGTTCTGGTGGGAAAGACAACGTGTTCTGGCGGGAAAGACAACGTGTTCTGGTGGGAAAGACAAAGTGTTCTGGTGGGAAAGACAACGTGTTCTGGTGGGAAAGACAAAGTGTTCTGGTGGGAAAGACAAAGTGTTCTGGTGGGAAAGACAACGTGTTCTGGTGGGAAAGACAACGTGTTCTGGTTGGAAAGACAACGTGTTCTGGTGGGAAAGACAACGTGTTCTGGTGGGAAAGACAACGTGTTCTGGTGGGAAAGACAAAGTGTTCTGGTGGGAAAGACAAAGTGTTCTGGTGGGAAAGACAACGTGTTCTGGTGGGAAAGACAACGTGTTCTGGTGGGAAAGACAAAGTGTTCTGGTGGGAAAGACAACGTGTTCTGTTCTGGCGGGAAAGACAAAGTGTTCTGGTGGGAAAGACAAAGTGTTCTGTTCTGGCGGGAAAGACAAAGTGTTCTGGTGGGAAAGACAAAGTGTTCTGTTCTGGCGGGAAAGACAAAGTGTTCTGGTGGGAAAGACAAAGTGTTCTGGTGGGAAAGACAAAGTGTTCTGGCGGGAAAGACAAAGTGTTCTGGTGGGAAAGACAACGTGTTCTGGTGGGAAAGACAACGTGTTCTGGTGGGAAAGACAACGTGTTCTGGTGGGAAAGACAACGTGTTCTGGTGGGAAAGACAAAGTGTTCTGTTCTGGTGGGAAAGACAACGTGTTCTGGCGGGAAAGACAACGTGTTCTGGTGGGAAAGACAAAGTGTTCTGGTGGGAAAGACAATGTGTTCTGGTGGGAAAGACAAAGTGTTCTGGTGGGAAAGACAAAGTGTTCTGGTGGGAAAGACAACGTGTTCTGGTGGGAAAGACAAAGTGTTCTGTTCTGGTGTGAAAGACAACGTGTTCTGGTGTGAAAGACAACGTGTTCTGGTGGGAAAGACAACGTGTTCTGGTGGGAAAGACAAAGTGTTCTGGTGGGAAAGACAACGTGTTCTGGTGGGAAAGACAAAGTGTTCTGGTGGGAAAGACAAAGTGTTCTGGTGGGAAAGACAACGTGTTCTGGTGGGAAAGACAACGTGTTCTGGTGGGAAAGACAAAGTGTTCTGGTGGGAAAGACTCAGAAAGTCACTTTATCTCTTGACCAGAGTTCAGATTATGACACTGTTTAAACTGTTATCCTTCTGGCTTACGAGTTGGTCCCAGAGGCATACAGACAACAGTTCCCTAAATTACAAAAAAAAACAGAATAACAAAGCCATGTTGAGTTCGCAAGGGAGCAAGCAGGTCTATTTGATCAGACAGTGTGGTTCTCAAGATGTCTAGGACCTTGAGGATTTAAATACTTCTAGAGCAGTTCGAGAATTGCCTTCAAACAAAAGGGTATCATCCTAATGGAGGTGTAGATTACATCTATCATCTATCGTCCTAATGGAGGTGTAGATTACATCTATCATCTATCATCCTAATGGAGGTGTAGATTACATCTATCATCTATCATCCTAATGGAGGTGTAGATTACATCTATCATATATCATCCTAATGGAGGTGTAGATTACATCTATCATCTATCATCCTAATGGAGGTGTAGATTACATCTATCATCCTAATGGAGGTGTAGATTACATCTATCATCTATCATCCTAATGGAGGTGTAGATTACATACAGTGCCTTGCGAAAGTATTCGGCCCCCTTGAACTTTGCGACCTTTTGCCACATTTCAGGCTTCAAACATAAAGATATAAAACTGTATTTTTTTTGTGAAGAATCAACAACAAGTGGGACACAATCATGAAGTGGAACGATATTTATTGGATATTTCAAAAAAATTTAGCAAATCAAAAACTGAAAAATTGGGCGTGCAAAATTATTCAGCCCCTTTACTTTCAGTGCAGCAAACTCTCTCCAGAAGTTCAGTGAGGATCTCTGAATGATCCAATGTTGACCCAGTGCTACTCCTAATGGAGGAGTAGATTACATCTATCAACTATCATCCCAATGGAGGTGTAGATTACATCTATCATCCTAATGGAGGTGTAGATTACATCTATCATCCTAATGGAGGTGTAGATTACATCTATCATCCTAATGGAGGAGTAGATTACATCTATCATCCTAATGGAGGTGTAGATTACATCTATCATCCTAATGGAGGAGTAGATTACATCTATCATCCTAATGGAGGAGTAGATTACATCTATCATCCTAATGGAGGAGTAGATTACATCTATCATCCTAATGGAGGAGTAGATTACATCTATCATCTATCATCCTAATGGAGGTGTAGATTACATCTATCATCCTAATGGAGGAGTAGATTACATCTATCATCTATCATCCTAATGGAGGTGTAGATTACATCTATCATCCTAATGGAGGAGTAGATTACATCTATCATCTATCATCCTAATGGAGGTGTAGATTACATCTATCATCCTAATGGAGGAGTAGATTACATCTATCATCTATCATCCTAATGGAGGTGTAGATTACATCTATCATCCTAATGGAGGAGTAGATTACATCTATCATCTATCATCCTAATGGAGGTGTAGATTACATCTATCATCCTAATGGAGGAGTAGATTACATCTATCATCCTAATGGAGGTGTAGATTACATATATCATCCTATTGGAGGAGTAGATTACATCTATCATCTATCATCCTAATGGAGGAGTAGATTACATCTATCATCCTAATGGAGGAGTAGATTACATCTATCATCTATCATCCTAATGGAGGTGTAGATTACATCTATCAACTATCATCCTAATGGAGGTGTAGATTACATCTATCATCCTAATGGAGGAGTAGATTACATCTATCATCCTAATGGAGGTGTAGATTACATCTATCAACTATCATCCTAATGGAGGTGTAGATTACATCTATCATCCTAATGGAGGTGTAGATTACATCTATCATCTATCATCCTAATGGAGGAGTAGATTATATCTATCATCCTAATGGAGGTGTAGATTACATCTATCATCCTAATGGAGGTGTAGATTACATCTATCATCCTAATGGAGGAGTAGATTACATCTATCATCTATCATCCTAATGGAGGAGTAGATTACATCTATCATCCTAATGGAGGAGTAGATTACATCTATCATCTATCATCCTAATGGAGGAGTAGATTACATCTATCATCCTAATGGAGGAGTAGATTACATCTATCATCCTAATGGAGGAGTAGATTACATCTATCATCTATCATCCTAATGGAGGTGTAGATTACATCTATCAACTATCATCCTAATGGAGGTGTAGATTACATCTATCATCCTAATGGAGGAGTAGATTACATCTATCATCTATCATCCTAATGGAGGTGTAGATTACATCTATCAACTATCATCCTAATGGAGGTGTAGATTACATCTATCATCCTAATGGAGGAGTAGATTACATCTATCATCCTAATGGAGGAGTAGATTACATCTATCATCCTAATGGAGGTGTAGATTACATCTATCAACTATCATCCTAATGGAGGTGTAGATTACATCTATCATCCTAATGGAGGTGTAGATTACATCTATCATCTATCATCCTAATGGAGGAGTAGATTATATCTATCATCCTAATGGAGGTGTAGATTACATCTATCATCCTAATGGAGGTGTAGATTACATCTATCATCCTAATGGAGGAGTAGATTACATCTATCATCCTAATGGAGGTGTAGATTACATCTATCATCTATCATCCTAATGGAGGTGTAGATTACATCTATCATCCTAATGGAGGAGTAGATTACATCTACCATCATAATGGAGGAGTAGATTACATCTATCAACTATCATCCTAATGGAGGTGTAGATGACATCTATCATCTATCATCCTAATGGAGGTGTAGATTACATCTATCATCTATCATCCTAATGGAGGTGTAGATTACATCTATCATCTATCATCCTAATGGAGGTGTAGATTACATCTACCATCCTAATGGAGGAGTAGATTACATCTATCATCTATCATCCTAATGGAGGTGTAGATTACATCTACCATCCTAATGGAGGAGTAGATTACATCTATCAACTATCATCCTAATGGAGGTGTAGATTACATCTATCATCCTAATGGAGGAGTAGATTACATCTACCATCCTAATGGAGGAGTAGATTACATCTATCAACTATCATCCTAATGGAGGTGTAGATTACATCTATCATCCTAATGGAGGAGTAGATTACATCTATCAACTATCATCCTAATGGAGGAGTAGATTACATCTATCAACTATCATCCTAATGGAGGTGTAGATGACATCTATCATCTATCATCCTAATGGAGGTGTAGATTACATCTATCATCTATCATCCTAATGGAGGTGTAGATTACATCTATCATCTATCATCCTAATGGAGGTGTAGATTACATCTACCATCCTAATGGAGGAGTAGATTACATCTACCATCCTAATGGAGGAGTAGATTACATCTATCAACTATCATCCTAATGGAGGTGTAGATTACATCTATCATCCTAATGGAGGAGTAGATTACATCTACCATCCTAATGGAGGAGTAGATTACATCTATCAACTATCATCCTAATGGAGGTGTAGATTACATCTATCATCCTAATGGAGGAGTAGATTACATCTATCAACTATCATCCTAATGGAGGAGTAGATTACATCTATCAACTATCATCCTAATGGAGGTGTAGATTACATATATCATCCTAATGGAGGTGTAGATTACATCTACCATCCTAATGGAGGAGTAGATTACATCTATCAACTATCATCCTAATGGAGGTGTAGATTACATCTATCATCCTAATGGAGGAGTAGATTACATCTACCATCCTAATGGAGGAGTAGATTACATCTATCAACTATCATCCTAATGGAGGTGTAGATTACATCTATCATCCTAATGGAGGTTTAGATTACATCTATCATCCTAATGGAGGTGTAGATTACATCTATCATCCTAATGGAGGAGTAGATTATATCTATCATCCTAATGGAGGTGTAGATTACATCTATCATCCTAATGGAGGTGTAGATTATATCTATCATCCTAATGGAGGTGTAGATTACATCTATCATCCTAATGGAGGAGTAGATTACATCTATCATCCTAATGGAGGAGTAGATTACATCTATCATCCTAATGGAGGTGTAGATTACATCTATCATCCTAATGGAGGAGTAGATTACATCTATCATCCTAATGGAGGTGTAGATTACATCTATCATCCTAATGGAGGTGTAGATTACATCTATCATCCTATTGGAGGAGTAGATTACATCTATCATCTATCATCCTAATGGAGGAGTAGATTACATCTATCATCCTAATGGAGGAGTAGATTACATCTATCATCCTAATGGAGGTGTAGATTACATATATCATCCTATTGGAGGAGTAGATTACATCTATCATCCTAATGGAGGTGTAGATTACATATATCATCCTATTGGAGGAGTAGATTACATCTATCATCTATCATCCTAATGGAGGAGTAGATTACATCTATCATCTATCATCCTAATGGAGGAGTAGATTACATCTATCATCTATCATCCTAATGGAGGAGTAGATTACATCTATCATCCTAATGGAGGAGTAGATTACATCTATCAACTATCATCCTAATGGAGGTGTAGATTACATCTATCATCCTAATGGAGGTTTAGATTACATCTATCATCCTAATGGAGGAGTAGATTACATCTATCATCCTAATGGAGGAGTAGATTACATCTATCATCTATCATCCTAATGGAGGAGTAGATTACATCTATCATCTATCATCCTAATGGAGGAGTAGATTACATCTATCATCTATCATCCTAATGGAGGAGTAGATTACATCTATCATCCTAATGGAGGAGTAGATTACATCTATCATCCTAATGGAGGAGTAGATTACATCTATCATCCTAATGGAGGAGTAGATTACATCTATCATCCTAATGGAGGAGTAGATTACATCTATCATCCTAATGGAGGAGTAGATTACATCTATCATCTATCATCCTAATGGAGGAGTAGATTACATCTATCATCCTAATGGAGGAGTAGATTACATCTATCATCCTAATGGAGGAGTAGATTACATCTATCATCCTAATGGAGGAGTAGATTACATCTATCATCCTAATGGAGGAGTAGATTACATCTATCATCTATCATCCTAATGGAGGAGTAGATTACATCTATCATCTATCATCCTAATGGAGGAGTAGATTACATCTATCATCCTAATGGAGGTTTAGATTACATCTATCATCCTAATGGAGGAGTAGATTACATCTATCATCCTAATGGAGGAGTAGATTACATCTATCATCTATCATCCTAATGGAGGAGTAGATTACATCTATCATCTATCATCCTAATGGAGGTGTAGATTACATCTGTCATCCTAATGGAGGTGTAGATTACATCTATCATCCTAATGGAGGTGTAGATTACATCTATCATCTATCATCCTAATGGAGGTGTAGATTACATCTATCAACTATCATCCTAATGGAGGAGTAGATTACATCTATCATCCTAATGGAGGAGTAGATTACATCTATCAACTATCATCCCAATGGAGGTGTAGATTACATCTATCATCCTAATGGAGGTGTAGATTACATCTATCATCTATCATCCTAATGGAGGTGTAGATTACATCTATCATCCTATTGGAGGAGTAGATTACATCTATCATCCTAATGGAGGAGTAGATTACATCTATCATCCTAATGGAGGTGTAGATTACATCTATCATCTATCATCCTAATGGAGGTGTAGATTACATCTATCATCCTAATGGAGGAGTAGATTACATCTATCATCCTAATGGAGGTGTAGATTACATCTATCATCCTATTGGAGGAGTAGATTACATCTATCATCCTAATGGAGGTGTAGATTACATCTACCATCATAATGGAGGAGTAGATTACATCTATCATCCTATTGGAGGAGTAGATTACATCTATCATCCTATTGGAGGAGTAGATTACATCTATCATCCTATTGGAGGAGTAGATTACATCTATCATCCTATTGGAGGAGTAGATTACATCTATCATCCTATTGGAGGAGTAGATTACATCTATCATCCTATTGGAGGAGTAGATTACATCTATCATCCTAATGCAGGAGTAGATTACATATATCATCCTAATGGAGGAGTAGATTACATCTATCATCCTAATGGAGGTGTAGATTACATCTATCATCCTAATGGAGGTGTAGATTACATATATCATCCTAATGGAGGTGTAGATTGCATCTATCATCCTAATGGAGGAGTAGATTACATCTATCATCTATCATCCTAATGGAGGAGTAGATTACATCTATCATCTATCATCCTAATGGAGGTGTAGATTACATCTATCATCTATCATCCTAATGGAGGAGTAGATTACATCTATCATCCTAATGGAGGAGTAGATTACATCTATCATCTATCATCCTAATGGAGGTGTAGATTACATCTATCATCCTAATGGAGGAGTAGATTACATCTATCATCCTAATGGAGGAGTAGATTACATCTATCATCTATCATCCTAATGGATGAGTAGGGAAAAGGGCCCTGGTCTAAAGTAGTGCACTATATAAGGAATAGGGTGCCATTTGGGATGCAAGCTCTGTAACAAGAGAGACTGGACAGACTGTTATAACCTTCCTGTTACATTGATGTGGATTGGACAGACTGTTATAACCTTCCTGTTACATTGATGTGGACTGGACAGACTGTTATAAGCTTCCTGTTACATTGATGTGGACTGGACAGACTGTTATAACCTTCCTGTTACATTGATGTGGACTGGACAGACTGTTATAACCTTCCTGTTACATTGATGTGGACTGGACAGACTGTTATAACCTTCCTGTTGTTACATTGATGTGGACTGGACAGACTGTTATAACCTTCCTGTTGTTACATTGATGTGGACTGGACAGACTGTTATAACCTTCCTGTTACATTGATGTGGACTGGACAGAACCTTCCTGTTACATTGATGTGGACTGGACAGGCTGTTATAACCTTCCTGTTGTTACATTGATGTGGACTGGACAGACTGTTATAACCTTCCTCTTGTTACATTGATGTGGACTGGACAGACTGTTATAACCTTCCTCTTGTTACATTGATGTGGACTGGACAGACTGTTATAACCTTCCTCTTGTTACATTGATGTGGACTGGACAGACTGTTATAACCTTCCTGTTGTACCAATGTCAATCAATACATAATATACATAAGAGTATGTTGTACAAATAAAAATGTCTATCGCTCTCTTCCTCCCCTCCCCTTTCTCTCTCCTCCCCTCCCCTTTCTCTCTCCTCCCCTGTAATACAGTCTGTCCAGTCCACATCAGTGTTGTAATGGAGGGGAGGAGAGAGAAAGGGGAGGGGAGGAGAGAGAAAGGGGAGGGGAGGAGAGAGAAAGGGGAGGGGACGAGGGAGAGAGGGAGGGGAGGGGAGGAGAGAGAAAGGGGAGGGGAGGAGAGAGAAAGAGGAGGGGGGAGAGAAAAAGGGGAGGGGAGGAGGGAGAGGGGGAGGGAGGAGAGAGAAAGGAGAGGGGAGTAAGAGAGAGAGAGGGAGGGAGGGGAGAAGAGAGAGGGAGGGGAGGAGAGAGAAAGGGGAGGAGATGGAGAGAGGGAGGGGAGGAGAGAGAAAGGGGAGGGGAGGAGAGAGAGAGAGGGGAGAGAGAGGGTTGGAGAGAGAGAGGGGTGGAGAGAGAGAGAAAGATGGAGAGGAGAGAGGAATAGAGAGGGGAGGAGAGAGAGAGAAAGGGGAGGGAGGGGAGGATAGAGAGAGGGGTGGAGAGAGAGAAAGGGGAGGGGAGGAGAGAGAGAGGGAAATAGAAAGAGAGAGGGGAGGGAGAGAGTGGAAGTCTCTCTCCCCTTTCTCCTCCCCTCCCCTTTCTCTCTCCCCTCCCCTCCTCTTTCTCTCTCTCCTCCCCTCTCTCTCTCTCTCCTCCCCTCCCCTTCTCTCTCTCCTCCCCTCCCCTTCTCTCTCTCCTCCCTCCCCGCTCTCTTTCCTCCCCCCTCTCTTTCCCCTCCTCCCCTTTTTCTCTTTCCTCCCCTTTCCCTCTCTCCTCCCCTTTTCTCTTACCTCCCCTCCCCTCTCTCTCCTCCCTCCCCTGTCTCTCCTCCCCTCTGTCTTTCCTCCCCTCCCCTTTCTCTCTCTCCTCCCCTTTCTCTCTGGTGTCCATCTCCATCTTCTGTACATCTCTGCACTGCTTATAATTGTATTATGTGTTATGAAGTCCTTATGCCAGAACCTTCAAATAATAATCTCTCTTTCCCTCGTTCTCTCTCTTTCCATTCCTCTCTTTTCTCCCTCCTCCACAGTGGATAGCCCTGGCCTCTCTGTTCTTCATCCTCGTGTCCATCTCCACCTTCTGCCTGGAGACCCACGAGTTCTTCAACCCCATCGTGAACCGCACCGAGCTGGAGCTGGTGGACAACGTAACGGTGGAGCATGTGTACCAGGAGACGGAGACGGTGGTCTATCTCACCTACATCGAGGGCGTCTGCGTGGTCTGGTTTACCTTTGAGTTCATGATGCGAGTCATATTCTGTCCGGATAAGATGGAGTTCATGAAGAAAGCTCTCAACGTTATCGACTTCGTGGCTATCTTACCGTTCTACCTGGAGGTCGGGCTGAGCGGGCTGTCTTCTAAAGCGGCTAAGGATGTTCTGGGGTTCCTGAGGGTGGTGAGGTTCGTCAGGATCCTGCGTATCTTCAAGCTGACCCGTCACTTCGTGGGCCTGAGGGTTCTGGGTCACACGTTACGGGCTAGCACCAATGAGTTCCTCCTCCTCATTATCTTCCTCGCCCTCGGAGTCCTCATCTTCGCCACGATGATCTACTACGCCGAACGGATGGGAGCGGACCCGACCGACCCGCGCGCCAGCGATCACACGCACTTCAAGAACATCCCCATCGGATTCTGGTGGGCCGTCGTTACCATGACGACCCTTGGCTACGGCGACATGTACCCCCAGACGTGGTCTGGCATGCTTGTCGGCGCGCTGTGCGCCCTATCGGGTGTACTGACCATCGCCATGCCCGTCCCCGTGATCGTCAACAACTTTGGAATGTATTACTCCCTGGCCATGGCGAAGCAGAAGCTACCAAAGAAGAAGAACAAGCATATCCCGCGAGCACCCCAACCAGGATCACCCAACTACTGTAAGTCCAGCATCAACTCTCCTCCAACGCCCCATAAAGCACCGCTCCTTCCTGAAAGCCCGAACTTAGTCCACCCCGTTTTGGCTCTGGCTCAAAACATGGCTCTGACACACGACGACGTCTTTGAAGTACAGTTTCCAGGTAAGAAACCATGATAGACAGTCTATATTATAGACCACCATGATAGAGGTCTATAGGCCGACAGTCTGTATTATAGACCACCATGATAGAGGTCTATAGGCCGACAGTCTGTATTATAGACCACCATGATAGAGGTCTATAGGCCGACAGTCTGTATTATAGACCACCATGATAGAGGTCTATAGGCCGACAGTCTGTATTATAGACCACCATGATAGAGGTCTATAGGCCGACAGTCTGTATTATAGACCACCATGATAGAAGTCTATAGGCCGACAGTCTGTATTATAGACCACCATGATAGATGTCTATAGGCCGACAGTCTGTATTATAGACCACCATGATAGAGGTCTATAGGCCGACAGTCTGTATTATAGACCACCATGATAGACAGTCTGTATTATAGACCACCATGATAGAGGTCTATAGGCCGACAGTCTGTATTATAGACCACCATGATAGAGGTCTATAGGCCGACAGTCTGTATAATAGACCACCATGATAGAGGTCTATAGGCCGACAGTCTGTATTATAGACCACCATGATAGAGGTCTATAGGCCGACAGTCTGTATTATAGACCACCATGATAGAGGTCTATAGGCCGACAGTCTGTATTATAGACCACCATGATAGAGGTCTATAGGCCGACAGTCTGTATTATAGACCACCATGATAGAGGTCTATAGGCCGGCAGTCTGTATTATAGACCACCATGATAGATGTCTATAGGCCGACAGTCTGTATTATAGACCACCATGATAGAGGTCTATAGGCCGACAGTCTGTATTATAGACCACCATGATAGACCACCATGATAGAAGTCTATAGGCCGACAGTCTGTATTATAGACCACCATGATAGAGGTCTATAGGCCGACAGTCTGTATTATAGACCACCATGATAGATGTCTATAGGCCGACAGTCTGTATTATAGACCACCATGATAGACCACCATGATAGAAGTCTATGGGCCGACAGTCTGTATTATAGACCACCATGATAGAAGTCTATAGGCCGACAGTCTGTATTACAGACCACCATAATAGAAGTCTATAGGCCGACAGTCTATATTATAGACCACCATGATAGAAGTCTATAGGCCGACAGTCTGTATTATAGACCACCATGATAGAGGTCTATAGGCCGACAGTCTGTATTATAGACCACCATGATAGATGTCTATAGGCCGAACGGTCTGTATTATAGACCACCATGATAGACCACCATGATAGAAGTCTATAGGCCGACAGTCTGTATTATAGACCACCATGATAGAGGTCTATAGGCCGACAGTCTGTATTATAGACCAACATGATAGAAGTCTATAGGCCGACAGTCTGTATTATAGACCACCTTGATAGAAGTCTATGGGCCGACAGTCTGTATTATAGACCACCATGATAGAAGTCTATAGGCCGACAGTCTGTATTACAGACCACCATAATAGAAGTCTATAGGCCGACAGTCTATATTATAGACCACCATGATAGAAGTCTATAGGCCGACAATCTGTATTATAGACCACCATGATAGACCACCATGATAGATGTCCATAGGCCGACAGTCTGTATTATAGACCACCATGATAGAGGTCTATAGGCCGACAGTCTGTATTATAGACCACCATGATAGAAGTCTATAGGCCGACAGTCTGTATTATAGACCACCATGATAGAAGTCTATAGGCCGACAGTCTGTATTATAGACCACCATGATAGAAGTCTATAGGCCGACAGTCTGTATTATAGACCACCATGATAGAGGTCTATAGGCCGAACGGTCTGTCTTATAGACCACCATGATAGAGGTCTATAGGCCGACAGTCTGTATTATAGACCACCATGATAGAAGTCTATAGGCTGACAGTCTGTCTTATAGACCACCATGATAGAAGTCTATAGGCCGACAGTCTGTATTATAGACCACCATGATAGAAGTCTATAGGCTGACAGTCTGTCTTATAGACTACCATGATAGAGGTCTATAGGCTGACAGTCTGTCTTATAGACCACCATGATAGATGTCTTTCTAAACTGTAAACTAAAGGAGGACAGTCTTCTCTCTTCTCTGTCCTCTTCCTCTCTTATCTGTTCTCTTTCTCTCTTATCTGTTCTCTTCCTCTATTCTCTTTTCTCTTCCTCTCTTCTCTGCCCTCTTCCTCTCTTATCTCTTCTCTGTTCTCTTCCTCTCTTCTCTGTTCTCTTCCTCTTTTCCCTCTTCTCTGTTCTCTTCCTCTCTTCTCTGTCCTCTTCCTCTCTTCTCTGTCCTCTTCCTCTCTTCTCTGTCCTCTTCCTCTCCTCTCTGTTCTCTTCCTCTCTTCTCTTCCTCTTCCTCTCTTCCTCTGTTCTCTGTTTTCTTCCTCTCTTTGTTCTCTTCCTCTCTTCTCTCTTCTCTGTTCTCTTCCTCTCTTCTCTGTTCTCTGTTCTCTTCCTCTCTTTGTTCTCTTCCTCTCTTCTCTGTTCTCTTCCTCTTCTCTGTTCTCTTCCTCTCTTCTCTGTCCTCTTACTCTCTTCTCTGTTCTCGTCCTCTTCCTCTTTTCTCTGTTCTCTTCCTCTGTTCTCTGTTCTCGTCCTCTCTTATCTGTTCTCTGTTCTCAACTGTCCTGCAACTTCCCATCATCGTTCTACTGTCTCACTGTTTGTCTGTAGACACCCTCCCTCTCCTGTCTCAATCAGATGACTCAGCCACATCCGATTTAAACAAATGAATCTCTCATTCAAGGATCAATAAGCTGTATGATTTACAGATTGAGACTCTGAGAAAGGGAGTAAAGAGGGAGATATGGAGTAGGACCATGAGTAATGCACCAGTTCTCAGTACCCTGTTTCCTATAGTCCAGTGGGCCCTGGTCAGAATCATTGCACTATGTAGGGAATATGGTACCATTTAGGATGTAGCCCATGACTCAGTGCCGCCTTCCTAGAACTCACACCCTTCCTCGAACTCACACCCTTCCTAGAACTCACACCCTTCCTAGAACTCACACCCTTCCTAGAACTCACACCCTTCCTAGAACTCACACCCTTCCTAGAACTCACACCCTTCCTAGAACTCACACCCTTCCTAGAACTCACACCCTTCCTAGAACTCACACCCTTCTCAGAACTCACACACTTCCCAGAACTGACACCCTTCCCAGAACTCACACCCTTCCTAGAACTCACACCCTTCCTAGAACTCACACCCTTCCTAGAACTCACACCCTTCCTAGAACTCACACCCTTCCTAGAACTCACACCCTTCTCAGAACTCACACACTTCCCAGAACTGACACCCTTCCCAGAACTCACACCCTTCCTAGAACTCACACCCTTTCCAGAACTCACACCCTTCCTAGAACTCACACCCTTTCCAGAACTCACACTCTTCCCAGAACTCACACCCTTCCTAGAACTCACACCCTTCCTAGAACTCACACCCTTCCTAGAACTCACACCCTTCCTAGAACTCACACCCTTCCTAGAACTCACACCCTTCCTAGAACTCACACATCCTGTCTGGCGTCTGCATCAGTGTCACACACCTCTATAGATCTGTCACGTGTGATGATGAGGAGGATGATGATGATTATTAAGCCTTATATCAAGGTAATTTGATCAGCAGCATACCACCCTGCATCCCACTGCTGGCTTGCTTCTGAAGCTAAGCAGGGTTGGTCCCTGGATGGGAGACCAGATGCTGCTGGCTTGCTTCTGAAGCTAAGCAGGGTTGGTCCTAGTTGGTCCCTGAATGGGAGACCAGATGGTGTTGGAAGTGGTGTTGGAGGGCCAGTAGGAGGCACCCTTTTCTCTGGTCTAAAATAATATCCCAATGCCCCAGGGCGGTGATTGGGGATATTTCCCTGTGTAGGGTGCTGTCTTTTGGATGGAACGTTAAACAGGTGTCCTGAATCTCTGTAGTCACTAAAGATCCCATGGCACTTATTGTATGAGTAGGAGTGTTAACCCTGGTGTCCTAGCTAAATTCCCAACTTGGCCTTCATGCCATCATGGTCACCTAATCATCCCCCCCCTTACAGTTGGCTCATTCATCACCCATTCCCTCCACTCTAACTATACACCAGGTCGTTGCTGTAAATGAGAATGTGTTCTCAGTCAACTTACCTGGTTAAGTTAATTTAAAGATATGTAAGGGATTCTGTAAACTAAAGTTCTGGTACAAAGTTAATAATTGTTACCATGTAATAATTTGGAATCAATAACAACAATGTTGTTACTGTAGAAATTGCAGTGCTATTACAAAGGTGTGAGAGAGCAGGGCTACCCAACCCTGTTCCTGGAGAGTTACCCTCCTGTAGGTTTAACTCCAACCCTGATCCTGGAGAGATACCGTCCTCTAGGTTTAACTCCAACCCTGTTCCTGGAGAGCTACCCTCCTGTAGGTTTAACTCCAACCCTGATCCTGGAGAGCTACCCTCCTATAGGTTATAACTCCAACCCTGTTCCTGGAGAGCTACCCTCCTGTAGGTTTTAACTCCAACCCTGATCCTGGAGAGAGACCCTCCTGTAGGTTTTACCCCAAACCCTGTATCTGGAGAGAGACCCTCCTGTAGGTTTTGCCCCAACCCTGTTCCTGGAGAGAGACCCTCCTGTAGGTTTTAACTCCAACCCTGTTCCTGGAAAGATACCCTCCTGTAGGTTTTAACCCCAACCCTGTTCCTGGAGAGAGACCCTCCTGTAGGTTTTAACTCCAACCCTGTTCCTGGAGAGAGACCCTCCTGTAGGTTTTAACCCCAACCCTGTTCCTGGAGAGAGACCCTCCTGTAGGTTTTACTCCAACCCTGTAAAACCTAGAGGGTTGGAGTAGCACCTACAGGAGGGTAGCTCTCCAGGAACAGGGTTGGAGTTAAACCTACAGATTGGTATCTCCAGGAACAGCGTTGGAGTTAAACCTACAGATTGGTATCTCCAGGAACAGGGTTGGAGTTAAACCTACAGATTGGTATCTCCAGGAACAGCGTTGGAGTTAAACCTACAGATTGGTATCTCCAGGAACAGGGTTGGAGTTAAACCTACAGATTGGTATCTCCAGGAACAGGGTTGGAGTTAAACCTACAGATTGGTATCTCCAGGAACAGGGTTGGAGTTAAACCTACAGATTGGTATCTCCAGGAACAGGGTTGGAGTAACACCTACAGGAGGGTAGCTCTCCAGGAACAGGGTTGGAGTTAAACCTACAGATTGGTATCTCCAGGAACAGGGTTGGAGTAACACCTACAGGAGGGTAGCTCTCCAGGAAGATGGTTGGAGTTAAACCTACAGATTGGTATCTCCAGGAACAGGGTTGGAGTAACACCTACAGGAGGGTAGCTCTCCAGGAACAGGGTTGGGCAGCCCTGTTTTAGCACCTATATGATACATTAGTACTGATCATTGATTACACTCACAGGTTCTACTGAGCTACTAGGATGCTACTGAGGTACTAGGATGCTAGTGAGGTACTAGGATGCTAGTGAGGTACTAGGATGCTAGTGAGGTACTAGGCTGCTACTGAGGTACTAGGATGCTAGTGAGGTACTAGGCTGCTACTGAGGTACTAGGCTTCTACTGAGGTACTAGGCTGCTACTGAGGTACTAGGCTTCTACTGAGGTACCAGGGTACTACTTGTCAAGTGGGTTGATGTTTTAGGCTAACATGTTTTTTTTCACATTGACACCATCCCACGTACCATACTAAAATACCATCCATACACCCACCACTACACCCACTAACCATCTGAGTCCATGCACCATTACGCACTAATACTACTGTTCACACGGTAATATCCTAATGCAGCATGCTTCAAATCATACTGTTGACTGTCCAAATCAGTGCTATTATAATTGATTGAGTCAGTAATATTTTATTTGAAACGTGATAGGATTTGATAGCATGCTAGGATGTGATAGCATGCTAGGATATGATAGCATGCTAGGATATGATAGCATGCTAGGATATGTGCAGTATGGAATGTAGCACTTGACAAAGCTTTTGTACCCCATTTTATGAGATTTTCAAGGTGGGATAATTAAACTGGCAATATAGTGGTTTGTTTCTAAACCACATATGATTAACTTTAGCCAGACCTCAGCATCGATTGGAGGTTAGCTTCCCAGGGAATACATAACGTTGTATTGAATTGAATTGGATGCCCATATCTCTACTTGTTGCATTCATCGACTCTAGTCTTTTGTTTGGCAGTTGGACAAGCAGCATTTCCTAAAATGCTTTATTTGATCAGTGTTTGATTCTGTTGTCTGTATCTCCCAGATTTATTTTCTAATGTTCTTCTAGGTGTTCTGATTCTATTTCCATGGAATATCCTGTTCTGATTCTGTTTCCATGGAATCTCTTGTTCTGATTCTATTTCCATGGAATCTCCTGTTCTGATTCTATTTCCATGGAATCTCCTGTTCTGATTCTATTTCCATGGAATCTCCTGTTCTGATTCTATTTCCATGGAATCTCCTGTTCTGATTCTATTTCCATGGAATCTCCTGTTTAAATTTTATTTCCATGGAATCTTCTGTTCTAATTATATTTTCATGGAATCTCCTGTTCTAATTCTATTTCCATGGAATCTCCTGTTCTGATTCTATTTCCATGGAATCTCCTGTTCTAATTATGTTTCAATGGAATCTCCTGTTCTGATTCTATTTCCATGGAATCTCCTGTTCTGATTCTATTTCCATGGAATCTCCTGTTCTGATTCTATTTCCATGCAATCTCCTGATCTGATTCTATTTCCATGGAATCTCCTGTTCTTATTCTGTTTCAATGGAATCTCCTGTTCTGATTCTATTTCCATGGAACCTCCTGTTCTAATTCAAATTTTATTTCAATTGAATCTCCTGTTCTAATTCTAGTTCTGTTTCTATGGAATCTCCTGTTCTAATTCTATTTCTGTTTCTATGGAATCTCCTGTTCTAATTCTATTTCTATGGAATGTACTGTTCTATTTCTATTTCTATGGAATCGCCTGTTCTAATTCTATTTCTATTGAATCTCCTGTTCTAATTCTATTTCTATGGAATGTACTGTTCTATTTCTATTTCTATGGAATCTCCTGTTCTAATTCTATTTATATTTCTATGGCATCTCCTGTTCTAATTCTATTTCTGTTTCTATGGAATCTACTGTTCTAATTATATTTCTGTTTCTATGGAATCTCCTGTTCTAATTCTATTTCTATGGAATCTTCTGTTCTAATTATATTTTCATGGAATCTCCTGTTCTAATTATATTTCCATGGAATCTCCTGTTCTGATTATATTTCCATGGAATCTCCTGTTCTAATTATGTTTCAATGGAATCTCCTGTTTAAATATATTTCCATGGAATCTCCTGTTCTAATTATGTTTCAATGGAATCTCCTGTTCTGATTCTATTTCCATGGAATCTCCTGTTCTAATTCTGTTTCCATGGAATCTCCTGTTCTTTTTCTGTTTCCATGGAATCTCCTGTTCTGATTCTATTTCCATGGAACCTCCTGTTCTAATTGTTTTTCTATGGAATCTTCTGTTCTAAATCTAATTCTATTCCCATGGAATCTCCTGTTCTAATTCAATTTTTATTTCCATGGAATCTCCTGTTCTAATTCTAGTCTATTTCCATGGAATCTCCTGTTCTAATTCTATTTCTGTTTCTATGGAACCTCCTGTTCTAATTATATTTCTATGGAATCTACTGTTCTAATTTAAATTATATTTCTATGGAATCTCCTGTTCTAATTCAAATTTTATTTCCATGGAATCTCCTGTTCTAATTCTATTTCTATTGAATCTCCTGTTCTAATTCTAGTTATATTTCCATGGAATCTCCTGTTTTAATTCTAGTTCTGTTTCTATGGAATCTGCTGTTCTAATTCCAGTTCTGTTTCTATGGAATCTCCTGTTATAATTCTAGTTCTGTTTCTATGGAATCTCCTGTTCTAATTCCATTTCTATTTCTATGGAATCTCCTGTGTGTCTGTCTGAAGATTCCAAGCTGAATGGGGAGGCGGCCAACGCAGCTCTAGCCAATGAGGACTGTCCTCATATAGACCAGGCCATCTCGCCAGAGGAGATCTTCAGCCCCAGTGAGAGAGAACGGCCTTGTTGTCTTGTCACCACAGCTGCAGAACGACCCAACCACACAGGGGGTAGAGTCAGGAGGGGTACGTACACCTACAGTAACAGCCAAATACAGCCCAACCACACAGGGGGAGGAGGGAGGAGAGTTACGTACTGTAACAGCCAAACACAGGCCACTATCAAACGTGTTGCATTCCCTACGACTTGATTATTCATTATACAACATCAACCCGTGGCCCAACACACACAGACGCAGGTTGACCTTTATTGTCAAGTCTTGTCCTGGAGCCAGAACTGAGCGATTTCCACTTAGATAGGCCAGCTGCAAAGTTAAAATTGGCTACATTGTAAAAAAGATATGAAAATAAAAATGTGCTTGTTGGTAATTTAAAAAAAATCAGATTCATTCATCTCCAGCACCTTCCTAACATCAACTAATGTGAAAATGGCACGTTTCTAAATAATAGTATCTCCAATGACATCACAACCAATTAGTAGGCAATACCTCCTCATAATTGGTTAAAATAGCATGATTCACACAGATGAATGTCATTGGATAGAGGAAGGTGTAAACATTACTCTATCTTTTTGACTACAAAACATAGAAACGTGACATTTTGACATATGTTGGAGTGATGCTGGAGATAATGAATATGAAGTTGAATTCTCCCCTTTGAGGTTAGGGTTATGCATTAGGCTTAAAATCTGATTTGATGACTTTGTGGCTGTACTAGCTAGTGATTCTGCGGAGCTGCTTCCAGAACAATATTCATGACGAAAACCGCTAACCTGACACACAGACAGACGCACATGCATGTGTAGACACACACACACACACACACACACACACGCATGTGCACGTGCAACACACAAACACGCACATAGGGCTTGGCAATATATTGTGAATACTGGTATACCTGTATGGATCCACATACCGGTATGGATTTTTTTTTACAATATCGTCTATAACGATATTTTTGATAAAGTGCTAATTTGAATGAAATGTGCTTTGTCCTAGTTTGGTAGAGTAGAAAACCATCAGCATGTAAAAGACATTAAAAATACGTAGAACTAATGTGTTACCATATAAGGAACATGCACTATTGATAAAACATATTGCAAATTGTATTATTCTGGGACATAAAATACCACAATACTGCCCAAAATGAGAAACATATTGGGATATTATGTTTTGGTGATATTGCCCAGCCCTACACACACACACACACACACACACACACACACACACACACACACACCTGCATTCTGGGAAAACCCAGGGTCTCATTCTCAAGGGTTCCCTGATCACAGTAATACAACAATCGAATACATTGTGAAACAAAACAACAATCAAAATACAGAACAAAACTAAATGTAAGAATAACAATTACATTCCTCAGCCACGAAGTCCTCAGACCCTAGGTCGTCAACCAACTCTTTAAACTCCCAGAGGAGCACCCACCACACCCTAGGTCGTCAACCAACTCTTTAAACTCACAGAGCAGCACCCACCACACCCTAGGTCGTCAACCAACTCTTTAAACTCACAGAGCAGCACCCACCACACCCTAGGTCGTCAACCAACTCTTTAAACTCCCAGAGGAGCACCCACCACACCCTAGGTCGTCAACCAACTCTTTAAACTCCCAGAGGAGCACCCACCACACCCTAGGTCGTCAACCAACTCTTTAAACTCCCAGAGCAGCACCCACCACACCCTAGGTCGTCAACCAACTCTTTAAACTCCCAGAGGAGCACCCACCACACCCTAGGTCGTCAACCAACTCTTTAAACTCCCAGAGCAGCACCCACCACACCCTAGGTCGTCAACCAACTCTTTAAACTCCCAGAGGAGCACCCACCACACCCTAGGTCGTCAACCAACTCTTTAAACTCCCAGAGGAGCACCCACCACACCCTAGGTCGTCAACCAACTCTTTAAACTCACAGAGCAGCACCCACCACACCCTAGGTCGTCAACCAAGTCTTTAAACTCACAGAGCAGCACCCACCACACCCTAGGTCGTCAACCAACTCTTTAAACTCCCAGAGGAGCACCCACCACACCCTAGGTCGTCAACCAACTCTTTAAACTCCCAGAGGAGCACCCACCACACCCTAGGTCGTCAACCAACTCTTTAAACTCCCAGAGGAGCACCCACCACACCCTAGGTCGTCAACCAAGTCTTTAAACTCACAGAGCAGCACCCACCACACCCTAGGTCGTCAACCAACTCTTTAAACTCCCAGAGCAGCACCCACCACACCCTAGGTCGTCAACCAACTCTTTAAACTCCCAGAGGAGCACCCACCACACCCTAGGTCGTCAACCAACTCTTTAAACTCCCAGAGGAGCACCCACCACACCCTAGGTCGTCAACCAACTCTTTAAACTCCCAGAGGAGCACCCACCACACCCTAGGTCGTCAACCAACTCTTTAAACTCACAGAGCAGCACCCACCACACCCTAGGTCGTCAACCAAGTCTTTAAACTCACAGAGCAGCACCCACCACACCCTAGGTCGTCAACCAACTCTTTAAACTCCCAGAGGAGCACCCACCACACCCTAGGTCGTCAACCAACTCTTTAAACTCCCAGAGGAGCACCCACCACACCCTAGGTCGTCAACCAACTCTTTAAACTCCCAGAGCAGCACCCACCACACCCTAGGTCGTCAACCAACTCTTTAAACTCCCAGAGGAGCACCCACCACACCCTAGGTCGTCAACCAACTCTTTAAACTCCCAGAGCAGCACCCACCACACCCTAGGTCGTCAACCAACTCTTTAAACTCCCAGAGGAGCACCCACCACACCCTAGGTCGTCAACCAACTCTTTAAACTCCCAGAGGAGCACCCACCACACCCTAGGTCGTCAACCAACTCTTTAAACTCACAGAGCAGCACCCACCACACCCTAGGTCGTCAACCAAGTCTTTAAACTCACAGAGCAGCACCCACCACACCCTAGGTCGTCAACCAACTCTTTAAACTCCCAGAGGAGCACCCACCACACCCTAGGTCGTCAACCAACTCTTTAAACTCCCAGAGGAGCACCCACCACACCCTAGGTCGTCAACCAACTCTTTAAACTCCCAGAGGAGCACCCACCACACCCTAGGTCGTCAACCAAGTCTTTAAACTCACAGAGCAGCACCCACCACACCCTAGGTCGTCAACCAACTCTTTAAACTCCCAGAGCAGCACCCACCACACCCTAGGTCGTCAACCAACTCTTTAAACTCCCAGAGGAGCACCCACCACACCCTAGGTCGTCAACCAACTCTTTAAACTCCCAGAGGAGCACCCACCACACCCTAGGTCGTCAACCAACTCTTTAAACTCCCAGAGGAGCACCCACCACACCCTAGGTCGTCAACCAACTCTTTAAACTCACAGAGCAGCACCCACCACACCCTAGGTCGTCAACCAACTCTTTAAACTCACAGAGCAGCACCCACCACACCCTAGGTCGTCAACCAACTCTTTAAACTCCCAGAGGAGCACCCACCACACCCTAGGTCGTCAACCAACTCTTTAAACTCCCAGAGGAGCACCCACCACACCCTAGGTCGTCAACCAACTCTTTAAACTCCCAGAGGAGCACCCACCACACCCTAGGTCGTCAACCAAGTCTTTAAACTCACAGAGCAGCACCCACCACACCCTAGGTCGTCAACCAACTCTTTAAACTCCCAGAGCAGCACCCACCACACCCTAGGTCGTCAACCAACTCTTTAAACTCCCAGAGGAGCACCCACCACACCCTAGGTCGTCAACCAACTCTTTAAACTCCCAGAGGAGCACCCACCACACCCTAGGTCGTCAACCAACTCTTTAAACTCCCAGAGGAGCACCCACCACACCCTAGGTCGTCAACCAACTCTTTAAACTCACAGAGCAGCACCCACCACACCCTAGGTCGTCAACCAAGTCTTTAAACTCACAGAGCAGCACCCACCACACCCTAGGTCGTCAACCAACTCTTTAAACTCACAGAGCAGCACCCACCACACCCTAGGTCGTCAACCAAGTCTTTAAACTCCCAGAGGAGCACCCACCACACCCTAGGTCGTCAACCAACTCTTTAAACTCCCAGAGGAGCACCCACCACACCCTAGGTCGTCAACCAACTCTTTAAACTCCCAGAGGAGCACCCACCACACCCTAGGTCGTCAACCAAGTCTTTAAACTCACAGAGCAGCACCCACCACACCCTAGGTCGTCAACCAACTCTTTAAACTCCCAGAGCAGCACCCACCACACCCTAGGTCGTCAACCAAGTCTTTAAACTCCCAGAGGAGCACCCACCACACCCTAGGTCGTCAACCAACTCTTTAAACTCCCAGAGGAGCACCCACCACACCCTAGGTCGTCAACCAACTCTTTAAACTCCCAGAGGAGCACCCACCACACCCTAGGTCGTCAACCAACTCTTTAAACTCCCAGAGGAGCACCCACCACACCCTAGGTCGTCAACCAACTCTTTAAACTCCCAGAGGAGCACCCACCACACCCTAGGTCGTCAACCAACTCTTTAAACTCCCAGAGGAGCACCCACCACACCCTAGGTCGTCAACCAACTCTTTAAACTCCCAGAGGAGCACCCACCACACCCTAGGTCGTCAACCAACTCTTTAAACTCACAGAGCAGCACCCACCACACCCTAGGTCGTCAACCAAGTCTTTAAACTCACAGAGCAGCACCCACCACACCCTAGGTCGTCAACCAACTCTTTAAACTCCCAGGGCAGCACCCACCACACCCTAGGTCGTCAACCAACTCTTTAAACTCTCAGAGCAGCACCCACCACACCCTAGGTCATCAACCAAGTCTTTAAACTCACAGAGCAGCACCCACCACACCCTAGGTCGTCAACCAACTCTTTAAACTCTCAGAGCAGCACCCACCACACCCTAGGTCATCAACCACGTCTTTAAACTCCCAGGGCAGCACCCACCACACCCTAGGTCGTCAACCAACTCTTTAAACTCTCAGAGCAGCACCCACCACACCCTAGGTCATCAACCAACTCTTTAAACTCACAGAGCAGCACCCACCACAGCCTAGGTCATCAACAAAGTCTTTAAACTCCCAGAGGAGCACCCACCACACCCTAGGTCATCAACCAACTCCTTAAACTCACAGAGCAGCACCCACCACACCCTAGGTCATCAACCAAGTCTTTAAACTCCCAGAGTAGCACCCACCACACCCTAGGTCATCAACCAAGTCTTTAAACTCACAGAGCAGCACCCACCACACCCTAGGTCATCAACCAAGTCTTTAAACTCACAGAGCAGCACACACCACACCCTAGGTCATCAACCAACTCTTTAATCTCCCAGAGCAGCACCCACCACACCCTAGGTCGTCAACCAACTCTTTAAACTCCCAGAGTAGCACCCACCACACCCTAGGTCGTCAACCAACTCTTTAAACTCCCAGAGCAGCACCCACCACATCCTAGGTCATCAACCAACTCTTTAAACTCCCAGAGGAGCACCCACCACATCCTAGGTCGTCAACCAACTCTTTAAACTCCCAGAGTAGCACCCACCACACCCTAGGTCGTCAACCAACTCTTTAAACTCCCAGAGTAGCACCCACCACACCCTAGGTCGTCAACCAACTCTTTAAACTCCCAGAGTAGCACCCACCACACCCTAGGTCATCAACCAACTCTTTAAACTCCCAGAGGAGCACCCACCACACCCTAGGTCGTCAACCAACTCTTTAAACTCCCAGGGCAGCACCCACCACACCCTAGGTCATCAACCAACTCTTTAAACTCCCAGAGGAGCACCCACCACACCCTAGGTCGTCAACCAACTCTTTAAACTCCCAGGGCAGCACCCACCACGCCCTAGGTCGTCAACCAACTCTTTAATCTCCCAGAGCAGCACCCACCACACCCTAGGTCGTCAACCAACTCTTTAAACTCCCAGAGCAGCACCCACCACACCCTAGGTCGTCAACCAACTCTTTAATCTCCCAGAGCAGCACCCACCACACCCTAGGTCGTCAACCATCTCTTTAAACTCCCAGAGCAGCACCCACCACACCCTAGGTCGTCAACCAACTCTTTAAACTCCCAGAGGAGCACCCACCACACCCTAGGTCATCAACCAACTCTTTAAACTCCCAGAGCAGCACCCACCACACCCTAGGTCGTCAACCAACTCTTTAAACTCCCAGAGTAGCACCCACCACACCCTAGGTCGTCAACCAACTCTTTAAACTCCCAGAGGAGCACCCACCACACCCTAGGTCGTCAACCAACTCTTTAAACTCCCAGAGCAGCACCCACCACACCCTAGGTCGTTAACCAACTCTTTAAACTCCCAGGGCAGCACCCACCACACCCTAGGTCGTCAACCAACTCTTTAAACTCCCAGAGCAGCACCCACCACACCCTAGGTCATCAACCAACTCTTTAAACTCCCAGAGCAGCACCCACCACACCCTAGGTCGTCAACCAACTCTTTAAACTCCCAGGGCAGCACCCACCACACCCTAGGTCATCAACCAACTCTTTAAACTCCCAGAGGAGCACCCACCACACCCTAGGTCATCAACCACGTCTTTAAACTCCCAGGGCAGCACCCACCACACCCTAGGTCGTCAACCAACTCTTTAAACTCTCAGAGCAGCACCCACCACACCCTAGGTCATCAACCAACTCTTTAAACTCACAGAGCAGCACCCACCACAGCCTAGGTCATCAACAAAGTCTTTAAACTCCCAGAGGAGCACCCACCACACCCTAGGTCATCAACCAACTCCTTAAACTCACAGAGCAGCACCCACCACACCCTAGGTCATCAACCAAGTCTTTAAGCACCCACCACACCCTAGGTCGTCAACCAACTCTTTAAACTCCCAGAGGAGCACCCACCACACCCTAGGTCGTCAACCAACTCTTTAAACTCCCAGAGGAGCACCCACCACACCCTAGGTCGTCAACCAACTCTTTAAACTCCCAGAGGAGCACCCACCACACCCTAGGTCGTCAACCAACTCTTTAAACTCCCAGAGCAGCACCCACCACACCCTAGGTCGTCAACCAACTCTTTAAACTCCCAGAGGAGCACCCACCACACCCTAGGTCGTCAACCAACTCTTTAAACTCCCAGAGCGGCACCCACCACACCCTAGGTCGTCAACCAACTCTTTAAATTCCCAGAGTAGCACCCACCACACCCTAGGTCGTCAACCTACTCTTTAAACTCCCAGAGCGGCACCCACCACACCCTAGGTCGTCAACCAACTCTTTAAACTCCCAGAGTAGCACCCACCACACCCTAGGTCGTCAACCAACTCTTTAAACTCCCAGAGGAGCACCCACCACACCCTAGGTCATCAACCAACTCTTTAAACTCCCAGGGCAGCCCCCACCACACCCTAGGTCGTCAACCAACTCTTTAAACTCCCAGGGCAGCCCCCACCACACCCTAGGTCGTCAACCAACTCTTTAAACTCCCAGAGCGGCACCCACCACACCCTAGGTCGTCAACCAACTCTTTAAACTCCCAGAGTAGCACCCACCACACCCTAGGTCGTCAACCAACTCTTTAAACTCCCAGAGGAGCAACCACCACACCCTAGGTCGTCAACCAACTCTTTAAACTCCCAGAGGAGCACCCACCACACCCTAGGTCATCAACCAACTCTTTAAACTCCCAGGGCAGCCCCCACCACACCCTAGGTCGTCAACCAACTCTTTAAACTCCCAGGGCAGCCCCCACCACACCCTAGGTCGTCAACCAACTCTTTAAACTCCCAGAGCGGCACCCACCACACCCTAGGTCGTCAACCAACTCTTTAAACTCCCAGAGTAGCACCCACCACACCCTAGGTCGTCAACCAACTCTTTAAACTCCCAGAGGAGCAACCACCACACCCTAGGTCGTCAACCAACTCTTTAAACTCCCAGAGTAGCACCCACCACATCCAATTGTAATGAGTTTGGTAAATTATTCCAGCAATTCTCCATTCTGGTTAAATGACTCACTCCTAACAATAGATAGCAGTCACTTTTACAAATGTTTTATCTTAATTTTGCCCAACGTATTTGTTTTCAGAGTCTTTGTAGATGAAACTTAAATACAGTAATGTGCACAGACTTAAGCGTAAAAAAAAAAAAAAACGTTTAGCAAAGGCCATGGGCTTCTCATAATACTTAGTCAAAAACCGATGGGCAGGACATTACTGGGAATTATTGAATGGCCCACGAGACCATCAGATTCAGGTGGTGCAAAGGGACAAGTTCTGTGTCCCAAAATGGCATCCTATTCTCTATATAGTGCACTACTTTTGACCAGAGCCTCCGATCAAAAGAAGTGCACGATTAAAAGGGGAATAGGGTGCCGTTTGGGATGCAAACCCAGTATTTTAACACGTAATCAGACACCAAGGATCCCTTGGCCTTTTTTTTAAATTAGATACATAATACATCAAGACAGACGGTAACATTCCCTTAGGCAGGCCTGAAGGTTTAATAGGGGGTTTAATGCTTAGAGGGAGTCTTAGCATCCTGCCATTGAATAGAATAAAGCACACCACTTGTATTTTAACTCGATCCTTTTGGAGGTGGCGTTGCAGCTATGATGAAGAGAGAGCCCCACTCTCTTGGTGGAAAGGCTTTTAATGAAGAAGAAAAAAAAGAGGCACAAACAAGACAACCAATTTTATAATTTTTATATTAAATAAAATGCCTGCTTGTGAAGAAGGTGTTGTTGTGTATGTTTTGTGTTTTTACTGGCAGTAAGGTGTTTTTACTGGCTGTAAGGTGTTTTTACTGGCTGTAAGGTGTTTTTACTGGCTGTAAGGTGTTTTTACTGGCTGTAAGGTGTTTTTACTGGCAGTAAGGTGTTTTTACTGGCAGTAAGGTGTTTTTACTGGCAGTAATGTGTTTTTACTGGCAGTAAGGTGTTTTTACTGGCTGTAAGGTGTTTTTACTGGCAGTAAGGTGTTTTTACTGGCAGTAAGGTGTTTTTACTGGCAGTAAGGTGTTTTTACTGGCAGTAAGGTGTTTTTACTGGCAGTAAGGTGTTTTTACTGGCAGTAAGGTGTTTTTACTGGCAGTAAGGTGTATGTAGCTGCCTTGTATATCTGCACTCCTAATTATTTACCTTTATTTAACTAGGCAAGTCAGTTAAGAACAAATTCTTATTTTCAATGACGGCCTAGGAACAGTGGGTTAACTGCCTTGTTCAGGAAATCCTTGTCTAATCACAAGAAAAAGGGGTAAAATAAATAAATAAAAAATATATATTGTAGCTGCCAGGATATTCTCCAATATACTGTAGCAGACTGACAACATATTCTCCAGTTTATTGTAGCTGCCAACATATTCTCCAATATACTGCAGGAGACTGACAACATTTTCTCCAATATACTGCTGCAGACTGACAACATATTCTCCAATATACTTCAGGAGACTGACAACATATTCTCCAATATACTGTTTCAGACTGCCAACATATTCTCCAATATACTTCAGGAGACTGACAACATATTCTCCAATATATTGTAGCAGACTGACAACATATTCTCCAATATATTGTAGCAGACTGTCAACATATTCTCCAATATACTGTAGCAGACTGCCAACATATTCTCCAATATACTGTTTCAGACTGCCAACATATTCTCCAATATACTGTAGCAGACTGCCAACATATTCTCCAATATACTGTAGCAGACTGACAACATATTCTCCAATATACTGCTGCAGACTGCCAACATATTCTCCAATATACTGTTTCAGACTGCCAACATATTCTCCAATGTACTATAGCTACCAAATATATTCTCCAATATACTATAGCTACCAAATATATTCTCCAATATACTATAGCTACCAAACATATTCTCCAATGTACTATAGCTACCAAATATATTCTCCAATATACTATAGCAGACTGCCAACATATTCTCCAGTATACTGTTTCAAACTGCCAACATATTCTCCAATATACTGTTTCAGACTGCCAACATATTCTCCAATATACTGTTTCAGACTGCCAACATATTCTCCATTATACTGTAGTAGCCTGTCTTCATTTTCCCAGTATACTGTGGCATCCTGCCAAGATATTCACCAATAAGCTGTAGCTGCCAACACATTCCCTAATATACTATAGCTGTCAACATATTTTCCAATATACAGCGGGCTGCCAAAATAATTTCCAATACACTAGAGGACTGTCAACATATTCTCCAATATATTATAGCAGACTGCCAAAATCTTCTCCAATATATTGTAGCAGACTGCCAAAATATTCTCCAATATATTGTAGCAGACTGCCAAAATCTTCTCCAATATATTATAGCAGACTGCAAACATATTCTCCAATATACTGTAGCAGACTACCAACATATTCTCCAATATACTGTAACAGACTGTCAACATATTCTCCAATGTATTCTAATTGCCAACATATTCTATACTTTACTGTAGCAGGCTGCCAATATATTATCCAATATACTGTAGCAGGCTGCCAATATATTCTCCAATGTACTATAGCTCCCAACATATTCTCCAATATACTATAGCTCCCAACATATTCTCCAATATACTGTAGCTGCCAACATATTCTCCAATATATTGTAGCTGCCAACATATTCTCCAATATATTGTAGCTGCCAAGATATTCTCCAATATATTGTAGCTGCCAAGATATTCTCCAATATATTGTAGCTGCCAAGATATTCTCCAATATATTGTAGCTGCCAAGATATTCTCCAATATATTGTAGCTGCCAAGATATTCTCCAGTATACTGTAGCTGCCAACATATTATCCAATATATTGTAGCTGCCAAGATATTCTCCAATATACTGTAGCTGCCAACATATTCTCCAATATATTGTAGCTGCCAAGATATTATCCAATATATTGTAGCTGCCAACATATTCTCCAATATACTGTAGCTGCCAAGATATTATCCAATATATTGTAGCTGCCAAGATATTCTCCAATATATTGTAGCTGCCAACATATTCTCCAATATACTGTAGCTGCCAAGATATTCTCCAGTATACTATAGCTTCCAATATATTCTCCAGTATACTATAGCTTCCAACATATTCTCCAGTATACTATAGCTTCCAATATATTCTCCAGTATACTATAGCTTCCAACATATTCTCCAGTATACTATAGCTTCCAACATATTCTCCAGTATACTATAGCTTCCAATATATTCTCCAGTATACTATAGCTTCCAATATATCCTCCAGTATACTATAGCTTCCAACATATTCTCCAGTATACTATAGCTTCCAATATATTCTCCAGTATACTATAGCTTCCAATATATTCTCCAGTATACTATAGCTTCCAACATATTCTCCAGTATACTATAGCTTCCAATATATTCTCCAGTATACTATAGCTTCCAACATATTCTCCAGTATACTATAGCTTCCAATATATTCTCCAGTATACTATAGCTTCCAATATATTCTCCAATATATTGCAGCTTCCAAGATATTCTCCAGTATACTGTAGCTGCCAACATATTCTCCAGTATACTGTAGCTTCCAATATATCCTCCAGTATACTATAGCTTCCAACATATTCTCCAGTATACTATAGCTTCCAATATATTCTCCAGTATACTATAGCTTCCAACATATTCTCCAGTATACTATAGCTTCCAATATATTCTCCAGTATACTATAGCTTCCAATATATTCTCCAATATATTGCAGCTTCCAAGATATTCTCCAGTATACTATAGCTGCCAACATATTCTCCAGTATACTATAGCTTCCAATATATTCTCCAATATATTGCAGCTTCCAAGATATTCTCCAGTATACTATAGCTGCCAACATATTCTCCAGTATACTATAGCTTCCAATATATTCTCCAGTATACTATAGCTTCCAACATATTCTCCAGTATACTATAGCTTCCAATATATTCTCCAGTATACTATAGCTTCCAACATATTATCCAGTATACTATAGCTTCCAACATATTCTCCAGTATACTGTAGCTGCCAACACATTATCCAATATATTGAAAAAGACTGGCAACATATTCTCCTATATATTATAGCTGCCAACATATTCTCCAATATATTGTAGCTGCCAGGATATTCTCCAGTATACTGTAGCTCCCAACACATTATCCAATATATTGTATATGACTGCCAACATATTATCCAATATATTGTAAATGACTGCCAACATATTCTCCAATATACTGTAGCAGACAGCCAACATATTCTCCAATATATTGTAACTGTCAACATATTATTCAATATACTGTGGCAGACTGCCAAAATATTCTCCAGTATACTATAGCTTCCAACATATTCTCCAGTATACTATAGCTTCCAATATATTCTCCAGTATACTATAGCTTCCAACATATTCTCCAGTATACTATAGCTTCCAACATATTCTCCAGTATACTATAGCTTCCAATATATTCTCCAGTATACTATAGCTTCCAACATATTCTCCAGTATACTATAGCTTCCAATATATTCTCCAGTATACTATAGCTTCCAACATATTCTCCAGTATACTATAGCTTCCAACATATTCTCCAGTATACTATAGCTTCCAATATATTCTCCAGTATACTATAGCTTCTAAAAAATTCTCCAGTATACTATAGCTTCCAACATATTCTCCAGTATACTATAGCTTCCAACATATTCTCCAGTATACTATAGCTTCCAACATATTCTCCTGTATACTGTAGCTGCCAACACATTATCCAATATGTTGTAGCTGCCAACATATTATCCAATATATTGAAAAAGACTGCCAACATATTCTCCAATATATTGTAGCTGCCAAGATATTCTCCAATATATTGTAGCTGCCAAGATATTCTCCAATATATTGTAGCTGCCAAGATATTCTCCAATATATTGTAGCTGCCAGGATATTCTCCAATATACTGTAGCTGCCAAGATATTCTCCAGTATACTGTAGCTGCCAAGATATTCCCCAATATACTGTAGCTGCCAAGATATTCTCCAATATACTGTAGCTGCCAAGATATTCTCCAATATATTGTAGCTGCCAAGATATTATCCAATATATTGTAGCTGCCAAGATATTCTCCAATATATTGTAGCTGCCAGGATATTCTCCAATATATTGTAGCTGCCAAGATATTCTCCAATATATTGTAGCTGCCAGGATATTCTCCAATATATTGTAGCTGCCAACATATTCTCCAATATATTGTAGCTGCCAAGATATTCTCCAATATATTGTAGCTGCCAAGATATTCTCCAATATATTGTAGCTGCCAGGATATTCTCCAATATATTGTAGCTGCCAAGATATTCTCCAATATATTGTAGCTGCCAGGATATTCTCCAGCATACTCTAGCTCCCAACACATTATCCAATATATTGTATATGACTGCCAACATATTATCCAATATATTGTAAATGACTGCCAACATATTCTCCAATATACTGTAGCAGTCAGCCAACATATTCTCCAATATATTGTAACTGTCAACATATTATTCAATATACTGTGGCAGACTGCCAAAATATTCTCCAGTATACTATAGCTTCCAACATATTCTCCAGTATACTATAGCTTCCAATATATTCTCCAGTATACTATAGCTTCCAACATATTCTCCAGTATACTATAGCTTCCAATATATTCTCCAGTATACTATAGCTTCCAATATATTCTCCAGTATACTATAGCTTCCAACATATTCTCCAGTATACTATAGCTTCCAATATATTCTCCAGTATACTATAGCTTCCAACATATTCTCCAGTATACTATAGCTTCCAACATATTCTCCAGTATACTATAGCTTCCAATATATTCTCCAGTATACTATAGCTTCCAATATATTCTCCAGTATACTATAGCTTCCAACATATTCTCCAGTATACTATAGCTTCCAACATATTCTCCAGTATACTATAGCTTCCAATATATTCTCCAGTATACTATAGCTTCCAACATATTCTCCAGTATACTATAGCTTCCAACATATTCTCCAGTATACTATAGCTTCCAACATATTCTCCAGTATACTATAGCTTCCAATATATTCTCCAGTATACTATAGCTTCCAACATATTCTCCAGTATACTATAGCTTCCAACATATTCTCCAGTATACTATAGCTTCCAACATATTCTCCTGTATACTGTAGCTGCCGACACATTATCCAATATGTTGTAGCTGCCAACATATTATCCAATATATTGAAAAAGACTGCCAACATATTCTCCAATATATTGTAGCTGCCAAGATATTCACCAATATATTGTAGCTGCCAAGATATTCTCCAATATATTGTAGCTGCCAAGATATTCTCCAATATATTGTAGCTGCCAGGATATTCTCCAATATACTGTAGCTGCCAAGATATTCTCCAGTATACTGTAGCTGCCAAGATATTCTCCAATATATTGTAGCTGCCAAGATATTCTCCAATATATTGTAGCTGCCAAGATATTCCCCAATATACTGTAGCTGCCAAGATATTCTCCAATATACTGTAGCTGCCAAGATATTATCCAATATATTGTAGCTGCCAAGATATTCTCCAATATATTGTAGCTGCCAAGATATTATCCAATATATTGTAGCTGCCAAGATATTCTCCAATATATTGTAGCTGCCAACATATTCTCCAATATATTGTAGCTGCCAAGATATTCTCCAATATATTGTAGCTGCCAAGATATTATCCAATATATTGTAGCTGCCAAGATATTATCCAATATATTGTAGCTGCCAAGATATTATCCAATATATTGTAGCTGCCAACATATTCTCCAATATATTGTAGCTGCCAAGATATTCTCCAATATATTGTAGCTGCCAAGATATTCTCCAATATATTGTAGCTGCCAACATATTCTCCAATATACTGTAGCTGCCAACATATTCTCCAATATATTGTAGCTGCCAACATATTCTCCAATATATTGTAGCTGCCAACATATTCTCCAATATATTGTAGCTGCCAACATATTCTCCAATATATTGTAGCTGCCAACATATTCTCCAATATACTGTAGCTGCCAACATATTCTCCAATATATTGTAGCTGCCAACATATTCTCCAATATATTGTAGCTGCCAACATATTCTCCAATATATTGTAGCTGCCAAGATATTCCCCAATATACTGTAGCTGCCAACATATTCTCCAATATACTATAGCTTCCAACATATTATCCAGTATACTATAGCTTCCAACATATTCTCCAGTATACTATAGCTTCCAACATATTCTCCAGTATACTATAGCTTCCAATATATTCTCCAGTATACTATAGCTTCCAACATATTATCCAGTATACTATAGCTTCCAAAATATTCTCCAGTATACTATAGCTTCCAACATATTATCCAGTATACTATAGCTTCCAACATATTCTCCAGTATACTATAGCTTCCAACATATTCTCCAGTATACTATAGCTTCCAATATATTCTCCTGTATACTGTAGCTGCCAACACATTATCCAATATACTGTAGCTGCCAACATATTCTCCAATATACTGTAGCTGCCAACATATTCTCCAATATACTGTAGCTGCCAACATATTCTCCAATATACTGTAGCTGCCAAGATATTCTCCAATATATTGTAGCTGCCAACATATTCTCCAATATACTGTAGCTGCCAACATATTCTCCAATATATTGTAGCTGCCAACATATTCTCCAATATATTGTAGCTGCCAACATATTCTCCAATATATTGTAGCTGCCAACATATTCTCCAATATATTGTAGCTGCCAACATATTCTCCAATATATTGTAGCTGCCAACATATTCTCCAATATACTGTAGCTGCCAACATATTCTCCAATATACTATAGCTTCCAATATATTCTCCAGTATACTATAGCTTCCAACATATTATCCAGTATACTATAGCTTCCAACATATTCTCCAGTATACTATAGCTTCCAACATATTCTCCAGTATACTATAGCTTCCAATATATTCTCCAGTATACTATAGCTTCCAACATATTATCCAGTATACTATAGCTTCCAAAATATTCTCCAGTATACTATAGCTTCCAACATATTATCCAGTATACTATAGCTTCCAACATATTCTCCAGTATACTATAGCTTCCAACATATTCTCCAGTATACTATAGCTTCCAATATATTCTCCTGTATACTGTAGCTGCCAACACATTATCCAATATACTGTAGCTGCCAACATATTCTCCAATATACTGTAGCTGCCAACATATTCTCCAATATATTGTAGCTGCCAACATATTCTCCAATATACTGTAGCTGCCAACATATTCTCCAATATATTGTAGCTGCCAACATATTATTGCCCACTCAGGTGGTAGGTGTCTGTCAACTTGTTGTCTGCTCTTCTAAACCATTCCAGTACCACCCTTTGCATGCATGCAGCTGAACTATCTCCTGCCACATCTGATGCATGTAGTGCATGGACGATAATGCTTTCGTTGACCTCACTGACTAACTGAAATCTGTTGACTTTTGTGTTTGGAGAAAAACTAAAACAAGAAAGCAACAGGTTGTAAGAAATACAAAGACATTTTGACACATTCTTAGAAATGTATTGGCTTGTACTTGAGTGAAAACACTGCAATGTACTGTAGTGAAAACACTGCAATGTGCTGTAGTGAAAACACTGCAATGTGCTGTACTCAAAACACTGCATTGTACTGTACTCAAAACACTGCAATGTGCTGTAGTGAAAACACTGCAATGTGCTGTAGTGAAAACACTGCAATGTGCTGTACTCAAAACACTGCAATGTGCTGTACTCAAAACACTGCAATGTGCTGTACTCAAAACACTGCAATGTGCTGTACTCAAAACACTGCAATGTGCTGTAGTGAAAACACTGCAATGTGCTGTACTCAAAACACTGCAATGTGCTGTACTCAAAACACTGCAATGTGCTGTACTCAAAACACTGCAATGTGCTGTACTCAAAACACTGCAATGTGCTGTACTCAAAACACTGCAATGTGCTGTACTCAAAACACTGCAATGTGCTGTACTCAAAACAGTGCAATGTGCTGTACTCAAAACACTGCAGTGTACTGTACTCAAAATGTTCAGTGCCCTGTGCTCAACTTTCAGTGTACTGTACTTAAAACCTTCAGTGTACTGTACTTAAAACCTTCACTGTACTGTACTTAAAACCTTCAGTGTACTGTACTTAAAACCTTCAGTGTACTGTACTTAAAACCTTCAGTGTACTGTACTCAAATCTTTCAGTGCATTGTACTCAAAACATGCTGCACTGTACTGTACTCAAAACACTCTCTGTTTTCCAACTGAAGGTTATGACAAGCCTTGGAGCGCCCTAAACAGCATGTCTGGCATGAGCGTGAGTGGCCTGGGCGGCCATGACACCTCTGGAGTGTCGTCCTCCTGCGTTGCCGCGCTACCCTGCAGTCCATCCTGTCTCATCCAGCACTCCCACTCCCCCATCCCATCCATTCTCTGAACTCTAGCATGGTTCACCAGGACACTTTGGCCCTGTCCAGAATCAACCCCTAACGGTAGCCCCGGACAACCCACTAGACACTTGTGGAGATCTGAGAGGATTGGATAGGTGTAGGCAATATGGTGATAGCGCCACCTAGCCTATCAGAGGGCAAGGTGGAGTTGTCACCATATTTTATTGCGTAGTTACACCTCTCCAATCCTCTCAGATCTCTAGGGGTTGTTTCTGGACACATCCTATCACTATGTGACCTGACCTCTCTCTACTTCTCTCTCCTCTCTCTACTTCTCTCTCCTCTCTCTACTGCTATCTCCTCTCTCTACTTCTCTCTCCTCTCTCTACTGCTCTCCCCTCTCTCTACTGCTCTCCCCCCTCTCTACTGCTCTCCCCTCTCTCTACTGCTCTCTCCTCTCTCTACTGCTCTCTCCTCTCTCTACTGCTCTCTCCTCTCTCTACTGCTCTCTTCTCTCTCTACTGCTCTCTTCTCTCTACTGCTCTCTCCTCTCTCTACTGCTCTCTCCTCTCTCTACTGCTCTCTCCTCTCTCTACTGCTCTCCCCTCTCTCTACTGCTCTCTCCTCTCTCTACTGCTCTCTACTGCTCTCTCCTCTCTCTACTGCTCTCTTCTCTCTCTACTGCTCTCTTCTCTCTCTACTGCTCTCTTCTCTCTCTACTGCTCTCCCCTCTCTCTACTGCTCTCCCCTCTCTCTCCTCTCTACTGCTCTCCCCTCTCTCTACTGCTCTCCCGTCTCTACTCTCTACTGCTCTCTCCTCTCTCTACTGCTCTCTTCTCTCTCTACTGCTCTCCCCTCTCTCTACTGCTCTCCCCTCTCTCCTCTCTACTGCTCTCCCCTCTCTCTACTGCTCTCTCCTCTCTCTACTGCTCTCTTCTCTCTACTGCTTTCCCCTCTCTCTACTGCTCTCCCCTCTCTCTCCTCTCTACTGCTCTCTCCTCTCTCTACTGCTCTCTCCTCTCTCTACTGCTCTATCCTCTCTCTACTGCTCTCCCCTCTCTCTACTGCTCTCTCCTCTATACTGCTCTCTCCTCTCTCTACTGCTCTCTCCTCTCTCTACTGCTCTCTCCTCTCTCTGCTCTCTCCTCTCTCTACTGCTCTCCCCTCTCTCTACTGCTCTCTTCTCTCTCTACTGCTCTCCCCTCTCTCTACTGCTCTCTTCTCTCTCTATTCTCTCTCCTCTCTCTACTGCTCTCCCCTCTCTCTACTGCTCTCCCCTCTCTCTACTGATCTCTCCTCTCTCTACTGCTCTCTTCTCTCTCTACTCCTCTCTTCTCTCTCTACTGCTCTCTCCTCTCTCTATTGCTCTCTTCTCTCTCTACTGCTCTCCCCTCTCTCTACTGCTCTCTTCTCTCTCTACTGCTCTCCCCTCTCTCTACTGCTCTCTCCTCTCTTTTGGTTTTACTCTTGCCCTTACTCCCGCGTTCCTTTTTTGCTTTCCTTTTTTCTGTTTTTTTTCCCCCATCTCCAGTTTATCTCCAAATTGAAATAATGGTACAACTGCTCCCAAGACAAGGTCTTAGCATGGGAGTCTCAGCTGCTCCCAAGACAAGGTCTTAGCATGGGAGTCTCAGCTGCTCCCAAGAAAAGGTCTTAGCATGGGAGTCTCAGCTCCTCCCAAGACAAGGTCTTAGCATGGGAGTCTCAGCTGCTCCCAAGACAAGGTCTTAGCACAGGAGTCTCAGCAGCTCCCAAGACAAGGTCTTAGCATTGGAGTCTCAGCTGCTCCCAAGACAAGGTCTTAGCATGGGAGTCTCAGCTGCTCCCAAGACAAGGTCTTAGCATGGGAGTCTCAGCTGCTCCAGTACATTGTCACACGAGCCTCTTTGCATGGATTGCCTAGTTCAGAGGCAGAGATAGCTCCAGTAAAGCATTGTTGATATACTAGTCTGTTATGTGATTCTACAGGATATTATCCCCTATTGTCTATTTGTTCTACCTTTCTATCATTGCCTGTTGCTCTGTTGTTTTTGATTTCTCATACTTTTTTCGTTCTATATTAACAACTTTCTCATCTGCTTTTTTATAACAAAACTTGTGAAATAAAGACAATTTCATAAGATGTATTTAACCCCTGCTTTAAAATGTTTATGATGCTGAAGCTATGGTTTTACTTATTGGGAGCGAACAGCTGCCTGCTGTTGTCCCAAATGACACCCTATTCCCTACATAGTGCACTACTGGCACCCTATTCCCTACATAGTGCACTACTTTAGACCACAGACCCTATGGGCCCTGGTCAAATGTTGTGCACTTTATAGGGAATAGGGTGCCATTTGGGACGCAGGGGGTTGTTGAGTATCTCCCATTAAGTATTTCCTTGTTGCAAAGTGAAGAATTCTGAATACAGGATGTGTATGATGAGACAAAGACTTTATATATCTGAGAGTGGCAGTATAGATTTCACATCTGGAATGAGTAGAGATCTGATGATGATTCTAGAATGATGATGATTCTAGAATGATGAAGAGATTTAGAATGAGGATGATTCTAGAATGAGCAAGAGATTTAGAATGATGATGATTCTAGAATGAGCAAGAGATTTAGAATGATGATGATTCTAGAATGATGAAGAGATCTAGAATGATGATGATTCTAGAATGATGAAGAGATCTAGAATGATGATGATTCTAGAATGATGATGATTCTAGAATGATGATGATTCTAGAATGATGATGATTCTAGAATGACCATTTTTTCTGAGACTAGTGATGATGATACGTTTTTGTCAACAGAAACTAAACTTTGGTTTCATTTGCATGTGTTGCATGAGATTATGTTCAACGAGAAGCTAACTGTGTCACACGTGAGAAAAACATGTTGCGTTCTTTAAAAAGCTTCTCCTTCCGTTTATTATGCACATTCTGAAGCAGCTTATTCTATAGCAAGAGACTCATAGCAGAACTATTCATGTAGCTGCCATGTTTTGCCTTTCCCAAATTCATGTATTGTTTACTTACTGTGTGGTTTTAGGAAATCATTTTTTATATAGGAACCTACTTTCAAAAGAGTAACACTTGACTTAATATACCAGACTTCATTAAGATTTACTAGTGAGATAATATGAACTGTTTTGCAGTTTAACAATACATAATGATACATGACATGATGATATATCGTTTACACCTGTACTTAGGCAGTAAAACATAGAGAAAAAGCACTTTATCAAGTCTCGAGTTGACTTATTTATCAGACAAATTAAATCCTAATAAAATATATATCCTGCTTTATTTGGGCAAGGTTTTCCATTTCCTTTTGTCTGATCATGTCTCTTCTTCTGTGGTGGTGCTTGATGTTAACTGTTAAAACCCTTTGTGAAGATTAAATATCAAAAGAGATACAGGTGGAACTATATGTTCGTACGTAATGCAATTATATAAGGGTCCAGTACAGTACAGTACAGTATGTTTTTTTTTTGGGGGGGGGGGAGCATGTATTTTACATTATGCAAAAGAAAAGTATTCAAATACAAAATGTAAATACAAATAAATCATTGCATGAAATAAATTTTGTAATACAACAGTGTTTTAGACTCTGTTTTTTTATTTAACAGACAAAACATGCATTCATGTTTGTAACTTTTTTCCGTTAGCATATAGCTAGTCCGTTGTATAGCCTATGGTTCATGGGTGTGTGGGGTTCAAAGAGTGCTTCCATGACTTGGGACTATGGGAGAGCATGACGCAATGTCCAAACAAAGCATGGCAACTACTGACTGAACCTCTGACACAACAACAGCATGATGTGGGCATGAGTATCGACATTCTCAACAATCTTTAACCTTTAGGAAACAAACAGTACATCTCCGTCTGATGCCTTTGCCTTGATTCTAAGCATGGGATGATACATGGTCAAACTGACACCTTTACCATGATGACAAGCAGAGCGCATTTTATTTACTGTCATTCCACCACCCGCCGCCATACACAGTTCTAGTAGAGATATCCTAGTCTACCTGTCCTCTACACTGTTCTAGTAGAGATATCCTAGTCTACCTGTCCTCTACACTGTTCTAGTAGAGATATCCTAGTCCACCTGTCCTCTACACTGTTCTAGTAGAGATATCCTAGTCTACCTGTCCTCTACACTGTTCTAGTAGAGATATCCTAGTCTACCTGTCCTCTACACTGTTCTAGTAGAGATATCCTAGTCTACCTGTCCTCTACACTGTTCTAGTAGAGATATCCTAGTCCACCTGTCCTCTACACTGTTCTAGTAGAGATATCCTAGCCCACCTGTCCTCTACACTTCTAGTAGAGATATCCTAGTCTACCTGTCCTCTACACTGTTCTAGTAGAGATATCCTAGTCTACCTGTCCTCTACACTGTTCTAGTAGGGATATCCTAGTCTACCTGCCCTCTACACTGTTCTAGTAGAGATATCCTAGTACACCTGTCCTCTACACTGTTCTAGTAGAGATATCCTAATCTACCTGTCCTCTACACTGTTCTAGTAGAGATATCCTAGTGTACCTGTCCTCTACACTGTTCTAGTAGAGCTATCCTAGTCCACCTGTCCTCTACACTGTTCTAGTAGAGATATCCTAGTACACCTGTCCTCTACACTGTTCTAATAGAGGTATCCTAATCTACCTGTCCTCTACACTGTTCTAGTAGAGATATCCTAGTCCACCTGTCCTCTACACTGTTCTAGTAGAGATATCCTAGTCCACGTGTCCTCTACACTGTTCTAGTAGAGATATCCTAGTCCACCTGTCCTCTACACTGTTCTAGTAGAGATATCCTAGTCTACCTGTCCTCTACACTGTTCTAGTAGAGATATCCTAGTCTACCTGTCCTCTACACTGTTCTAGTAGAGATATCCTAGTCTACCTGTCCTCTACACTGTTCTAGTAGAGATATCCTAGTCTACCTGTCCTCTACACTGTTCTAGTAGAGATATCCTAGTCCACCTGTCCTCTACACTGTTCTAGTAGAGATATCCTAGTCTACCTGTCCTCTACACTGTTCTAGTAGAGATATCCTAGTCTACCTGTCCTCTACACTGTTCTAGTAGAGATATCCTAGTCTACCTGTCCTCTACACTGTTCTAGTAGAGATATCCTAGTCCACCTGTCCTCTACACTGTTCTAGTAGAGATATCCTAGCCCACCTGTCCTCTACACTTCTAGTAGAGATATCCTAGTCTACCTGTCCTCTACACTGTTCTAGTAGAGATATCCTAGTCTACCTGTCCTCTACACTGTTCTAGTAGGGATATCCTAGTCCACCTGTCCTCTACACTGTTCTAGTAGAGATATCCTAGTCCACCTATCCTCTACACTGTTCTAGTAGAGATATCCTAGTCTACCTGTCCTCTACACTGTTCTAGTAGAGATATCCTAGTCTACCTGTCCTCTACACTGTTCTAGTAGAGATATCCTAGTCTACCTGTCCTCTACACTGTTCTAGTAGAGATATCCTAGTCTACCTGTCCTCTACACTGTTCTAGTAGAGATATCCTAATCCACCTGTCCTCTACACTGTTGTAGTAGAGATATCCTAGTCTACCTGTCCTCTACACTGTTCTAGTAGAGATATCCTAGTCTACCTGTCCTCTACACTGTTCTAGTAGGGATATCCTAGTCTACCTGTCCTCTACACTGTTCTAGTAGAGATATCCTAGTCTACCTGTCCTCTACACTGTTCTAGTAGAGATATCCTAGTCTACCTGTCCTCTACATTGTTTTAGTAGAGATATCCTAGTCCACCTGTCCTCTACACTGTTCTAGTAGAGATATCCTAGTCCACCTGTCCTCTACACTGTTCTAGTAGAGATATCCTAGTCTACCTGTCCTCTACATTGTTCTAGTAGAGATATCCTAGTCTACCTGTCCTCTACACTGTTCTAGTAGAGATATCCTAGTCCACATGTCCTCTACACTGTTCTAGTAGAGATATCCTAGTCCACCTGTCCTCTACACTGTTCTAGTAGAGATATCCTAGTCTACCTGTCCTCTACACTGTTCTAGTAGAGATATCCTAGTCTACCTGTCCTCTACACTGTTCTAGTAGAGATATCCTAGTCTACCTGTCCTCTACATTGTTTTAGTAGAGATATCCTAGTCTACCTGTCCTCTACACTGTTCTAGTAGAGATATCCTAGTCTACCTGTCCTCTACACTGTTCTAGTAGAGATATCCTAGTCTACCTGTCCTCTACACTGTTCTAGTAGAGATATCCTAGTCCACCTGTCCTCTACACTGTTCTAGTAGAGATATCCTAGTCTACCTGTCCTCTACACTGTTCTAGTAGAGATATCCTAGTCCACCTGTCCTCTACACTGTTCTAGTAGAGATATCCTAGTCTACCTGTCCTCTACACTGTTCTAGTAGAGATATCCTAGTCCACCTGTCCTCTACATTGTTTTAGTAGAGATATCCTAGTCTACCTGTCCTCTACACTGTTCTAGTAGAGATATCCTAGTCCACCCGCCGCCATACACTGTTCTAGTAGAGATATCCTAGTCTACCTGTCCTCTACACTGTTCTAGTAGAGATATCCTAGTCTACCTGTCCTCTACACTGTTCTAGTAGAGATATCCTAGTCTACCTGTCCTCTACACTGTTCTAGTAGAGATATCCTAGTCTACCTGTCCTCTACACTGTTTTAGTAGAGATATCCTAGTCTACCTGTCCTCTACACTGTTCTAGTAGAGATATCCTAGTCTACCTGTCCTCTACACTGTTCTAGTAGAGATATCCTAGTCCACCTGTCCTCTACACTGTTTTAGTAGAGATATCCTAGTCCACCTGTCCTCTACACTGTTCTAGTAGAGATATCCTAGTCTACCTGTCCTCTACACTGTTTTAGTAGAGATATCCTAGTCCACCTGTCCTCTACACTGTTCTAGTAGAGATATCCTAGTCTACCTGTCCTCTACACTGTTCTAGTAGAGATATCCTAGTCTACCTATCAACCATCTCCATCACAAAGATGTCATTTGTTGTAATAATTGTCTGTGTTGTTTTGTTTTTGATGTGTTTGTAGAGACCACCCAGCGACAGCCTCGGAGCAGACCAGCAGCATCAGACTCAGTTTGTGTAATGAACCATGGTGTTCCCACCACGATATGTCTGTCCCATAATAAGACCCCCTCACCGCAACACCAGCCCCCCATCTGATAATACAGTAGCCTTGTTTGTTGTGTGTATAAAATTTGCAGTTTTTAAACAAATGGGTGTTACACTGGCACCTCATTCCCTATGTAGGGCACTACTTTTGAACAGGATTATTCCCACCTACTGTGTGCAAGCCCTCGGTCAAAAGCAGTGCACTACATAGGGAATAGGGTGCCATTTGGTTTTAAGACGCATCCTAACTCAGCATCGGTGTAGCACAGAGGGAGTGTTGTTGTCAAGCCTCATGTAGCTCAGTATCTGTGACTGGTTATTGTGCTGTAATGTGCTGTAATGCTCTGTGCCTATTGTTTGGTGTGTATGTGCCTGTGTATACACTTTTGTGTGCAGAAGGTGTGTACTACTGCTAGTACTCTCAAAGGTTTTTGGGAGTGATTATCAAATATTTGTGTGCTGCTTCTGTGCTGCTTCTGTTTTAAAAAAAAAAAAAAACGTGTTTACTTCGATTACTTATATCCATAGAACTAGAATGAGATTCTTTTTATATCCATAGAACTAGAATGAGATTCTTTTTATATCCATAGAACTAGAATGAGATTCTAGAATGAGATTCTTTTTATATCCATAGAACTAGAATGAGATTCTAGAATGAGATTCTTTAATGAGATTCTAGAATGAGATTCTTTTTATATCCATAAACTCGAATGAGATTCTAGAATGAGATTCTTTAATGAGATTCTAGAATGAGATTCTTTATATATCCATAGAACTAGAATGAGATTCTAGAATGAGATTCTTTAATGAGATTCTATTTCTATCACCCCTTCCCCAAAAAATTATCAGCAAGTCTTCATATTTATTTACCTAGGCAAGTCAGTTAAGAAAAGATTCTTATTTTCAATGATGGTCACGGGCAGAATGACAGATTTTGTACCTTGTCAGATTCGATCTTGCAACCTTGTGGTTACTAGTCCAACGCTCTAACCACTAGTCTACGCTGCCTCCCAAAATGAGGATAATATGAGGATAATATTATTAACAAAAATTATTAACAATAATGATAATAATAATATTAATAATAATGATAATATTAATAATAACAATAATGATAATGATAACATTAATAATAGCAATTAACAATAATGCTAATAATAACAATGATAATGATATTAATATTAATAATAGCAATAACAATAATGATAATAATAATATCAATAATAACAATAACGCTAATGATAATAATTATAATATTAATAATAACAATAATAATGTTAATAATAATATTAACAATGACCATAATAATAATGGGGATGATATTAATAATAACAATAATGATAATATTAATAATAATGATAATAGTAATATCAATAATAACAATAATGATAATGATAACATTAATAATAACAATGAACAATAATGGTAATAATAACAATGATAATGATAATAATATTAATATTAATAATATCAATAACACTAATGATAATGTTAATCATAATATTAATAATGACCATAATAATAATGGGGATAATATTAATATTAATAATAACAATAATGATAATGATAATAATAATATCAATAATAACAATACCGCTAATGATAATAATAATACTATTAATAATAACAATAATAATGATAATGGGGATAATATGAATAATAACAATAACGATAACGATAATAATAATACAATTAATAATAACAATAACGATAATGATAATAATAATACAATTAATAATAACAATAACGATAATGATAATAATAATACAATTAATAATAACAATAATAATGATAATGGGGATAATATGAATAATAACAATAATTAAAATATTATTAACAACAATAATAGCCTTTTGCACTGGTTGCGCCTGTGAACTTTAGCATTCCTTTCATTAGAATTGAATATATCAAAGTTAGGAACTAAATACTGTATATAAGAGACCAAACACAATATATGAAATACTGTATATCCACATAGGAGACCAAACACAACAACATTCAATATCATTATTAATAAAAACACACCACAAATTCCTCTTCTGTTGATCACTAAGCCAAGGCATTACAACGACCAGATCTGCTGGTTAAGCAAATCCCCCCTTAGGGCTACCTTCCTGATAGAAAATGCCACACATTATTTATGCATATCAAGTATCAACATAAGATTGCAGTTGAGTAACATCGAGTACATCTTATTCAATGTCATGACTGTAGGATGAAAATACCAAATTAGCTACAGTCACCCTACATTTTCAACAGACAATCATGTGCAACACACATCATTTTAATGTTATTTTTTTTAAAAACTTTTAGCATTTGAGGGCACTTAATAGGTAAAAACCAACCTAACCTTAAATCATAGCCAGAATATTGTCGCTCATCGTAGTGAAAAAAGTGCCTCTGTTTTTATTGAATCGTCCACGTTGTCTTCACCGACATCGATGACCAGTCAGTGTGGTCGTTCAGCTGTCAGTCACGTCGATGGTCAGTAATAATAGACGAGCTTCTGAAAGCAACCTGTTCCACTGTCAGGGTCGCATTCAAAACAAATAATAACAGGCAGGCAAGGCAGTATAACAAACTCAACATGTATAGATATTCAAAGGTGAATAATATACAAAAAAGTAATAATTTAAAAAAAGTACTAGTCATTTGGTTGTAAAAACATATATTTGGTAATACTTCGCCTACTGTCTGCTGGGATAATACTTTATTACTTCTTTATAAGCATATGTGCACTTTTATAATGTCTAATTATAAGGCTTATAACATCTTGTGTTTCTATATGTGTAATATGTACAACCCACTCCAAATGACTTATTTGGTCACAATGAGACGATAAGACATTGCTGTATAACCACGTCATAATGCATTATACCTGCAGGCTTTAAGTAGAAGTGTTATCAACCAATTTACATCCTTTGTAATATTAAATACACTAGTTATTGTTATCCAGTGGTTATTAAGGGACCAGCATTTTTTTATGAAAACAACTGCAAAAACACTGCCTACTGATGTCGATATGCTTCCTGACAGAACACAGCTGGACCAATGGTTGCCAATGGAACTCACTGAGCACAATGGGAGGAAACTATGGTGTCCATCATGGACCAAACAACAGGGTCGTGTTCATTAGGAAGCAAACGGAAGTAGACCGAGTGAAACGTGGAGGGACTTCACATTGTCCAATGATAAAACCACATTTTTGTTTCCGTTGTAAAATGTTTTGAAACGTTTTGCGTTGCATGCTCTAATGAATACGACCCAGCAGTAATCCTTTATAACAGAATCACGAACACAACAAACAGGCCACTAATGCTGTTTTGTGACACAGGAACAGTGTGTGTTTGGTTTGAACAACATACATTTTGTGCGTATAGTTACTTAATTAAAAACAAACAAGGTGTTCGTTCCCTTCAGTGATCGTTTCAACTGGTTTGTTGTCTAAGGATTTCTGTGTATTTTTTTCCTGACCAGTTCAGACCAGTTCTGACCAGTTCAGAGTCAGACTTGTACAATAAATAGTGAAAAAAAAAATGAAATAAAAAAACACATCATTATTTTTCAGTGTGTTGATTTATTTTTTTGAAGAAGGTTCTTTGTTCATCTTCTTTTTATGTCAATTTGGTCGATTATGTTGATAATTTCATGTCAGTGACATCAATGTTTTTAGGCTCCCTACCAGTCTCAAATCGTAAATTCTTTGCACAGATAAACTTACACAATGAAATTGAAGCATATTCTGCTAACTGTATGGTCTCTACAGCTTTATTCTAAAATTGATTAAATAAATGTTTTCCTCATCAATCTACACACAATACCCCATAATGACATCACAATACCCCATAATGACATCACAATACCCCATAATGACATCACAATACCCCATAATAATTTTCACAAAGTGAAAACTCTTTTTAATTTATTACAAATAAAAAAACAGAAATACAACTGATTTAAATACATTTTCAGACCCTTTGCTATGAGACTCGAAATTGAGCTCAGGTGCATCCTGTTTCCATTGATCATCCTTGAGATGTTTCTACAACTTGATTGGAGTCCACCTGTGCTAAATTCAATTGATTGGACATGATTTGGAAAGGCACACACCTGTCTATATAAGGTCCCACAGTTGACAGTGCATGTCAGAGCAAAAAACAAGCCAGGTCGAAGGAATTCTCAGTAGAGCTGCGAGGCAGGATTGTGTCAAGGCCCAGATCTGGCAACGGGTACCAAAACATTTCTGCAGCATTGAAGATCCCCAAGAACACAGTGGCCTCCATCACTGTTAAATAGAAGAAGTTTGGAACCACCTAGGCTTTTCCTAGAGCTGTCCGCCCAGCAAAACTGAGCAATCGGGGGAGAAGGGCTTTTGTCAGGGAGGTGACCAAGAACCCGATGGTCACTCTGACAGAGCTTTAGAGTTCCTCTGTGGAGATGGTAGAACCTTCCAGAAGGACAACCATCTCTGCAGCACTCCACCAATCAGGCCACTCCTCAGTAAAAGGCACAGGACAGACCACTTGGAGTTTGCACAAAATGCACCTAAAGGACTCTCAGACCATGAGAAACAAGATTCTCTGGTCTGATGAAAGTAAGATTAAACTCTTTGGCCTGAATGCCAAGCGTCACATCTGAAGGAAACCTGGCCCTATCCCTACGGTGAAGCATGGTGGCGGCAGCATCATGCTGAGGGGATGTTTTTCAACGGCAGTGACTGGGAGACTAGTCAGGATCGAGGGAAAGGTGAACGGTGAAAAAGTACAGAGAGATGAAAACCTGCTCCAGAGCACTCAGGACCTCAGACTGGAGTGAAGGTTCACCTTCCAACAGGACAACGACCCTAAGCACACAGCCAAGAAAATAAGTTGCTTCGGGACACGTCTCTGAATGTCCTTGTGTGGCCCAGCCAGAGCTTGGACTTAAACACGAGAGAACATCTCTGGAGAGACCTGAAAATAGCTGTACAGCGACGCTCCCCATCCAGCCTGACAGAGCTTGAGAGGATTTGCAGAGAAGAACGGGAGAAACTCCCCAAATACATGTGTGCCAAGCTAGTAGCATTTTACCCAAGAAGACTCAAGGCTGTAATCAATGCTAAAGGTGCTTCAACAAAGTATTGAGTAAAGGATCTGAATAATCGTTTTTTTTATAATTATTTTTTTAGCAAACATTTCTACAAATCTGTTTTTGCTTTGTCATTATGGGGTATTGTGTGTAGATTGAGGGATATTTTTTTTTTTTTGTGTGTGTGTGTGTGTGTGCGTGTGCGCGTGTGCGTGTGCGCGTGCGTGTGTGTGTGTGTGGCTGGGCAAAATCACCAAGACATAATATCCCAATAAGGTCATACGCATCATGTATGGACTTGGGCTAGACGTACAGTACGTTTTGGGAAGACATGGGAGGGGAGGGGGGGGGGTCATAGGGTCATACGCATCATGTATTGGACTTGTTCATCTGACATGCAGCCATGTTACGGGGGTCAGGGGAGGGACGTATGGACATGTTACGGGGTCAGGGGAGGGACGTATGGACTTGTTACCGGGGTCAGGGGAGGGACGTATGGACATGTTACCGGGGGTCAGGGGAGGGACGTATGGACATGTTACGGGGGTCAGGGGAGGGACGTATGGACATGTTACGGGGGTCAGGGGAGGGACGTATGGACATGTTACGGGGGTCAGGGGAGGGACGTATGGACATGTTACCGGGGGTCAGGGGAGGGACGTATGGACATGTTACCGGGGGTCAGGGGAGGGACGTATGGACATGTTACGGGGGTCAGGGGAGGGACGTATGGACTTGTTACGGGGGTCAGGGGAGGGACGTATGGACATGTTACGGGGGTCAGGGGAGGGATGTATGGACTTGTTACCGGGGGTCAGGGGAGGGACGTATGGACATGTTACCGGGGTCAGGGGAGGGACTTATGGACATGTTACCGGGGTCAGGGGAGGGATGTATGGACTTGTACCAGACGTATGTGTCTTGTGTATCCACCTCCCCGAACACCCCCCCCCCCCCACAAATCATATCCATCAATGGGACGGGCTGCTCTGGCACGGCGTGGGAAAAATGTTGGCTTCTGTCCCCGACTATACATCACTCACCACAACAATATTTATTAGGACGTTTTACCGTGACAATACAGACCTGGGGCCGTATGTATCAATTGTCTCAGAGTAGGACTCCCCCCCCCCCCCCCAGTCCATGTAATATTATTAATTCTGACCTAAAAGGCTAAACTGATCCTAGATCAGCACTCCTACTCCAGGCTGCTTTCTCTGTATGGGCTCCTAGAACTGAGGCAGTGTGCCATCGATATATATGTATATATATTTTTTTAAGTTACAAAGGGTATTATAATTTACAGTTCATAATAAATTAAAAACGTGCACAATGTTTTGTGTTACTCTGCCCCTCCCCCCCTCCCCGCTACCAAAAAAACCCCCAGATTTTATTACTGCTTTGTTTATTTTGCTCAGCTTCAACCCACATACTTGACATCATTTACAATTTCCTCCTCCCAGATTTTCACAGAGACTACATCCCTCAGAGACTGAATTATAATGATTCATGTCTTATCGATGCATATTACCCTCAGAGACTGAATTATAATGATTCATGTCTTATCAATGCATATTACTCTCACGCCACAGACCCAGCTGGCTTTTCCTCTGCCATAGAGCTAAACCAATAGAAAGGACATTGGGTTTGAATCTGTGGCAGAAGCGGCCATGTTGCCCGGGTACAGGCCTGATAAGCTAGCTCAAACGCGCTAGTTTCAAACTAGTGTAGCTTGTTCTATCTCCCCGTCCTCTGTAGACTTCTCTTCACCTGTCCTCACAGCACACGATGCCATTGAGTGACCAGCTCCACAGCCAATCGGAAGAGGCCCGGAGGGCAGGAATGGACTGTGGTTGACGTCTGACGTCTGTCCTCAGAACTGTCCCAACACATTCCATGTTCGTTCCACACACAGGAGAGCAGGCGAATGCCTGAAGAGGAGAGAGGAGAGGAGATAGTGGTCAGTCAGTCAGATAACAAGACAGGAGATTACTTGCCTGGTCCCAGACCATAGGAGTTGGCGAGATAGCACAAACTGACCAGGCTAAGATGAAGACAGCGCAAACTGATCTGGTGTGACCAGGCTAAGAGAAGACAACACAAACTGATCTGGTGTGACCAGGCTGAGAGAAGACAGCACAAACTGATCTGGTGTGACCAGGCTAAGAGAAGACGGCACAAACTGATCTGGTGTGACCAGGCTGAGAGAAGACAACACAAACTGATCTGGTGTGACCAGGCTAAGAGAAGACAACACAAACTGATCTGGTGTGACCAGGCTAAGAGAAGACGGCACAAACTGATCTGATGTGACCAGGCTAAGAGAAGACAACACAAACTGATCTGGTGTGATCAGGCTGAGAGAAGATGGCACAAACTGATCTGGTATGACCAGGCTGAGAGAAGAGATCAACAACTAGAAAAGCAAAACAAATGGTTGGGCACAAACACATTTCCCAACTATTTTGGCAGCTAACAGAGACTGGATGTTGACGGTAGCAAAGACGGGTAGGTTCGAGCTAACAGAGACTGGTCAGTTGGAGCTAACAGAGACTGGTCAGTTGGAGCTAACAGACTGGTCCGTTGGAGCTAACAGAGACTGGTCAGGTGGAGCTAACAGAGACTGGTCAGTTGGAGCTAACAGACTGGTCAGTTGAAGCTAACAGAGACTGGTCAGTTGGAGCTAACAGAGACTGGTCAGTTAGAGCTAACAGACTGGTCAGTTGGAGCTAACAGATTGGTCAGTTGGAGCTAATAGAGACTGGTCAGTTAGAGCTAACAGACTGGTCAGTTGGAGCTAACAGACTGGTCAGTTGGAGCTAACAGACTGGTCAGTTAGAACTAACAGACTGGTCAGTTGGAGCTAACAGACTGGTCAGTTGAAGCTAACAGAGACTGGTCAGTTGGAGCTAACAGAGACTGGTCAGTTAGAGCTAACAGACTGGTCCGTTGGAGCTAACAGAGACTGGTCAGGTGGAGCTAACAGAGACTGGTCAGTTGGAGCTAACAGAGACTGGTCAGTTAGAGCTAACAGACTGGTCCGTTGGAGCTAACAGAGACTGGTCAGGTGGAGCTAACAGAGACTGGTCAGTTGGAGCTAACAGACTGGTCAGTTGAAGCTAACAGAGACTGGTCAGTTGGAGCTAACAGAGACTGGTCAGTTAGAGCTAACAGACTGGTCAGTTGGAGCTAACAGATTGGTCAGTTGGAGCTAACAGAGACTGGTCAGTTGGAGCTAACAGAGACTGGTCAGTTGGAGCTAACAGAGACCGGTCAGTTGGAGCTAACAGAGACTGGTAAGTTGGAGCTAACAGACTGGTCAGTTGGAGCTAACAGACTGGTCAGTTGGAGCTAACAGAGACTGGTAAGTTGGAGCTAACAGACTGGTCAGTTGGAGCTAACAGACTGGTCAGTTGGAGCTAACAGACTGGTCAGTTGGAGCTAACAGCCTGGTCAGTTGTAGCTAACAGACTAGTCAGTTGGAGCTAACAGAGACTGGTCAGTTGGAGCTTACAGAGACTGGTAAGTTGGAACTAACAGACTGGTCAGCTGGAGCTAACAGACTGGTCAGTTGGAGCTAACAGAGACTGGTCAGTTGGAGCTAACAGACTGGTCAGTTGGAGCTAACAGATTGGTCAGTTGGAGCTAACAGAGACTGGTCAGTTGGAGCTAACAGAGACTGGTCAGTTGGAGCTAACAGAGACCGGTCAGTTGGAGCTAACAGAGACTGGTAAGTTGGAGCTAACAGACTGGTCAGTTGGAGCTAACAGACTGGTCAGTTGGAGCTAACAGAGACTGGTAAGTTGGAGCTAACAGACTGGTCAGTTGGAGCTAACAGACTGGTCAGTTGGAGCTAACAGACTGGTCAGTTGGAGCTAACAGCCTGGTCAGTTGTAGCTAACAGACTAGTCAGTTGGAGCTAACAGAGACTGGTCAGTTGGAGCTTACAGAGACTGGTAAGTTGGAACTAACAGACTGGTCAGCTGGAGCTAACAGACTGGTCAGTTGGAGCTAACAGAGACTGGTCAGTTGGAGCTAACAGACTGGTCAGTTGGAGCTAACAGACTGGTCAGTTGGAGCTAACAGACTGGTCAGTTGGAGCTAACAGAGACTGGTCAGTTGGAGCTAACAGAGACGGGTCAGTTGGAGCTAACAGAGACTGGTCAGTTGGAGCAAACAGACTGGTCATTTGGAGCTAACAGACTGGTCAGTTGGAGCTAACAGAGACGGGTCAGTTGGAGCTAACAGAGACTGGTAAGTTGGAGCTAACAGACTGGTCAGTTGGAGCTAACAGAGACTGGTCAGTTGGAGCTAACAAACTGGTCAGTTGAAGCTTACAGACTGGTCAGTTGGAGCTAACAGAGACTGGTCAGTTGGAGATAACAGAGACTGGTCAGTTGGAGATAACAGAGACTGGTCAGTTGGAGATAACAGACTGGTCAGTTGGAGCTAACAGACTGGTCAGTTGGAGCTAACAGACTTGTCAGTTGGAGCTTACAGAGACTGGTCAGTTGAAGCTAACAGAGACTGGTCAGTTGGAGCTAACAGACTGGTCAGTTGGAGCTAACAGACTGGTCAGTTGGCGCTAACAGAGACTGGTCAGTTGGAGCTAACAGAGACTGGTCAGTTGGAGCTAACAGAGACTGGTCAGTTGGAGCTAACAGAGACTGGTCAGTTAGAGCTAACAGACTGGTCAGTTGGAGCTAACAGATTGGTCAGTTGGAGCTAATAGAGACTGGTCAGTTAGAGCTAACAGACTGGTCAGTTGGAGCTAACAGACTGGTCAGTTGGAGCTAACAGACTGGTCAGTTAGAACTAACAGACTGGTCAGTTGGAGCTAACAGACTGGTCAGTTGAAGCTAACAGAGACTGGTCAGTTGGAGCTAACAGAGACTGGTCAGTTAGAGCTAACAGACTGGTCCGTTGGAGCTAACAGAGACTGGTCAGGTGGAGCTAACAGAGACTGGTCAGTTGGAGCTAACAGAGACTGGTCAGTTAGAGCTAACAGACTGGTCCGTTGGAGCTAACAGAGACTGGTCAGGTGGAGCTAACAGAGACTGGTCAGTTGGAGCTAACAGACTGGTCAGTTGAAGCTAACAGAGACTGGTCAGTTGGAGCTAACAGAGACTGGTCAGTTAGAGCTAACAGACTGGTCAGTTGGAGCTAACAGATTGGTCAGTTGGAGCTAACAGAGACTGGTCAGTTGGAGCTAACAGAGACTGGTCAGTTGGAGCTAACAGAGACCGGTCAGTTGGAGCTAACAGAGACTGGTAAGTTGGAGCTAACAGACTGGTCAGTTGGAGCTAACAGACTGGTCAGTTGGAGCTAACAGAGACTGGTAAGTTGGAGCTAACAGACTGGTCAGTTGGAGCTAACAGACTGGTCAGTTGGAGCTAACAGACTGGTCAGTTGGAGCTAACAGCCTGGTCAGTTGTAGCTAACAGACTAGTCAGTTGGAGCTAACAGAGACTGGTCAGTTGGAGCTTACAGAGACTGGTAAGTTGGAACTAACAGACTGGTCAGCTGGAGCTAACAGACTGGTCAGTTGGAGCTAACAGAGACTGGTCAGTTGGAGCTAACAGACTGGTCAGTTGGAGCTAACAGATTGGTCAGTTGGAGCTAACAGAGACTGGTCAGTTGGAGCTAACAGAGACTGGTCAGTTGGAGCTAACAGAGACCGGTCAGTTGGAGCTAACAGAGACTGGTAAGTTGGAGCTAACAGACTGGTCAGTTGGAGCTAACAGACTGGTCAGTTGGAGCTAACAGAGACTGGTAAGTTGGAGCTAACAGACTGGTCAGTTGGAGCTAACAGACTGGTCAGTTGGAGCTAACAGACTGGTCAGTTGGAGCTAACAGCCTGGTCAGTTGTAGCTAACAGACTAGTCAGTTGGAGCTAACAGAGACTGGTCAGTTGGAGCTTACAGAGACTGGTAAGTTGGAACTAACAGACTGGTCAGCTGGAGCTAACAGACTGGTCAGTTGGAGCTAACAGAGACTGGTCAGTTGGAGCTAACAGACTGGTCAGTTGGAGCTAACAGACTGGTCAGTTGGAGCTAACAGACTGGTCAGTTGGAGCTAACAGAGACTGGTCAGTTGGAGCTAACAGAGACGGGTCAGTTGGAGCTAACAGAGACTGGTCAGTTGGAGCAAACAGACTGGTCATTTGGAGCTAACAGACTGGTCAGTTGGAGCTAACAGAGACGGGTCAGTTGGAGCTAACAGAGACTGGTAAGTTGGAGCTAACAGACTGGTCAGTTGGAGCTAACAGAGACTGGTCAGTTGGAGCTAACAAACTGGTCAGTTGAAGCTTACAGACTGGTCAGTTGGAGCTAACAGAGACTGGTCAGTTGGAGATAACAGAGACTGGTCAGTTGGAGATAACAGAGACTGGTCAGTTGGAGATAACAGACTGGTCAGTTGGAGCTAACAGACTGGTCAGTTGGAGCTAACAGACTTGTCAGTTGGAGCTTACAGAGACTGGTCAGTTGAAGCTAACAGAGACTGGTCAGTTGGAGCTAACAGACTGGTCAGTTGGAGCTAACAGACTGGTCAGTTGGCGCTAACAGAGACTGGTCAGTTGGAGCTAACAGAGACTGGTCAGTTGGAGATAACAGAGACTGGTCAGTTGGAGATAACAGACTGGTCAGTTGGAGCTAACAGACTGGTCAGTTGGAGCTAACAGACTTGTCAGTTGGAGCTTACAGAGACTGGTCAGTTGAAGCTAACAGAGACTGGTCAGTTGGAGCTAACAGACTGGTCAGTTGGAGCTAACAGACTTGTCAGTTGGAGCTAACAGAGACTGGTCAGTTGGAGCTAACAGAGACTGGTCAGTTGGAGATAACAGAGACTGGTCAGTTGGAGATAACAGACTGGTCAGTTGGAGCTAACAGACTGGTCAGTTGGAGTTATACACCACTAGTTGGTAGTTGGTTATACAACACTAGTTGGTTATACAACACTAGTTGGTAGTTGGTTATACAACACTAGTTGGTTATACAACACTAGTTGGTTATACAACACTAGTTGGTTATACAACACTACTTGATTATACAACCCTAGTTGGATATACATCACTAGTTGGTTATACATCACTAGTTGGTTATACATCACTAGTTGGTTATACATCACTAGTTGGTTATACATCACTAGTTGGTTATACAACACTAGTTGGTTATACAACACTAGTTGATTATACACCACTAGTTGGTAGTTGGTTATACAACACTAGTTGGTTATACAACACTAGTTGGTTATAAAACACTAGTTGGTTATACAACACTAGTTGGTAGTTGGTTATACAACACTAGTTGGTTATACAACACTAGTTGGTTATACAACACTAGTTGGTAGTTGGTTATACAACACTAGTTGGTAGTTGGTTATACAACACTAGTTGGTTATACAACACTAGTTGGTTATACAACACTAGTTGGCTATACAACACTAGTTGATTATACAACACTAGTTGGTTATAAAACACTAGTTGGTTATACAACACTAGTTGGTAGTTGGTTATACAACACTAGTTGGTTATACAACACTAGTTGGTTATACAACACTAGTTGGTAGTTGGTTATACAACACTAGTTGGTAGTTGGTTATACAACACTAGTTGGTAGTTGGTTATACAACACTAGTTGGTTATACAACACTAGTTGGTTATAAAACACTAGTTGGTTATACAACACTAGTTGGTTATACAACACTAGTTGGTAGTTGGTTATACAACACTAGTTGGTTATAAAACACTAGTTGGTAGTTGGTTATACAACACTAGTTGGTTATACAACACTAGGTGGTAGTTGGTTATACAACACTAGTTGGTTATACAACACTAGTTGGTTATAAAACACTAGTTGGTTATACAACACTAGTTGGTTATACAACACTAGTTGGTTATAAAACACTAGTTGGTTATACAACACTAGTTGATTATACAACACTAGTTGGTTATAAAACACTAGTTGGTTATACAACACTAGTTGGTTATACACCACTAGTTGGTAGTTGGTTATACAACACTAGTTGGTAGTTGGTTATACAACACTAGTTGGTAGTTGGTTATACAACACTAGTTGGCTATACAACACTAGTTGGTTATACAACACTAGTTGGTTATACAACACTAGTTGGTAGTTGGTTATACAACACTAGTTGGTTATACAACACTAGTTGGTAGTTGGTTATACAACACTAGTTGGTTACACAACACTAGTTGGTTGTTGGTTATACAACACTAGTTGGTTATACAACACTAGTTGGTTATACAACACTAGTTGGTTATACAACACTAGTTGGTAGTTGGTTATACAACACTAGTTGGTTACACAACACTAGTTGGTTGTTGGTTATACAACACTAGTTGGTTATACAACACTAGTTGGTTATACACCACTAGTTGGTTGTTGGTTATACAACACTAGTTGGTTATACACCACTAGTTGGTTATACACCACTAGTTGGTTGTTGGTTATACAACACTAGTTGGTTATACAACACTAGTTGGTTACACAACACTAGTTGGTTGTTGGTTATACAACACTAGTTGGTGGTTGGTTATACAGCACTAGTTGGTTATACAACACTAGTTGGTAGTTGGTTATACAACACTAGTTGGTTACACAACACTAGTTGGTTACACAACACTAGTTGGTTGTTGGTTATACAACACTAGTTGGTAGTTGGTTATACAACACTAGTTGGTTATACCACACCAGTTGGTTGTTGGTTATACAACACTAGTTGGTTGTTGGTTACACAACACTAGTTGGTTGTTGGTTATACAACACTAGTTGGTTATACAACACTAGTTGGTTGTACAATACTAGTTGGTTATACACCACTAGTTGGTTAAACAACACTAGTTGGTTATACAACACTAGTTGGTAGTTGGTTATACAACACTAGTTGGTTATACAACACTAGTTGGTAGTTCGTTATACAACACTAGTTGGTTATACAACACTAGTTGGTTATACAACACTAGTTGGTTATACAACACTAGTTGGTTATACAACACTAGTTGGTTATACAACACTAGTTGGTTATACAACACTAGTTGGTAGTTCGTTATACAACACTAGTTGGTTGTACAACACTAGTTGGTTGTTGGTTATACAACACTAGTTGGTTATACAACACTAGTTGGTTGTACAACACTAGTTGGTTGTTGGTTACACAACACTAGTTGGTTGTTGGTTACACAACACTAGTTGGTTGTTGGTTATACAACACTAGTTGGTTATACAACACTAGTTGGTTGTACAATACTAGTTGGTTATACACCACTAGTTGGTTAAACAACACTAGTTGGTTATACAACACTAGTTGGTAGTTGGTTATACAACACTAGTTGGTTATACAACACTAGTTGGTTGTTGGTTATACAACACTAGTTGGTTATACAACACTAGTTGGTTAAACAACACTATTTGGTAGTTGGTTATACAACACTAGTTGGTTATACAACACTAGTTGGTTGTACAACACTAGGTGGTTATACACACTAGTTTCTCAGATGTTTTATGTCATCAGCTGTCCAGCATGCACACAAGTTTATGTTCTGGCTGCCAGGACTACCAAACAGATCTGGCTGCCAGGACAACCAAACAGATCTGGCTGCCAGGACAACCAAACAGATCTGGCTGCCAGGACAACCAAACAGATCTGGCTGCCAGAACAGCCAAACAGATCTGGCTGCCAGGACAACCAAACAGTTCTGGCTGCCAGGACAACCAAACAGATCTGGCTGCCAGGACAACCTAACAGATCTGGCTGCCAGAACAGCCAAACAGATCTGGCTGCTAGGACAACCAAACAGATCTGACTGCCAGGACAACCAAACAGATCTGGCTGCCAGGACAACCAAACAGATTTGGCTGCCAGGACAACCAAACAGATCTATTGCCACCAGACAGCGGGGCTTACACATCGAGAAATGAATGGGTATAAAAAACATTTTTCAATGAGTTCACAGTCTGTGTAGACTCACACACACACACACACACACACACACACACACACACACACACACACACACACACACACACACACACACACACACACACATACACACACACACACACACACACACACACACACACACACACACACACACACACACACACACACACACACACACACACACACACACACACACACACACACACACACACACACACACACACACACAAACACACACAGTTCCATCCAGTTCCAGACACACTACTGTAGAGCTGTCCTCTCCTTCCCTGTTCTCTCTCAGGGAGCTGGTGAGTGAGTGTTGGTTTGGTAGTGGGTGTTGTCAGGACAGGGCTGCATCACCGTGGAGACACGTGCCATGGCAACACAGTTCAGTTACCTAATAGGTCCTGTCGTCAAGGCAACAGAAGCGGAGCTTTGTCTCCTGCTTTCATCAAGGGTAACACACACGCAGATCACATCTTCAAGCCTTCTTTCTACCCTATCCCAAATGTTCGATCTGTTTCCGTTTCTCAGTCCTCCCCGTTTCGGTCTCTCTGTTTCTTTCATCGAGGGATTTCCTTTATTCAATTGCTTTATCTCTCCGTCTCCCTCTATCTTTACCGACCGATGGATGAAAAGCCTCTGGGTTCTGTGCCAGCAGAGGGAACAGACATATGCTGTCTGTCTCCCAGACCAAGATCTCACACAGATTTGCAGGCAGCTTATGACAGTGTGATACATTCAACCTGCCAGCAATCTAAAACCTGCATGGTCACTACAGTCTGTACACATATACATATGTATCCCAATATCTTCTGTTCACGTGGAGAGTAGATATCTTGTTCACGTGGAGAGTAGATCTCTTGTTCACGTGGAGAGTAGATCTCTTGTTCACGTGGAGAGTAGATCTCTTGTTCACGTGGAGAGTAGATCTCTTGTTCACGTGGAGAGTAGATCTCTTGTTCACGTGGAGAGTAGATCTCTTGTTCACGTGGAGAGTAGATATCTTGTTCACGTGGAGAGTAGATCTCTTGTTCACGTGGAGAGTAGATATCTTGTTCACGTGGAGAGTAGATCTCTTGTTCACGTGGAGAGTAGATCTCTTGTTCACGTGGAGAGTAGATCTCTTGTTCACGTGGAGAGTAGATCTCTTGTTCACGTGGAGAGTAGATCTCTTGTTCACGTGGAGAGTAGATATCTTGTTCACGTGGAGAGTAGATCTCTTGTTCACGTGGAGAGTAGATCTCTTGTTCACGTGGAGAGTAGATCTCTTGTTCACGTGGAGAGTAGATCTCTTGTTCACGTGGAGAGTGGATCTCTTGTTCACGTGGAGAGTAGATCTCTTGTTCACGTGGAGAGAAGATATCTTGTTCACGTGGAGAGTAGATATCTTGTTCATGTGGAGAGTAGATCTCTTGTTCACGTGGAGAGTAGATCTCTTGTTCACGTGGAGAGTAGATCTCTTGTTCACGTGGAGAGTAGATCTCTTGTTCACGTGGAGAGTGGATCTCTTGTTCACGTGGAGAGTAGATCTCTTGTTCACGTGGAGAGTGGATCTCTTGTTCACGTGGAGAGTGGATCTCTTGTTCACGTGGAGAGTAGATCTCTTGTTCACGTTTAGAGTAGATCTCTTGTTCACGTGGAGAGTAGATCTCTTGTTCACGTGGAGAGTAGATCTCTTCTGTTCACGTGGAGAGTAGATCTCTTCTGTTCACGTGGAGAGTAGATCTCTTGTTCACGTGGAGAGTGGATCTCTTGTTCACGTGGAGAGTAGATCTCTTGTTCACGTGGAGAGTAGATCTCTTGTTCACGTGGAGAGTGGATCTCTTGTTCACGTGGAGAGTAGATCTCTTGTTCACGTTTAGAGTAGATCTCTTGTTCACGTGGAGAGTAGATCTCTTGTTCAGGTTTAGAGTAGATCTCTTGTTCAGGTGGAGAGTAGATCTCTTGTTCACGTGGAGAGTAGATCTCTTCTGTTCACGTGGAGAGTAGATCTCTTGTTCACTTGGAGAGTAGATCTCTTGTTCACGTGGAGAGTAGATCTCTTCTGTTCACGTGGAGAGTAGATCTCTTCTGTTCACGTGGAGAGTAGATCTCTTGTTCACTTGGAGAGTGGATCTCTTGTTCACTTGGAGAGTGGATCTCTTGTTCACTTGGAGAGTGGATCTCTTCTGTTCACGTGGAGAGTAGATATCTTCTGTTCACGTGGAGAGTAGATCTCTTCTGTTCACGTGGAGAGTGGATCTCTTGTTCACTTGGAGAGTAGATCTCTTCTGTTCACGTGGAGAGTAGATCTCTTGTTCACTTGGAGAGTAGATCTCTTCTGTTCACGTGGAGAGTAGATCTCTTGTTCACTTGGAGAGTAGATCTCTTCTGTTCACGTGGAGAGTAGATCTCTTGTTCACGTGGAGAGTAGATCTCTTCTGTTCACGTGGAGAGTGGATCTCTTGTTCATGTGGAGAGTAGATCTCTTCTGTTCACGTGGAGAGTAGATCTCTTGTTCACTTAGAGAGTAGATCTCTTCTGTTCATGTGGAGAGTAGATCTCTTGTTCACTTGGAGAGTAGATCGCTTCTGTTCACGTGGAGAGTGGATCTCTTGTTCACGTGGAGAGTAGATCTCTTCTGTTCACGTGGAGAGTAGATCTCTTGTTCACTTGGAGAGTAGATCTCTTCTGTTCACGTGGAGAGTAGATCTCTTGTTCACTTGGAGAGTAGATCTCTTCTGTTCACGTGGAGAGTAGATCTCTTGTTCACTTGGAGAGTAGATATCTTCTGTTCACGTGGAGAGTAGATCTCTTGTTCACTTGGAGAGTAGATCTCTTCTGTTCACGTGGAGAGTAGATCTCTTGTTCACTTGGAGAGTAGATCTCTTCTGTTCACTTGGAGAGTAGATCTCTTCTGTTCACGTGGAGAGTAGATATCTTGTTCATGTGGAGAGTAGATCTCTTCTGTTCACGTGGAGAGTGGATCTCTTGTTCACGTGGAAAGTAGATCTCCTGTTCACGTGGAGAGTAGATCTCTTGTTTACGTGGAGAATAGAGCATAGAAATACCTCACAGAGAAGCAGTGCGTTGTTGTCATACTGTAGATATACAAAATATCTTATGTGCACTTGGAGAGTACAGAAAAAAGTGCTTTTAATTGAACATTTAACACATTTAACAAGCAAGCATGGAGAGAGAGACAGACAGAGAGACAGAGAGAGAGACAGACAGAGAGAGAGACAGACAGAGAGCGAGACAGACAGAGAGAGAGACAGACAGAGAGACAGACAGACAGACAGAAAGAGAGAGAGAGAGAGACAGAGAGAGAGAGAGAGAGAGAGAGAGAGAGAGAGAGAGAGAGAGAGAGAAAGAGAGAGAGAGACAGAGAGAGAAAGAGAGAGAGAGGGCGAGACAGAGAGAGAGAGAGACAGAGAGAGAGACAGAGAGAGAGAGAGAGAGAGAGAGAGAGAAAGAGAGAGAGAGGGTGAGACAGAGAGAGAGCGATAGAGAGAGAGAGAGAGAGAGCGATATATATATATATATATAGAGAGAGAGAGAGAGAGACAGAGAGAGAGAGATAGAGACTGAGACAGAGAGAAAGAGAGACAGACAGAGAGACAGAGAGAGAGTGAAGAGACCCTCTGAACTACCGACGGCGCTGCGTTGTTCATTAAATACAAAGTGTGTTTTGGTGGGGCTTTGCTAATTTATGGACACACAGCTACAGCACATCCCTGTGAGTGAGCTGCCAGCGTTGCCACGGCAACTAAGGGCCTCGCTTGTACACGTTGCTCTACAGTATTCTGTCCCAACAAAAAAAAAAAAAAACACATCAACAGGAACTGGACACTTAGTCATATAGGCCTCTAACTGCCTCAACAGGAAACATCATCAACACATTTGACCAGAGTCTGAAAGACGTCTATTTGAAGACCAGCCATACCTGGTATGTTTACTCAAATGCAACGGCTGGAGCAAACGTCTTTAGAGATATCATACGTACACGATGACGAAAACAACGTTTCCACCCGAACTGGGTCTTCGTCAGGGTTCTGCATCACACACACACACACACACACACACATATACAGGCCCTAAAACCTTTGTATCTTTGCCTGGTATTTAGGCTCTAATGAGTCATGCAGCCACGTGTCTAATGGGTCATGCAGCCACGTGCCTAATGGGTCATGCAGCCACCTGTCTAATGGGTCATGATTACAGATAACTTATCCAGCCACCTGTCTAATGGGTCATGATTACAGATAACCTATCCAGCCACCTGTCTAATGGGTCATGATTACAGATAACTTCATCCAGCCACCTGTCTAATGGGTCATGATTACAGATAACTCATCCAGCCACCTGTCTAATGGGTCATGATTACAGATAACCTATCCAGCCACCTGTCTAATGGGTCATGATTACAGATAACTTATCCAGCCACCTGTCTAATGAGTCATGATTACAGATATCCTATCCATCCACCTGTCTAATGAGTCATGATTACAGATAACCTATCCAGCCACCTGTCTAATGAGTCATGATTACAGATAACCTATCCAGCCACCTGTCTAATGGGTCATGATTACAGATAACCTATCCAGCCACCTGTCTAATGGGTCATGATTACAGATAACTCATCCAGCCACCTGTCTAATGGGTCATGATTACAGATAACTTATCCAGCCACCTGTCTAATGAGTCATGATTACAGATAACCTATCCATCCAATCCAATAAGATATGATTACTTCCCACTCCACTATGAGTCACACTTGCATCCCAAATGGCACACTATATAGTGCACTATTTTTGACCAGGGCCCATAGGGTGCTATAAAAGGGGCCCCATCTGGCCAGCCAACAGATTCTATGACTTCCCATCAGTCCATACTCTATCTATATGGATATCCTATCAGTCCTCTCCTGCTCTCTCCGCCCGTTCATCCTCTATCTATATGGATTAGTGGCTACCAGTCAATTCACTGAGAAAGAGCTGTACAGTAGGTGATTAGTGGCTACCAGTCAATTCACTCAGAAAGAGCTGTGCAGTAAGTGATTAGTGGCTACCAGTCAATTCACTGAGAAAGAGCTGTACAGTAGGTGATTAGTGGCTACCAGTCAATTCACTCAGAAAGAGCTGTACAGTAAGTGATTAGTGGCTACCAGTCAATTCACTGAGAAAGAGCTGTACAGTAGGTGATTAGTGGCTACCAGTCAATTCACTCAGAAAGAGCTGTACAGTAAGTGATTAGTGGCTACCAGTCAATTCACTGAGAAAGAGCTGTACAGTAGGTGATTAGTGGCTACCAGTCAATTCACTGAGAAAAACCTGTACAGTAGGTGATTAGTGGCTACCAGTCAATTCACTCAGAAAGAGCTGTACAGTAGGTGATTAGTGGCTACCAGTCAATTCACTGAGAAAGAGCTGTACAGTAGGTGATTAGTGGCTACCAGTCAATTCACTGAGAAAAACCTGTACAGTAGGTGATTAGTGGCTACCAGTCAATTCACTGAGAAAAACCTGTACAGTAGGTGATTAGTGGCTACCAGTCAATTCACTCAGAAAGAGCTGTACAGTAGGTGATTAGTGGCTACCAGTCAATTCACTCAGAAAGAGCTGTACAGTAGGTGATTAGTGGCTACCAGTCAATTCACTCAGAAAGAGCTGTACAGTAGGTGATTAGTGGCTACCAGTCAATTCACTCAGAAAGAGCTGTACAGTAGGTGATTAGTGGCTACCAGTCAATTCACTGAGAAAGAGCTGTACAGTAGGTGATTAGTGGCTACCAGTCAATTCACTCAGAAAGAGCTGTACAGTAGGTGATTAGTGGCTACCAGTCAATTCACTCAGAAAGAGCTGTACAGTAGGTGATTAGTGGCTACCAGTCAATTCACTCAGAAAGAGCTGTACAGTAGGTGATTAGTGGCTACCAGTCAATTCACTCAGAAAGAGCTGTACAGTAGGTGATTAGTGGCTACCAGTCAATTCACTCAGAAAGAGCTGTACAGTAGGTGATTAGTGGCTACCAGTCAATTCACTCAGAAAGAGCTGTACAGTAGGTGATTAGTGGCTACCAGTCAATTCACTCAGAAAAACCTGTACAGTAGGTGATTAGTGGCTACCAGTCAATTCACTCAGAAAGAGCTGTACAGTAGGTGATTAGTGGCTACCAGTCAATTCACTGCAATATCTATTTCACATATAGTGCATTACTTGTGACACGGGCACATCCACAGGGGTTTAGATGTGTGTGTGATTGAACAAGCTGCAACAGTTGGCTGCTATCTCCCCACCAGCAACAGGCAACACTATTGTCTTCTCTGCTTGACCCCAACCCTGTTACTCAGGTGTGTAGGCGTACAGCTGGAACAGGCAGCAACAGTTAGTTATCTATCTCTCCACTAATGCTCTTTCCTCTTCTCTGTCTCCTCCTCCTTCCCTCTCCCATACGATCTCTCTGTTCCTCTCTCCTCTCCTCTCCTCTGCCTCTCTTCCCTCTGTTCCTCTCTCCTCTCCTCTGCCTCTCTTCCCTCTGTTCCTCTCCTCTCCTCTGCCTCTCTTCCCTCTGTTCCTCTCCTCTCCTCTGCCTCTCTTCCCTCTGTTCCTCTCTCCTCTCCTCTGCCTCTCTTCCCTCTGTTCCTCTCTCCTCTCCTCTGCCTCTCTTCCCTCTGTTCCTCTCTCCTCTCCTCTGCCTCTCTTCCCTCTGTTCCTCTCTCCTCTCCTCTCTTCTGCCTCTCTTCTCTTTGTTCCTCTCCTCTCCTCTCCTCTGCCTCTCTTCCCTCTGTTCCTCTCTCCTCTCCTCTGCCTCTCTTCCCCCTGTTCCTCTCTCATCTGCCTCTCTTCCCTCTGTTCCTCTCTCCTCTCCTCTGCCTCTTCTCTTTGTTCCTCTCTCCTCTCCTCTGCCTCTCTTCCCTCTGTTCCTCTCTCCTCTCCTCTGCCTCTTCTCTTTGTTCCTCTCTCCTCTCCTCTGCCTCTCTTCCCTCTGTTCCTCTCTCCTCTCCTCTGCCTCTCTTCCCTCTGTTCCTCTCTCCTCTCCTCTGCCTCTCTTCCCTCTGTTCCTCTCTCCTCTCCTGCCCCTCTCTTTCCTCTGTTCCTCTCTCCTCTCCTCTGCCTCTCTTCCCTCTGTTCCTCTCTCCTCTCCTCTGCCTCTCTTCTCTTTGTTCCTCTCTCCTCTCCTCTGCCTCTCTTCCCTCTGTTCCTCTCTCCTCTCCTCTGTTAATGACCTACTTCAGTAGCACCAGAAATAGCAGCAGTACTCAGGGCTCACCTACCCATGCTGCTTCACTGCTCCAGCTATTCTGTCATTCTACTATTCTACCGTTATACCATTCTAACGTTCTACCATTATACCATTACACCATTCTGTCATTCTACCATTCTGCCATTCAGCCATTCTGTCATTCTGCTATTCTGTCATTCTGCCATTCTGCCAATCTGCCAATCTACCATTATACCATTCTGCCAATCTACCATTCTGACATTCTACCATTCTGACATTCTGCCATTCAGCCATTCTGCCCTTCAGCCATTCTGTCATTCTGCTATTCTGTCAATCTGCCAATCTACCATTATACCATTCTGCCAATCTACCATTCTGCCATTCTACCATTCTGTCAATTTACCATTCTGCCATTCTACCATTCTGTCAATTTAAGATTCTGCCATTCTACCATTCTATCAATTTAAGATTCTGCCATTCTACCATTCTGTCAATTTAAGATTCTGCCATTCTACCATTCTATCAATTTACCATTCTGCCATTCTACCATTCTGCCATTCTACCATTCTGTCAATTTAAGATTCTGCCATTCTACCATTCTGTCAATTTAAGATTCTGCCATTCTACCATTCTGCCATTCTACCATTCTATCAATGTAAGATTCTACCATTCTGCCATTCTGTCAATGTAAGATTCTGCCATTCTACCATTCTGCCATTCTGCCATTCTGTCAATTTAAGATTCTGCCATTCTACCATTCTGCCATTCTATCACCACCATGCCCAAGACAAGACAGGAGGGTAGAGGGGAGGGGCGACATGCCAATAAAGTATTTTAATTCAGAGAGAGAGAGGAAGAGGGAGAGAGATAGAGAGAGAAAGGGGGAAAGAGGTGGAAACTGAGCTGCACTTCCTTAACTTCTGCCAAATGTATGACCATATTAGAGACACATATTTCCCTCAGATTACACAGATCCACAAATAATTCGAAAAACAAATCCAATTTTGATAAACTCCCATATCAACTGGGTGAAATACCACAGCGTGCCATGGCAGCAACTAGATTTGTGACTTGTTGCCACAAGAAAAGTGTAATTAAAAATGTAATTAAAAGGGGGCAGGGGAACAGAGGTTCAAACACCCTCTCTATTAGCTCCGCCCACCCGCCTCTCCGTCATAACTTTATCCATCCAACCACACTTCATCCCTATTAGCTCCGCCCACCCGCCTCTCCGTCATATCTTTATCCATCCAACCACACTTCATCCCTCCACCCATCCACCTCTCCTACTGAAATGTATGTGGCAGTGTATGTCTACAGTCAATCACGGATCACAAAAAGACAACCATCCCCGTCGCGGACACAGATGTCCTGCTCCCAGACAAATTAAACACCTTCTTCACCTGCTTTGAGGACAACACAGAGCCACTGACACTGCCTGTTACCAAAACCTGCGGGCTCTCCTTCACCGCAGCCAACGTGAGTAAAACATTTAAACGTGTTATCCCTCGCAAGGCTGCAGGCCCAGACGGCATCCCCAGCCGCGTCCTCAGAGCATGCGCAGACCAGCTGGCTGGTGTGTTTACGGACATATTCAATTAATCCATATCCCAGTCTGCTGTTCCCACATGCTTCAAGAGGGCCACCATTGTTCCTGTTCCCAAGATAGCTAAGGTAACTGAGCTAAATAACTATCGCCCTGTAGCACTCACTTCCATCATCATGAAGTGCTTTGAGAGACTAGTCAAGGACCATATCACCTCCACCCTACCTGACACCCTAGACCCACTCCAATTTGCTTACCTCCACAAAAGGTCCACAGACGACGCAATTGCATCGCAATCACACTGCACACTGCCCTAACCCATCTGGACAAGAGGAATACCTATGTAAGAATGCTATTCATCGATTACAGCTCAGCATTTAACACCATAGAACCATCCAAACTCGTCATTAAGCTCGAGACCCTGTGTCTCGACCCCGCCCTGTACAACTGGGTCCTCGACAATCTGACGGGCCGCCCCCAGGTAATGAGGGTAGGTAACAACATCTCCACCCCGCTGATCCTCAACACTGGAGCCCCACAAGGGTGAGTTCTCAGCCCTCTTCTGTACTTCCTGTTCACCCATGTCTGCGTGGCCATGCACGCCTCCAACTCAATCCTCAAGTTTGTGGACAGTGGTAGGCTTGATTACCAACAACGATGGGAAGGCCTACAAGGAGGAGGTGAGGGCTCTCGGAGTGTGGTGTCAGGAAAATAACCTCACACTCAATGTCAACAAAACAAAGGAGATGATCGTGGACTTCAGGAAACAGCGGAGGGAGCACCCCCCCTATCCACATCGACGGGACAGTAGTGGAGAAGGTGGAAAGTTTTAAGTTCCTCGGCGTACACATCACGGACAAACTGAAATGGTCCACCCACACAGACAGCATGGTGAAGAAGGCGCAACAGCGCCTCTTCAACCTCAGGAGGCTGAAGAAATTTGGCTTGTCACCAAAAACACTCACAAGCTTTTACAGATGCACAATCGAGAGCATCCTGTCAGGCTGTATCACCGCCTGGTATGGCAACTGTTCCGCCCACAACCATAAGGCTCTCCAGAGGGTAGTGAGGTCTGCACAACGCATCACCGGGGGAAAACTACCTGCCCTCCAGATCACGTACACCACCCAATGTCACAGGAAGGCCAAAAAGATCATCAAGGATAACAACCACCTGAGCCATTGCATCCAGAAGGCGAGGTCAGTACAGGTGCATCAAAGTGGGGACCGAGAGACTGAAAAACAGCTTCAGACAAAATGCCAGACTGTTAAACAGCCATCACTGACTCAAATCTCCAGCCACTTTAATAATAAAAAATTGTATGTAATAAATGTATCACTAGTCACTTTAAACAATGCCACTTTATATAATGTTTACATACCCTAAATTACTCATCTCATATGTATATACTATACTCTATACCATCTACTGCATCTTGCCTATGCCGTTCAGCCATCGCTCATCCATATATTTATATGTACATATTCTCATTCCCCCCTTTAGATGTGTGTGTATTAGGTAGTTGTTGTGAAATCGTTAGATTACTTGTTAGATATTACTGCACGGTCGGAACTAGAAGCACAAGCATTTCCCTACACTCGCATTAACTGCTAACCATGTGTATGTGACCAATAAAATTTGATTTGATTTGAAACACATCTTTATCCATCCTATCACCCTTCATCCCTCCATCTCTCCTACCTATCTATATCCATCCATCCATCCAACCACCCTTTATCCCTCCATCTCTCCTACCTATATATATCCATCCATCCAACTACCGTTCATCCCTCCACCCCTCCATCTCTCCTACCTATCTATATCCATCCATCCAACCACCCTTCATCCCTCCATCTCTCCTACCTATCTATATCCATCCATCCAACTACCGTTAATCCCTCCACCCCTCCATCTCTCCTACCTATCTATATCCATCCATCCAACTACCGTTCATCCCTCCACCCATCCATCTCTCCTACCTATCTTAATCCATCCAACCACCCTTCATCCCTCCATCACTCCTACACATCTTTATCCATCCAACCACCCTTCATCCCTCCATCTCTCCTACACATCTTTATCCATCCAACCACCCTTCATCCCTCCATCTCTCCTACACATCTTTATCCATCCAACCACCCTTCATCCCTCCATCTCTCCTACACATCTTTATCCATCCAACCACCCTTCAGTCCAATCCTCATCCATCCACCCATCCAAACTTGTGAGGCCAAACTGTGCCTGTTGGGGAACGCTGCCTTATAACAACAACCTGTTAAAGAAAAACCAGAATCCTTAGTCACCACCAAAAATACCTGTTGAATAACTAACTTGTTTACGTTGTGTAACGTTATCCTCGTTTTCTGCATATTTAACCATGATATTACTGTTTTGTACACACAGCCCTCTCATTCTCATTTCAACAAAAGCAGACTGAGCAAACAGGCGAGAAGTGGAAGAACTGCCTTGTCTGATTGACTCTTCTCATTCACCTGGAGCAGCTTGGTTAATTAACTATGTCAGTGATACTCATATTCTGCTCATCAGACTCTCTCTCGCTCTCTCTGTGTGTGTGTGTGTGTGTGTGTGTGTGTGTGTGTGTGTGTGTGTGTGTGTGTGTGTGTGTGTGTGTGTGTGTGTGTGTGTGTGTGTGTGTGTGTGTGTGTGTGTGTGTGTGTGTGTGTGTGTGTGTGTGTGTGTGTGTGTGTGTGTGTGTGTGTGTGTGTGCACTTTAAACTGTACAGCATTAGATGGGGAGGATCCTTCACTAATTAAAGCGAAGAGGAGAGGAAAACGCTCAAATATTAATTTCCCAGAATGCCACGCACGCATCTGTTTATTCTGGTTGGTTCTCCAGAACAGTAAAAAAATAAAAAAAGAGCACAGCGGTAACCATAGTAACTAAACAGGAGTCAGTGTAGCAGAGCCCCCCCCCACCAAAAAATGGTGCGTCTCATTTCAGTCACTACTTAGTGTCGAAACCGACATGCTTTTAAAAAGGGGGCACTCTGCACTTCAACCAACAATAAAGTAGTCACGGGTAAACAGCCGAGGGGGGAGGGGGGGGGGGGGGGGGGGGGGGGGGGGGGTTTGGGGGGGGTTGAATCCTTGTGTTGATGCGTCTGAGGACTTTTAAAGGTTGAATTATCACTAAATGTAACTACTGACAAATTCATGTACAGAGGTAGGACTGACCATCTACGATATCGCAATTCTAGTTTTAACCATGTTGTGAGGCTATACATATATAATATGTACAATAATTTCATTATTTACAATTTACATTGTCTACAAACATTGGAGTAAAACAAGCTTATATTTTGGGTTCTGATGGGGGTGTAACAGTTGAACTAAGCTCATGAGGCATTTATAATTTATATTCTTCAGGAATCGGTGGCTATATATCATTCATTTACCATGTTAAACAAATGGATATGCTAATCTTGCTGGCCCCATTGTCCAAATATTCCATGTCTGTTCCTCTCCCCTGATAACTCTACAATAAAATCTTGTGCTCCATAAAGGTTGACTTGAGTGTGTTTTGAATTCATCGTTATACTTTTGAGGAGACGTATCGACCATGGAAGGGGCCTGATACAGCCTGATACAGTAGCATCACATCACACAGAAAGCCGGGGGTTACAATGCACCACAGCTACAATCTGGTCTATAACTATAAGGTACGGTGTCATGTATTGTATGTTATTTTTGTGTGGACCCCAGGAAGAGTAGCTGTTGCATGAGCAACCGTTAATGAGGAGTCTAATGAACTGTACGTTCAGAAGGGGAAAATAGAAAAGCACTTACACACACAATGGCATCGTTTTGTTCAGATCCACAAGCAAATCTGAGGAGAGAAAAACAGATGAGATCACTGCATCACATGTTCTGTTGATTGGTGATGAGATATGTAGTCTACATCACATGTTCTGTTGATTGGTGATGAGATATGCAGTCTACATCACATGTTCTGTTGATTGGTGATGAGATCTGTAGTCTACATCATATGTTCTGTTGATGGGTGATGAGATATGTAGTCTGCATCATGTTCTGTTGATTGGTGATGAGATATGTAGTCTGCATCATGTTCTGTTGATTGGTGATGTGATCTGTAGTCTGCATCATATGTTCTGGTGATTGGTGACAAGATCTGTAGTCTACATCATATGTTCTGTTGATTGGTGATGAGATATGTAGTCTGCATCATGTTCTGTTGATTGGTGATGTGATCTGTAGTCTGCATCATATGTTCTGGTGATTGGTGACAAGATCTGTAGTCTACATCATATGTTCTGTTGATTGGTGATGAGATCTGTAGTCTGCATCATGTTCTGTTGATTGGTGATGAGATATGTAGTCTGCATCATGTTCTGTTGATTGGTGATGAGATATGTAGTCTGCATCATGTTCTGTTGATTGGTGATGAGATCTGTAGTCTGCATCACATGTTCTGTTGATTGGTGATGAGATATGTAGTCTGCATCATATGTTCTGTTGATTGGTGATGTGATCTGTAGTCTACATCATATGTTCTGTTGATTGGTAATGAGATGTGTAGTCTACATTATATGTTCTGTTGATTGGTGATGAGATATGTAGTCTGCATCATATGTTCTGTTGATTGGTGATGTGATCTGTAGTCTACATCATATGTTCTGTTGATTGGTGACAAGATCTGTAGTCTACATCATATGTTCTGTTGATTGGTGATGAGATATGTAGTCTACATCATATGTTCTGTTGATTGGTGATGAGATATGTAGTCTGCATCATATGTTCTGTTGATTGGTGATGAGATCTGTAGTCTACATTATATGTTCTGTTGATTGGTGATGAGATATGTAGTCTGCATCATATGTTCTGTTGATTGGTGATGTGATCTGTAGTCTACATCACATGTTCTGTTGATTGGTGATGAGATATGTAGTCTACATCATATGTTCTGTTGATTGGTGATGAGATATGTAGTCTACATCATATGTTCTGTTGATTGGTGACAAGATCTATAGTCTACATCATATGTTCTGTTGATTGGTGATGAGATATGTAGTCTACATTATATGCTCTGTTGATTGGTGATGAGATATGTAGTCTACATCATATGTTCTGTTGATTGGTGATGAGATATGTAGTCTACATCATATGTTCTATTGATTGGTGATGAGGTCTGTAGTCTGCATCATATGTTCTGTTGATTGGTGATGAGATATGTAGTCTACATCATATGTTCTGTTGATTGGCGATGCGATTACTAGTCTGGGGAGTACAGTAGATGGGAAGACAGTGATGATGTGCATGGCTATAGTTTCTACCTTCTACAGCTCTCCTATTCTACCATGATCAACGTACAAAACGACAAGCTACATTACGAATATATGCCGAGTGCACCCATAAATCCACCCTTCTCCTGACAAGGCTCACAGCTGTTCTCTTTTTTTTTAAAACATGATAGCATGTAGTTGAGGCAAGCTATAATTACATCAACAGGGAGATGATGATTCCTAATGTGCATCCCAAATCGCACCCTATTCCTTATGTAGTGCCCTATGAACCCTGGTCAAAAGTAGTGCACTACATAGGGAATAGGGTGCTATGGGTCCTAGTTAAAAGTAGTGCACTACATAGGGAATAGGATGCTATGGGCCCTAGTTAAAAGTAGTGTACTACATAGGGAATAGGGTGCTATGGGCCCTAGTTAAAAGTAGTGCACTACATAGGGAATAGGATGCTATGGGTCCTAGTTAAAAGTAGTGCACTACATAGGGAATAGGGTGCGATGGGTCCTAGTTAAAAGTAGTGCACTAAATAGGGAATAGGATGCCATTTGGGACACAGTTCCTGTATAATGGCAAGGCTTTGAGAGAGCCACTAAGACCGAGGGGCATTCCCATGTTATTTTTTATTTATTTAACCTTTATTTAACTTGGCAAGTCAGTTAAAGAACAAATTCTTATTTACAATGACGGCCTACCAAAAGGCAGAAGGCCTCCTGCGGGGACGGGGGCTGGGATTAAAAATAAATAAATAAATAAAATATAAATATAGGACAAAACACACATCACGACAAGAGACCTAAGACAACAACATAGCAAGGCAGCAACACATGACAACAACATGGTAGCAACACAACATGGCAACAACATGGTAGCAACACAACATGACAACAACATGGTAGCAACACAACATGACAACAACATGGTAGCAACACAACATGACAACAACATGGTAGCAACACAACATGACAACAACATGGTAGCAACACAACATGACAACAACATGGTAGCAACACAACATGACAACAACATGGTAGCAACACAACATGACAACAACATGGTAGCAACACAACATGACAACAACATAGTAGCAACACAACATGACATCAACATAGTAGCAACACAACATGACAACAACATAGTAGCAACACAACATGACATCAACATGGTAGCAACACAACGTGACAACAACATGGTAGCAACACAACATGGTACAAACATTATTGGGCACAAGACAACAGCACAAAGGGCAAGAAGGTGGAGACAACAATACATCACGCGAAGCAGCCACAACTGTCAGTAAGAGTGTCCATGATTGAGTCTTTGAATGAAGAGATGGAGATAAAACTGTCCCGTTTGAGTGCTTGTTGCAGCTCGTTCCAGTCGCTAGCTGCAGCGAACTGAAAAGAGGAGCGACTCAGGGATGTGTGTGCTTTGGGGACCTTTAGCAGAACGAGTGTGGGCTGAAAGGATGAGGGCTGCAGATGGTTTCTCTGATAGGGGGGAGTCAGGCCTAAGAGGGTTATTCTCATGCTATCCCCATGTTATTCCCATGCTATCCCCATGTTATTCCCATGCTATCCCCATGTTATTCCCATGCTATTCCCATGTTATTCCCATGCTATCCCCATGTTATTCCCATGCTATCCCCATGTTATTCCCATGCTATCCCCATGTTATTCCCATGCTATCCCCATGTTATTCCCATGCTATCCCCATGTTATTCCCATGCTATTCCCATGTTATTCCCATGCTATCCCCATGTTATTCCCATGCTATCCCCATGTTATTCCCATGCTATCCCCATGTTATTCCCATGCTATCCCCATGTTATTACCATGCTATCCCCATGTTATTCTCATGTTATTCCCATGTTATTCTCATGCTATCCCCATGTTATTCTCATGTTATTCCCATGTTATTCCCATGCTATCCCCATGTTATTCTCATGCTATCCCCATGTTATTCTCATGTTATTCCCATGTTATTCTCATGTTATTCTCATGTTATTCCCATGTTATTCTCATGCTATCCCCATGTTATTCCCATGTTATTCTCATACTATCCCCATGTTATTCTCATGCTATCCCCATGTTATTCTCATGTTATTTTCATGTTATTCTCATGCTATCCCCATGTTTTCCGCATAATATCCCCATGTTATTCTCATGCTATCCCCATGTTATTCTCATGCTATTTTCATGTTATTCTCATGCTATCCCCATGTTATTCTCATGCTATTTTCATGTTATTCTCATGCTATCCCCATGTTATTCTCATGCTATTTTCATGTTATTCTCATGCTTTCTTCATGTTATTCTCATGTTATTCTCATGCTATCCCCATGTTTTCCGCATAATATCCCCATGTTATTCTCATGTTATTCTCATGTTATTCTCATGCTATCCCCATGTTATTCCCATGTTATTCTCATGCTCTCCCCATGTTATCCCCATGTTATTCTCATGTTATTCTCTCTCTGGGGGGGGGGGGGGGGGGCTGCTGATGGTGTGCCAGGTTGTTCTCTCTCTGGGGGGATGCTGATGGTGTTGATAAAGAGAGGTACCCTGGTCGTGTCCCAATATTCTCTCGTTTCTCCTGAAGTTGTACACTTGTTCACTTCCATTTACTGATTCCTGAAAGGTAAATGACTGGTATAAGAAATTCCCAGTAGTCCATGCCTCCACCAACCCAATGTTTTTAGATTTGTAGGAAGTAGTGAACGAGTGCACACTTCAGGAGAAAGGATGGATTGGGACGAATCCACTGATTACACACACACAGACATAGGGTATCATCCAAAATGGCACCCTATTCCTCTTATAGTGCACTACTGTTAGTAGGGAATAGACAGTGATGCAGGTAATAACCAATACATTCACACAGTAAGTAGCCTTATATCAAGGCTAGAACTCTGTAGCAAAGTGTTTTAGTTTCTACTGCCCTCTACTGGACTGGGCCTGAACTTCTCTTCAACAGTCTCTCTCTCCACCAATGAGGATGAATTACACAACATGATGATTGTGAAATCAATGGTTTTTTTTTCCCCGACATTGCAGCTGACTGAAATCTTCCTGCTTTACAAATCATCTCGCTTCATACACAACTACTCATCATTGTTTACCCACAATGCATCACAGCTTTTTCGAACACAGCAATTGATTGGTTAATTTGTGCAAGGCGACTGCTTAGCAGAAGGTCTGGAATGCAGCCATGATCTCAAACACACCTGTGACCAGTCTCCCCTGTGACCAGTGTACCCTGTGACCAGTCTCCCCTGTGACCAGTGTACCCTGTGACCAGTCTCACCTGTGACCAGTCTCCACAGAGGACCACAGAGGACCTCATCCCCAGCTGTCCGTCTTCCCCCCCCAGGTGAAGACCCGCCCACTTTCTGGGAAAAAGAAGTGGCCCTCCATTTAGTCAGGATCGTTATAAGATGGTACTAAGATATTATAAGATGGTACTAAGACAATATAAGATGGTACTAAGATATTATAATATGGTACTAAGATATTATAAGATGGTAACAGATGGTAACAAGACACTATAAGAGGGTCATACACAAAGTCTAATAATGTGTTAGAACTGTTTCATAATGCATTATACCTGCATGTACCTGCATTAATAGTAATACATGTGAATTCTCTAGTTCGATTTCATGCCTCAACACAGACAAACCACAGAGACTCCTCAGATACAGAGCATTCGGAAAGTATTCAGACCCCTTGACTGTCCACATTTTGTTACGTTACAGCCTTATTCTAAAATAGATTATTTTCCCTTAATCTACCCACAATAATCACAAAGCGAAAACAGGTTTAAACATTTTAGCAAATGTATAAAAATACAAATAAAGAATACCTTAAGTATTCAGACCCTTTGCTTTGAGACTTGATATTGAGCTCAGGTGCATCCTGTTTCCATTGATCATCCTTGAGATGTTTCCACAACTTGATTGGAGTCCACCTGTGGTAAATTCAATTGATTGGACATAATTTGGAAAGGCACACACCTGTTTATATAAGGTCCCACAGTTGACAGTGCATGTCAGAGCAAAGAACAAGCCATTAGGTTGAAGGAATTGTCCGTAGATCTCAGAGACAGGATTGTGTCGAGGCAAAGGTTTTGGGAAGGGCACCAAAACATTTCTGCAGCATTGAAGGTCCCCAAGAACACAGTTGCCTCCATCATTCCTAAATGGAAGAAGTTTGGAACCAACCACCAATACTCTTCCTTGAGCTAGTCGCCCGGGCAAACTGTGCAATTGGGGAAGAAGGAACTTGGTCAGGGAGGTGACCAAGAACCCGATGGTCACTCTGACAGAGCTCCAGAGTTCCTCTGTGCAGATGGGAGAACCTTCCAGAAGGACAACCATCTCTGCAGCACTCCACCGATCAGACCTTTATGGTAGAGTGGCCAGACGGAAGCCATTCCTCAGTAAAAGGCACATGACAGCCCGCTTGGACTAATTCCATGAGAAACAAGATTCTCTGGTCTAATGAAACCAAGATTGAACTATTTGGCCTGAATGCCAAGCGTCACATTTGGAGGAAACCTAGCCCTATCCCTACGGTGAAGCATGGTGGTGGAAGCATTATGCTGTGGGATGTTTTTCAGCAGCAGGGACTGTGAGACTAGTCAGGATCGAGGGAAAGATGAATGGAGCAAAGTACAGAGAGATCCTTGATGAAAACCTATTCCAGAGCGCTCGGGACCTCAGACCGAGGCAAAGGTTCACCTTCCAACAGGACAACAACCCTAAGCACACTGACAAGACAACGCAGGAGTGGCTTCGGGGTAAGTCTCTGAATGTCCTTGAGTGGCCCAGCCAGAGCCCGGACTTGAACCCAATCGAACATCTCTGGAGAGACCTGAAAAAAGTTGCTCAGTGAAGCTCACGAACCTGACAGAGCTTGATCTTCAGAGAAGAATGGGAGAAACTCCCCATATACAGGTGTTCCTAGCGTGTAGCGTCATACCCAAGAAGACTCGAGGCTGTAATCGCTGCCAAAGGTGCTTCAACAAAGTACTGGGTAAAGGGTCTGAATACTTATGTAAATGTGATATTTCCGTGTTTTTAATAAATTTGCTGAAACTTCCCCCCCAAAAAATGTTTTACTTTGTCATTATGGGGTATTGTGTGTAGATTTATGTGGGAAATTAAAGAATTTAATGATGCAACCGGTCAGGATGCTCTCGATGGTGCACATTGACTCGGTACCGGTACCCCCTGTATACAGCCTTGTTATTGTTATTTTATTGTGTTATTTTTATTACTTTTTATTTTAGTTTATTTGGTAAATATTTTCTAAACTCTTTCTTGAACTGCATTGTTGGTATATATACTGTATATATTCCTTGTTAGAGCGGCCACTAGTATCTGGTCAATATAATGGATAATCTGTGTTGTAAAGAAGGAGAAACAGCCATCACTTTGTAATACAAACAAACCTCGTTTACATTACAAAGCAGGAGCATATATCAATATAGATAAAAATTACAATAACCTTCGGTGAAACAGCTACATGAACATTAACGAACATACAAGCATTTCGCTACACTCGCATTAACATCTGCTAACCATGTGTATGTGACAAATAAAAATTTGATTTGATTTGTTCAAAAGTAGCTCATATTTCAAAGAATCTAAATCCATGAACATGTATATTGACAACGGAAGGGGGTGCACCGTTCCTGGAGGCAGGGGGTGCACCGTTCCTGGAGGCAGGGGGTGCACCGTTCCTGGAGGCAGGGGGTGCACCGTTCCTGGAGGCAGGGGGTGCACCGTTACCGTTCCTGGAGGCAGGGGGTGCACCGTTCCTGGAGGTACTGCAATTACCAGGTCGATGCGTGGAGTGGACGGAGCAAGCCCCTATTCCATCTCCCTATTCCAAAAATCAATTTAATATATGGTCCCCAGATAGGGGACGTATCAGATATTAAACTGATAAGAACAGATTCTTTTTTTCTTTTGGAAAAGTTTTATTGACACATTTCCTTTAAAAAACAGCTCAAACATTTTTTACATCATTTCATGCACATAAAAACGGCAATAAGGCATGAAACACAGCATTTGAAAGTTACATTTAAATTTGTTAAAAAGTACGTGTTGTTAAAACCAATGAAAACAACCATGAATAAAAGTACTTTCCTTGTAAAAACATCAAATCTGTAAAAGCCATTTAAAATGTGTACTAATGATCTAACAAAGGTAAAACATTTTTAAGACATGAAAAACATGTTAAAAAGCCACTTTGTTAAAAGGCTGTCTTCGGTCCCTTGTACAGGAGCGGGGTGAGTCCTTTATCAAGCTCACCTCATCCTGCTCTTCTGAATAGATCATCGTCCCGTCCTTCGGGGCCCAGAGGAGATCCCTCCCCTAGGCGCATCGCCCTTGGCGCCGCAGCGCTGTCAGGCCGTGGCCGCCGGGACCTAGGGTGTTGTGGGGGACCCTTCGCCTGGGGTCGAGGCCCCCTTCCTTCCGTACCACGCCAGGGATTCCGAGGCTACCATGGCCACTGCCTGGGGGGGTGGTCTCTACGCTTTTCCCTACCAGCAGGTTACGGGAGGACCACAGTGTTCTCCCTATTCCATAAATCAGTGCTCCCTTGATCCTAGGTCCTGGCAGTGTTGTGCAGACTCAGGACAACTGAGCTTTGGAGGAATACTCAGATTTAAAGAGGAGTCCGTAATTTGCTTTCTAATGATCATGATCATTTCCTCAAAGAAGTTCATGAATTCATCACTGCTGAAGTGAAAGCCATCCTCTCTTGGGGAATGCTGCTTTTTAGTTAGCATTGCAACAGTATCAAACATACATTTTGGATTGTTCTTATTTTCCTCAATTAGGTTGGAAAAAAAAAAATAGGATGATGAGCAGCAGTGAGGGCTCTTCGATACTGCACGGTACTGTATTTCCAAGCTAGTTGGAAGACTAAAAAAAGTCTTTATTGGATAAATGTGGTGACAATGCTCTTGCTGGGCTAATTTTCAGGCCTTGTGGTGCGGGTTTTGAGAGGTTATTGGTCTAGATATTTCAGCTAGACCTGGCAACCCTGCCATTATCCCACACCCCCATCATTTCACAATGCAGAGACGTATTCTCTTCAGGAAAAGTTTATTGTTAAAATGTCAAAGTAATACATTACCCATACATAAGAGATACACGCACATTTTTTTTCTTCACGACTTGTACATAATCAGTTTACATTTATTTACAGTAGAAAAATAATGATATTTAAAGTTTACATGAGTATATGTACTACAGCTACATTTAAATATTTTTTTTATGATTTAGAAGTGGATAACGAGAAAGCTAAATATTTTTTTTTAGGATTTAGAAATGGATAATGTGAACCATTTCTGTCAAAAATCATCCTTGAATACATTCACACTTTTGAATTAGTAATGTTATAAATGACAGCATTAAATTCATCCCGGCAACAACCTTACACACAACAATTGGAGGAATATATTGGACACCATAGTTGTACGTTATTAGTAAGGTACTGTATCTTTGGATGCATTGAATGAGGAAGATAAGGGGAAGTCATAGGCTGGGAGTAATACAGAGGTGGATCACGAGCAGAGAATTGATTTACATAATAGGGAGGTGTGTGTCAGGGATATGGCTTGGGGGGGAGGCCCAGATTTCTTCTGTCGGAGCCGTCTCGCCAGTTACCGTCTCCGATGTCATTGTTTGGTGTGAAAATGACCACGGAAGTTGGCCAGACAGCACAAACAGATCTGACTGATGGATAATAATTGGACAGGAGAGGTGGGTCGAGGTCGTCACATACACTCAGATGATGGCGTTGAGGTCATCAGAGGACCTAGGCCTTGCGTCCCAAATGGCACCCTATTCCCTAAACAGTGCACTACTAGACCAGGGAGGGCCCACATGTAGGCAACAGGGTGTCATTGAGAAGGCAGCATGCGACTCATAGTGCTTTGGGTTGTCACTCAGACCCCCAGGTGTTTGTTAAGCCGGCTGAGGGCGTCGCCCACGATGTCCAGGTCGTGTCTCAGCTCCTCCACCACGCTGTTAATGCTGGGAGTGTCCTTCAGAACGTCCACACTCTGGGTGTAGGGGTTATATCGTACCGTGAACGGACGCTTGATCGTCTTGGCAAACTCCCTGCAGGATGGGGAAGAATGAGTTATTATGTATATCTAGAAGAGACCATCTAGAAGCCTTTACGCGTTCCCACACTGATGGTAGGAGTCAGTAACAGACTATGTTCAGGTTGCAAGTTCAAATCCCCGAGGCTGACAAGGTAAAAATCTGTCGTTCTGCCCCCTGAACAAGGCAGTTAACCCACTGTTCCCCGGTAGGCCGTCATTGAAAATAAGAATTTGTTCTTAACTGACTTGCCTAGTTAAATAAAAAGGTACAAATAAAATTGTAAAAATGTTTCAATCCAGTAACACTTTATTTACAGGGTACCTACACAAGGACATCATAACACATTCACGACCCGTACATAACCCATACATAAACAGTACATGTACAGTACACATAAACACGTCCCTATGAGGGTAATCAACTTCTAAATAACGTGTTACTATACAGTAAGATTCCAGATGCCCTTTTGGCCCTAAGGGTTTCAGTTTCACTCCTCACCTCATCTTGACTTTGGCCTCCTCGAAGCTGTCGGACACAAAGTAGACGTCCTGAAACGTGGTGATGATGCACTCTTGTTTACATGTGACCTTGGGGTCAAAGGGCATGATGACGGCGTTACCCGACAGAGCATGCTGGAGAGGGGGGAGGAAGAACAAAACATCTGGAATGTGCGGAGGTTGTGCCCTAAATGGCAGTTTATTCCCCATAATGCATGACTTTTACAATGGTCCAGTTTCCCAGGCCCAGATTAATACTAATCTTGTAAAAAAATAAATCAGCATTCTCCCCTAAATAACTTTGTTTGTAATACAATATTCCCTTTAGTTTGTAATATAGCGGTAAATGTGTTGACTTGACAGTCGCTGGACCCGTGTTAGAGTCCCAGTCGGGGACACCACCCCACCAGATTTTGCTACAATGATATTGATATACCTGGAGTTCACTGATGGAGGACAGCAGGCCTGCTCCGTACGCTCTCAGCTTCCCCTCCTGTTTACACAGGCCGAACTCCACCGTGAAGAAATAACACTGAAACACAACACCACATGTAAGAGTCAGTAATGAGATGTGAACTGCCCCTTCTCTAGGTTCTAGCACGGTCCCAGATCTGTTTGTGCTCTTGTGCCAACTCTGATTGGTCATTGTCACATCAATAATGATAAGAGTTGACAAGACAGAACAATCAGATGTAGGACCAGGCTAACAAGGTTCAAGGTTGGTGACTAAGCTATTCTCATACAACCAGCCAAGTTCAGGGTTGGTGACTAAGCTGTTCTCATACAACCAGCCAAGTTCAGGGTTGGTGACTAAGCTGTTCTCATACAACCAGCCAAGTTCAGGGTTGGTGACTAAACTGTTCTCAACCAGCCAAGTTCAGGGTTGGTGACTAAGCTATTCTCATACAACCAGCCAAGTTCAGGTTTGGTGACTAAGCTATTCTCATACAACCAGCCAAGTTCAGGGTTGGTGACTAAGCTGTTCTCATACAACCAGCCAAGTTCAGGGTTGGTGACTAAGCTGTTCTCATACAACCAGCCAAGTTCAGGGTTGGTGACTAAACTGTTCTCATACAACCAGCCAAGTTCAGGGTTGGTGACTAAACTGTTCTCATACAACCAGCCAAGTTCAGGTTTGGTGACTAAGCTATTCTCATACAACCAGCCAAGTTCAGGGTTGGTGACTAAGCTATTCTTATACAACCAGCCAAGTTCAGGGTTGGTGACTAAACTGTTCTCATACAACCAGCCAAGTTCAGGGTTGGTGACTAAACTGTTCTCATACAACCAGCCAAGTTCAGGTTTGGTGACTAAGCTAATCTCATACAACCAGCCAAGTTCAGGTTTGGTGACTAAGCTGTTCTCATACAACCAGCCAAGTTCAGGGTTGGTGACTAAGCTGTTCTCATACAACCAGCCAAGTTCAGGTTTGGTGACTAAGCTAATCTCATACAACCAGCCAAGTTCAGGTTTGGTGACTAAGCTGTTCTCATACAACCAGCCAAGTTAAGGTTTGGTGACTAAGCTGTTCTCATACAACCAGCCAAGTTCAGGGTTGGTGACTAAGCTGTTCTCATACAACCAGCCAAGTTCAGGTTTGGTGACTAAGCTGTTCTCATACAACCAGCCAAGTTCAGGTTTGGTGACTAAGCTGTTCTCATACAACCAGCCAAGTTCAGGGTTGGTGACTAAGCTGTTCTCATACAACCAGCCAAGTTCAGGGTTGGTGACTAAGCTGTTCTCATACAACCAGCCAAGTTCAGGGTTGGTGACTAAGCTGTTCTCATACAACCAGCCAAGTTCAGGGTTGGTGACTAAGCTAATCTCATACAACCAGCCAAGTTCAGGGTTGGTGACTAAGCTAATCTCATACAACCAGCCAAGTTCAGGGTTGGTGACTAAGCTGTTCTCAACCAGCCAAGTTCAGGGTTGGTGACTAAGCTGTTCTCATACAACCAGCCAAGTTCAGGGTTGGTGACTAAGCTGTTCTCATACAACCAGCCAAGTTCAGGGTTGGTGACTAAGCTGTTCTCATACAACCAGCCAAGTTCAGGGTTGGTGACTAAGCTGTTCTCATACAACCAGCCAAGTTCAGGGTTGGTGACTAAACTAATCTCAACCAGCCAAGTTCAGGGTTGGTGACTAAACTAATCTCAACCAGCCATCCTTGAGAAGGTGAGTAATGTTACTAGACAGGAGTGGTATAAAGTACTGAAGTAAAACATACTTTAAAGTACTACTTAAGTTGTTTTTTTAAAGGTATCTGTACTTTACTATTTATATTTTTGACAACTGACTTTACTACATTCCTGAAGAAAATAAAATACTTTTCACTCTGTACATTTTCCCTGACACCCAAAGGTACTTGTTACATTTTAAATGTAATTTCTATGAAGGCATCTTTACTTTTACTCAAGTATTGGGTACTTTTTCCAACTACTGATCACAGTACTTTTTGTTACAGAATCTACAAGGTTCAGTGTTGGTGCTAAACTGATCTCAAGCACCAGTCAGAGTAGTTTAAACTTTTATATGTAATATAACATCTACGGTATTCAGTGCTGGTACAAAACTAATGTCCCTGGGAAGGCTAGTGTTAGACAGGATGCCTACACAGTGGCCTGGGTCTGTATGGCTAGTGTTAGACAGGATGCCTACACAGTGGCCTGGGTCTGTATGGCTAGTGTTAGACAGGATGCCTACACAGTGGCCTGGGTCTGTATGGCTAGTGTTAGACAGGATGCCTACACAGTGGCCTGGGTCTGTATGGCTAGTGTTAGACAGGATGCCTACACAGTGGCCTGGGTCTGTATGGCTAGTGTTAGACAGGATGCCTACACAGTGGCCTGGGTCTGTATGGCTAGTGTTAGACAGGATGCCTACACAGTGGCCTGGGTCTGTATGGCTAGTGTTAGACAGGATGCCTACACAGTGGCCTGGGTCTGTATGGCTAGTGTTAGACAGGATGCCTACACAGTGGCCTGGGTCTGTATGGCTAGTGTTAGACAGGATGCCTACACAGTGGCCTGGGTCTGTATGGCTAGTGTTAGACAGGATGCCTACACAGTGGCCTGGGTCTGTATGGCTAGTATTAGACAGGATGCCTACACAGTGGCCTGGGTCTGTATGGCTAGTGTTAAGACAGGATGCCTACACAGTGGCCTGGGTCTGTATGGCTAGTATTAGACAGGATGACTACACAGTGGCCTGGGTCTGTATGGCTAGTGTTAGACAGGACGACTACTCACAGTGGCCAGGGTCTGTATGGCTAGTGTTAAGACAGGATGCCTACACAGTGGCCTGGGTCTGTATGGCTAGTATTAGACAGGATGACTACACAGTGGCCTGGGTCTGTATGGCTAGTGTTAGACAGAACGACTACTCACAGTGGCCAGGGTCTGTATGGATTCATCTGAAGCTCCGAGGGAAGCCAGGCCTATCTCCTGGGAGAACTGGGCGAAGCTGGGCTCAGCCAGCAACGGGACGTGACCCAGCAATTCATGGCATGTGTCTCTGTGTGACCAGAAACACTGGAGTTATACAGACATTTATTTACTTTGCTTATACACTGAATGTAGAGAGTACATAATGTATGTAGTATGTAATATGTAATGTATGTAAGGTATGTAGTGTGTAATGTATGTAGTACGCAATGTGTGTAGTATGCAAGGTAAATAAACACAGAATAAATGGAGAATCTAGCTAACTAGCTCATGATGAGATTATACCCTACAGTTGGGACATATCTTTCAGGTCATTCAGAATGTTGGTTAAGGGCCCTTCACTGAGGAATGTGGTTGTTCGTGATCATTGTGCATGCATGTTTTATATTTCCTATGCTGCCGTGCTGATGGAATTGTTGTGTAACTGTAAAGAAATGCAGGGCTCACTTGCAAGAGAGACCTTGGTCTAAATGGGACACCCTGCTAAAATAAATGTATTGGGGTACTTACGGCTCTGGTGTGTAGAGGGGGTCGGAGCTGTGTCGGACATACTGGGTACAGTGGAACACACGGAAGGCCAGACCAGCTAGGAAGTCTCTGGGGGAGAGGTAACCTGCCACAGGCCTGATGGTAAAGCCTGTCCGCTCTAAAAGATTCAAGGCAATGTCACATACTGGATCCAAACTGTCACAAACAGAGGCCTGTTCCTGATCAATCTTACAAAATATTATATAATACTGAGTTTATTTTCAGCAAACTTAACATGTATAAATATGTGTATGACACATAACAAGATTCAACAACTGAGACATAAACTGAACAAGTTCCACAGACATGTGACTAACAGAAATTGAATAATGTGTCCCTGAACAAAGGGGGAGGGGGGGGGGGGGTCAAAATCAAAAGTAACAGTCAATGCAGCTGGTGGCCACACCAGATACTAAGTACTACAGTGCATCTCCTCATGGACTGCACCAGATTTTCCAGTTCTTGCTGTGTGGTGTTACACCACTCTTCCACCAAGGCACCTGCAAGTTCCCAGACATTTCTGGGAGGAATGGCCCTAGTCCTCACCCTCCGATCCAACAGGTCCCAGACGTGCTCAATGGGATTGAGATCCGGGCTCTTCGCTGGCCATGGCAGAACACTGATATTCCTGTCTTGCAGGAAATCACACACAGAACGAGCAGTATGGCTGGTGTCATTGTCACGCTGGAGGGTCATGACAGGATGAGCCTGCAGGAAGGGTATTACAGGAGGGAGGAGGATGTCTTTCCTGTAACGCACAGTGTTGAGATTGCCTGCAATGACAACAAGCTCAGTCCGATGATGCTGTGACACACCACCCCAGACCATGATGGACCCTCCACCTCCAAATCGATCGCGCTCCAGAATACAGGCCTCGGTGTAACGCTCATTCCTTCGACAATAAACGTGAATCCGACCATCACCCCTGGTGAGACAAAACCGCGACTCGTCAGTGAAGAGCACTTCTTGTCAGTCCTGTCTGGTCCAGCAATGGTGAGTTTGTGGCCATAGGCGACATTGTTGCCGGTGATGTCTGGTGAGGACCTGCCTTTCAACAGGCCTACAAGCCCTCAGTCCAGCCTCACTCAGCCTATTGCGGACAGTCTGAGCACTGATGGAGGGATTGTGCGTTCCTGGTGTAACTCGGGCCGTTGTTGTTGCCATCCTGTACCTGTCCTGCAGGTGTGGTGTTCAGATGTACCGATTCTGTGCAGGTGTTTTTACACATGGTCTGCCACTGAGAGGACGATCAGCTGTCTGTCCTGTCTCCCTATAGCGCTGTCTTAGGCATCTCACAGTACGGACATTGCAATTTATTGTCCTGGCCACATATGTAGTCCTCATGCCTCCTTGCAGCATGCCTAAGGCACGTTCACGCAGATGAGTAGGGACCCTGGGCATCTTTCTTTTTGTGTTTTTCAGTCAGTAGAAAGGCCTCTTTAGTGTCCTAAGTTTTCATAACTGTGACCTTAATTGCCTACCGTCTGTAAGCTGTTAGTGTCTTAACGACTGTTCCACAGGTGCATGTTCATTAATTGTTTATGGTTCATTGAACAAACATGGGAAACAGTGTTTAAACCCTTTACAGTGACAATCTGTGAAGTTATTTGGATTTTTACTAATTATCTTTGAAAGTAGGGTCCTGAAAAAGGGACGTTTCTTTTTTTGCTGAGATATAGATATATATATCTCATTTATTTTACCATTAAAGTCTAACATGCTCTTGCTCCGTGTTTATCTATCTGTGTGTGTCTCTCTCTCTAACACACACAGTATATACACACACAAGCCACCCCCCACCCATCTCACCTCTAAGGAAGCGTGATACGTCCTCTAGCTGGGGTATGTTATCCTCTCTACATTCACAGTGTTTGGCCAGTAGAGGCAGATTCTTCAGGTACTCTCTACAGGCGTGGGTAGGGTACAGCTTGTTGAGCTCCCGGTACACCACCGCCCACGTCGCCAACTCCTCCTCTGTAAACTCTATACGAGGGATAGGATCCCCACTGAAAGATAAGGACAAGATCATGGCTGTTAATTAGAATATAGTACAGTAGAATACAGAGTACAGTATAATATAGTACAGTAGAATATAGTACAGTTGAAGAGAATATAGTACAGTAGAATATAGTACAGTTGAAGAGAATAGAGTACAGTAGAAGAGAATATAGTACAGTTGAAGAGAATATAGTACAGTAGAATATAGTACAGTTGAAGAGAATATAGTACAGTAGAAGAGAATAGAGTACAGTAGAAGAGAATAGAGTACAGTAGAACATAGTACTGTACAGTAGAATAGAGTGCAGTAGAATAGTATACAGTATAATAGAGCAGAGTACAGTAGAGTACAGTACAACATAGTACTGTACAGTAGAATAGAGTAGAGTGCAGTAGAATATAGTAAAGTACAGTAGAATACAATGGAGTAGAGTAGAATAGAATACAGTAGAATAGAGTACAGTAGAATATAGCAGAGTACAGTAGAATAGTACAGTTCAGTAGAATGGAGTATAGTACCGTAGAATATAGTAGAGCACAGCATAATAGAGCACAGCATAATATAGTAGAGTAGGTTAGGGTAGAATAGAATACAGTAGAATAGAATACAGCAGAATATAATACAGTAGAGAGGAATAGAGTACAGTACAGAGGACTAGAGTACAGTACAGAGGACTAGAGTGCAGTATAATATAGTACAGTAGAAGAGAGTACAGTAGAATATAGCAGAGTACAGTAGAATAGAGTACAGTAGAATATAGCAGCGTACAGTAGAATGGAGTATAGTACCGTAGAATATAGTAGAGCACAGTAGAATATAGTAGAGTAGGTTAGAATAGAATAGAGTACAGTAGAATATAATAGAATACAGTACAGAGGACTAGAGTAGAGCACAGTAGAATATAGTAGAGTAGAATACAGTAGAGCACAGTAGAATATAGTAGAGTAGAATACAGTAGAATAGAGTGGAGTATAATATAGTAGAGTACAGTAGAGTGCAGTAGAATACATTAGAATATAGTAGAGTAGAGTGCAGTAGAATAGAGTAGAGTACAGTAGAATATGGTAGAAATAGGAGGAAACTTGATATGGGATCCATTATTCGATTATAATTATATTTTATTCTTGGAAAATGTGTTATTTCAACCACAATGTACTAACTGTCTGTAGTTCATGGCGAGATCAGCGAAATGCTTCCTCCTCCTTCTGTAGACGTTGTCCTTGAAGCCCTGTGAGAAGAGGGTGAGATCTAACGTCGTTATGAAAACAAACATCAAGATAAAGTCATGTATAAACGTGATAAAGTAATGCCCTAGCTTCTAGAATTAGATTACATACCGGATGGTCAGCATACAAGTCTGATCCGTACATTAGAACCCGGTTGGCACACTTGTCCAGATCTGAGATCTTCTTGGGGAACCAGGGGACATTTTCTATATCTGAAATCGAAAGGATTTGTTTTTCCACTTAAAATTAGGTCCATCGTGTATTTGTAAAGATTGGAATATTCTTCTGTGAGACTAAGTGTAAATACGGTATGCTGTTGCGATATAAAACTGTAATAGAATATACACTCTTTAACAAAAACGTAGAAATCAATCATTTAAAAATAATGTAAAAAAAATTATACTGTGGCATACCTTCTTCAGGTAAACAGGAGTTATCAGGACGGTCCATGTCCACTACGTTAACGTGCTTACGTAGCAGCTGAATGATCTCGTTGAGCTGCTCGTGATCGCTGTCACAGTCCACGAAGATCTCAAATTCAGAGTTACGCCTTTTCGATTTTCTGGATTCTATGTGGACAAGATTGACGTGGTTTTCCTGTAAAATAAATTGAATATATCATTTAAAAAAAAAAGGTGTTTATTTGTTACATCTACAATATAATTTGTGTAATCTCTACTCTGTTGCTACGTTTGTAATATATTGTTCAGTAATGTTTATGGAAATCATGTCATGCAAAACAGAGGAGGCCTGCATTGCATAGTTACTTCACCCCTTCCTACATACACAAATTACCTGTAACTTGTACCCCCGCATACTGACTCCATACCGGTACCCCCGGTATAGAGCCTCGTTGTTGTTATGTTATTGTGTTACCTTCTATTATTTTTTACTTTAGTTTATTTGGTAAATATTTTCTTAACTCTTCTTGAACTGCACTGTTGGTTAATGCCTTGTAAATAATCATTCCACGGTAAGGTACCTGTTTGTATTCGGCGCATGTGACAAATAAAGTTTGATTTGACGATCACAGTGAACCAACACAGCCTAAATAGACCAATTTATAATCGGATTTTTACCTCAGGTGAGATCAAAAAGTTTAAATAACATTGTTGTCACAAACGAAATAGGTTACAGACATCGCGCAGGTGCACATGAATTAGGTTTACCTGGAAAAGTTTCAGCGCCTTCACTAGTCCTCCGACTTCATTCTTCAGTGAGAAGACAATCGCTGCTCGGCCGTCGGACGGCGCGTTCTTTTTCTCTGTTCTGCATTCTTCAATCTTTGTGAAGGTTGATTTGTTCATCTGTGTGTGGGAGGAAAAAGACAACAAAAACAGAAATTAGCGTCATGAGTCAACGACAGATTTGACGAATGCCCTTTTCAACAGCCAACTTTAATTAGTGTCGCTGGTATCCATCCAATGACGATAGGCTAGTATCCATCCAATGGCGCTAGGGTAGGCTAGTATCTATCCAATGGCGCTAGGGTAGCCTAGTATCCATCCAATGACGGTAGGCTAGTATCCATCCAATGGCGCTAGGGTAGGCTAGTATCCATCCAATGGCGCTAGGGTAGCCTAGTATCCATCCAATGGCGCTAGGGTAGCCTAGTATCCATCCAATGGTGCTAGGGTAGCCTAGTATCCATCCAATGGGCTAGTGTAGCCTAGTATCCATCCAATGGGGCTAGGGTAGCCTAGTATCCATCCAATGGTGCTAGGGTAGCCTAGTATCCATCCAATGGGCTAGTGTAGCCTAGTATCCATCCAATGGGGCTAGGGTAGCCTAGTATCCATCCAATGGTGCTAGGGTAGCCTAGTATCCATCCAATGGGCTAGTGTAGCCTAGTATCCATCCAATGGCGCTAGGGTAGCCTAGTATCCATCCAATGGCGCACAGTCTGTCTGCCTGCTGTGGGACATTTAGTAGACATTTAGCTGTTGAATGCACGTGGCCCGAAACTAAATATCAGTCGACGTGTTGTGTGTTTTGGGAATTGTAAGGTTAAATAACTTGAAATAGTTGTATATATATATATATATATATATATATATATATATATATATATATATATATGCGCCTAGGACTACTTGGATTGATTTGTAAACTTGTACATTGAAGAAATAAAATTAGACGTCAGAAAACAAATACACCACATTAAATACGAAAGAAGCTAATTCACTTTGCTAACTAACAGCACGTTTAAATCCAGGTCTAAACTAGCCTATACTGTCGTGCCAATTAACTAATCAGTTGATCATACACGCACAAAAATCGGACTAGCACAATAACCTGAACAATATCCAGATCAGATGAATCACTTACTTTATCCCGATTATTTTACAGATAAAACTGTGTTCTCTAGTTTGTGGTTAAGAATTAAGATAACTCGTAAAAGACAACATTTTAATGTAATAGCAGGAACTATTGTACGTTTAACCTGTTTGGATTAGATTGGATTAGTGGCGAGGGTCAATCGATTTTAACCCGTCATCACGTCAATGGAAATCAGCACCACGGATAGCAATAACCCCATTTTATGCGTTGGTTGGTTGGCGCTGTCCATTGTTCTGAATTTCACTGGCTTGATGAAAGGCAGTTTCAAGGCATCCAAATAGCCAATTAAATCCGTTTTTCATAACAATGAAGTAATAAATAAAACATAAAGCTAATATCTTAGTCTAATTACAGTCAACACGTTATTCAGTTAAAGTGCTATTTTGTAACAATTATCCTATAGCCTAAAATAAATTGAGCTAATTTAATTTGCCACCAACTGTACATCCTTCAGTGACAATTAATTTAATTTGCTACCAACCATATTTCCCTCAGCTAATATGGACGAGACAGCGCGGGAAACCAGTTGTCGTTGGCCCCCAGTCAGTAGAATCCGTAGCAGCATTATAACAAGCGAGATAGCAGTTTGGGACACCGGACAGTGGCACAGAACGGGTCAAATTGGCAGGCACTGCGCTGTAGGTGATTCGGCGTCTTGGTTCAACGAAGTAACGAAGGTGTGCCGGTGTCCGGTCCAAACACGAGATTTAAAGCAATCCCATTTAGGAGAGCGTGAGGTCGGAAGCCTATTATTAGCTCCTCTAAAGCCACTTTAATCTACCACGCGAGATTAAGGTGCAGTTAATGAATCCAACACGATACTGTTTTAAGTGATCGTAATTTGACGTGAGTGATTATCTTACCCCATCACTTCTAATATGGGTATATATATTTATATATTTTTTTTTTTATTTGATCGTTTTTATATATATTATAAATTGATGGTGAAAACGATATGTCTGTATCAGTAGGCTAGTTATAGAGAGGTAACAGGTAACATTTCTGATGAATGAGGAACTGAAATGTTAGATGCGATTTAATTGATTTAGCCTAATTGGGTTGGAGTACAAGTGCTGTTTCAAGAGGTTCGAGTGATTCTATATTTACGATTTATAGATAAGTCTTTTCAACCTGGCAATGCAAGATATTTGCAATTCTTTTTGCCAATGTTTTGTGTCCCCGCAAAGTTCTGCACTCGTGAAGTTCTTAGCGGATGACGCATTGAAATGATCACCAGATTAAAACGGCTTAACCAGAGCTATATATATATATATATACACACACATGACTCTGGGTTTAACCAGTGACGACAAAAAAAAACAAACATGCAACTATCGTTGATTACTGAGAAATGAATGTTTAGGCCTACTAATTAGGCCACTACTAAATTGATATGACGTCTATCGCCAGATAGTTTTGTTTAAACGAATTGGGTTTTTAAAAAGTAGAATAACCCAATGCTTATCTCCCATTCAAACGGATATCCCCGTTCCAAATGCAATGTATGGATAACTATAAAGAAAGTTGCCCATAACAAGAAAACAAATATCGAATAAGGCAGAAAAAAAAAAAGAAAAATAATTTCTTACCTCATTGTTCAGTAGCTTTTCTTCATTCCCGATGTTCATGGAGTCGAAAGATCTTCCTCGACGCGGTCCTACAATTTTATCGGAATACATATTAAAGTTAGGTACTATTTATTCCCCTGTCTTGCGGATGTTGTAAAGTGGTAGTCTGCTAGGAGGAAGAGCAGGCTTTGGTATTTATCAACCACAATGCGGAGAGAGAGGAGGGGGCAGGATGGATGAGAGAGCAGGGGGCCAGGGGAGCGGAGAGGGGACAGGGTGGATGGGAAAGGAGGGGGCAGGGGAGAGGAGAGAAGAGAAGGGGGCAGGAGGGAGCAGGAGGCAGGGTGAAGGAGAGAGGAGGGGGCAGGAGAGAGGAGAGGAGAGAAGGGGGCAGGGGAGAGAAGAGAAGGGGGCAGGGGAGAGGAGAGAGGAGGGGGCAGGGGAGTGGAGGGGAGAGGAGAGGAGAGAGGAGGAAGGGGAGAGGAGAGAGAAGGGGGCAGGGGAGAGGAGGGGAAAGAAGAGAGGAGGGGGCAGGAGAGGGGAGAGGGGAGAGAGGAGGTGGCAGGAGGAGGATAGAGGAGGGGTAGCGGGGAGGATAGAAGAAATAGCAGGGGGTGCTGACGTGTGTGTGTGCGTGTGTGCTTCGCGTGTGTGTATGTGAGGAGGGGGAGGACAAGCAACAATAATATCAGTCGACAGCAAATGGAAAAAGAGAAGCGTCATGGGGAAATGAATTCATCTAAGATACCTTTTCATTTTGTCTGACGACCTAAAAGAGGCAACGGAAACATTACCGTACAGAGATCAAACAGTAGAATATTCCTAAAAGGCCTTTCAGATGACCTATACGTTCCATTAAACCAATGTGTGTTGTTGTTGATGAGTCATCTCTCATCATGTGGGGCTTTCACTCTGATCTCATTTCGATTTTGTCATCATGGATTTTCCCATTCGTTGAGGTCAGCAAAAAAAAAACTCTCGTAAGTCTACTGAAAATATTTTATAACTCAATGCTGGTTAGAATAACCTTCTCACTTACCGGTACTGTCCAGCAAACAGGGAATGAGATTACTGATCTGCATTGGGAACATGGTCCTAGTGTTAATTTAATAAACTACAACATTGTTTTGAAGATCTGTAAGCGCTTCCTCATTTCTAACCAATCACACAGCTTCCAGTTCGGACAACATTCTAGTACTCTCACGTGAGTGAATGCTTCCTGAAGCTGATAATGATGTTTGAAGATCTGTAAGCGCTTCCTCATTTCTAACCAATCACACAGCTTCCAGTTCGGACAACATTCTAGTACTCTCACGTGAGTGAATGCTTCCTGAAGCTGATAATGATGTTTGAAGATCTGTAAGCGCTTCCTCATTTCTAACCAATCACACAGCTTCCAGTTCGGACAACATTCTAGTAATCTCACGTGAGTGAATGCTTCCTGAAGCTGATAATGATGTTTGAAGATCTGTAAGCGCTTCCTCATTTCTAACCAATCACACAGCTTCCAGTTCGGACAACATTCTAGTAATCTCACGTGAGTGAATGCTTTCTAAAGCTGATAATGATGTTTGAAGAATACTTTTACAACTTTCAGGCTCTGGAAATATGTACCATTACAAACATTTGACATATATTGTTGAGTCCCAGACATTGTTTACATTGTTCATTGTTTACCTCTTGGGACCTTGTTGATCACGTTGCTCTCGGGTCCTTTCGAGAAAACAGGAAACGGTTAGTGATTTATTTGTAAAAGGATTAAACCTGATCCACACTTTACTTCACTGATTAATAAAGTTCCTCGGTCTCCCGTCTCCCCACTTCTCCCCCAACCCCAACCCCATTCCTCTGCTTTTATAAATCTTCGTTGCACGTTTAGCGCTTTGAGCACTTTGAGTACTTTGAGCTTTGAGTACTTTGAGCTTTGAGTACTTTGAGCTTTGAGTACTTTGAGCTTTGAGCACTTTGAGCCTGGGTACTTTGAGCTTTGAGTACTTTGAGCTTTGAGTACTTTGAGCGTTGAGTACTTTGAGCTTTGAGCACTTTGAGCTTTGAGTACATTGAGCTTTGAGTACTTTGAGCTTTGAGTACTTTGAGCTTTGAGTACTTTGAGCTTTGAGTACTTTGAGCTTTGAGTACTTTGAGTACTTTGAGCTTTGAGTACTTTGATCACTTTGAGTACTTTGAGCTTTGAGTACTTTGAGCTTTGTGACCTGGCAGGCTAAGCAGCCCCTGAAGGAAAAATTGTTACGGATATTTTTCTTTCACTTGGCTGAGTCTCGTGAGATTTGATTTTTAGATTAAGACTATTACTAATGGTTTTCATTACTTCTGGTGGATAACAAACACCCCAGGAAGGTTTGGGTGAATTCCATTTAAGTTTCATTCAGTAAAATGACATTTCTGAGGGAAAATTTTGAATGTGGAATTTCATGAATCGCCTGCGACAGTGGTCGCTACCTCTTCACTAAGGTGCTATTAAGAAAAGGACTTTCTGATGGACCAGAAGCAGGTCTGTTTCCTCATCCACCACACAGTCCACTAAAGAGCCAAGGCTGTTGTACATGTGGCCAGTGCACATGATGCCCCCCCCCCCTGTCAGTTGGTTGACACGAGGACCGGTTTAACACAATCAGGGAAGCTGTGAAGGATGCTTCCTCTTCCCTGAGGGACAACGTGTATGAGATGGGGGGCAAGCACTCCTCTCCTTTCCGACAACACGAAGCTGTGATGTGCACTTAGTGTACAAAACATTAGGAACATGACACGGCCTGACCAGGTGAATCCAGGTTAAAGCTATGATCCCTTATTTGATGTCACTTGTTAAATCCAATTCAATCAGTGTAGATGAAGCAGAGGAGACGGGTTAAAGAAGGATTTTTAAGCCTTGAGACAACTGAGACATGGATTGTGGATGTGTCGTTCAGAGGGTGAATGGGCAAGACAAAATATTTAAGTGCCTTTGAACAGGGTATGGTAGTAAGTACCAGGCGCACCGGTTTGGGTGCGTCAAGAACTGCAACGCTGCTGGGATTTTCACACTCAACAGGTCACCGTGTGTATCAAGAATGGTCCACCAACAAAAGGACATCCATCCAACTGTGGGAAGCATTGGAGTCAACATGGGCCAGCATCCCTGTAGAAGGCTTGACACCTTGTAGAGTCCATGCCCCGACTAATTGAGTAATTCTGTTTCCTACTGAAATGATGTAGATTAGCTTTCTGTTTCCTACTGAAATGATGTAGGTTAGCTTTCTGTTTCCTACTGAAATGATGTAGATTAGCTTTCTGTTTCCTACTGAAATGATGTAGATTAGCTTTCTGTTTCCTACTGAAATGATGTAGATTAGCTTTCTGTTTCCTACTGAAATGAGGTAGATTAGCTTTCTGTTTCCTACTGAAATGATGTAGATTAGCTTTCTGTTTCCTACTGAAATGATGTAGGTTAGCTTTCTGTTTCCTACTGAAATGATGTAGATTAGCTTTCTGTTACCTACTGAAATGATGTAGGTTAGCTTTCTGTTTCCTACTGAAATGATGTAGATTAGCTTTCTGTTTCCTACTGAAATGATGTAGATTAGCTTTCTGTTTCCTACTGAAATGATGTAGATTAGCTTTTTTTGTTTCCTACTGAAATGATGTAGATTAGCTTTCTGTTTCCTACTGAAATGATGTAGATTAGCTTTCTGTTTCCTACTGAAATGAGGTAGATTAGCTTTCTGTTTCCTACTGAAATGATGTAGATTAGCTTTCTGTTTCCTACTGAAATGATGTAGATTAGCTTTCTGTTTCCTACTGAAATGATGTAGATTAGCTTTCTGTTTCCTACTGAAATGAGGTAGATTAGCTTTCTGTTTCCTACTGAAATGATGTAGATTAGCTTTCTGTTTCCTACTGAAATGATGTAGATTAGCTTTCTGTTTCCTACTGAAATGATGTAGATTAGCTTTCTGTTTCCTACTGAAATGATGTAGATTAGCTTTCTGTTTCCTACTGAAATTATGTAGATTAGCTTTCTGTTTCCTACTGAAATGATGTAGATTAGCTTTCTGTTTCCTACTGAAATGAGGTAGATTAGCCTTCTGTTTCCTACTGAAATGATGTAGATTAGCTTTCTGTTTCCTACTGAAATGATGTACATTAGCTTTCTGTTTCTTACTGAAATTATGTACATTAGCTTTCTGTTTCCTATTGAAATGATGTAGATTAGCTTTCTGTTTCCTACTGAAATGATGTAGATTAGCTTTCTGTTTCCTACTGAAATGATGTAGGTTAGCTTTCTGTTTCCTCCTGAAATGAGGTAGATTAGCTTTCTGTTTCCTACTGAAATGATGTAGATTAGCTTTCTGTTTCCTTTCCTACTGAAATTATGTAGATTAGCTTTCTGTTTCCTACTGAAATGATATAGGTTAGCTTTCTGTTTCCTACTGAAATGATGTAGATTAGCTTTCTGTTTCCTACTGAAATGATGTAGATTAGCTTTCTGTTTCCTTTCCTACTGAAATTATGTAGATTAGCTTTCTGTTTCCTACTGAAATGATATAGGTTAGCTTTCTGTTTCTTACTGAAATGATGTAGATTAGCTTTCTGTTTCCTACTGAAATGATGTAGATTAGCTTTCTGTTTCCTACTGAAATGAGGTAGATTAGCTTTCTGTTTCCTACTGAAATGATGTAGATTAGCTTTCTGTTTCCTACTGAAATGAGGTAGATTAGCTTTCTGTTTCCTACTGAAATGATGTAGATTAGCTTTCTGTTTCTTACTGAAATGATGTAGATTAGCTTTCTGTTTCCTACTGAAATGATGTAGATTAGCTTTCTGTTGTAGAAACACTGTATGTTACCCTAAGAAAAATGGTAGATTTCCAGATAACTCCCTCTGCGCATTAGAACGCATACAATGTATACCACAACATCTTCTCCCAAACACCACGACAGGTTCTGGACATGTACTTATCATGATCTGCAACAGACACGTACGTCTCTGTTCATCTCCAGATGCCGTGTCTCTCTGTCTTTGATCTCTCTTGGTCCGATCTGAGAGCAGACCCCCCCCCCCCCCCCCCCCCCCACTCCCCCCGTATGTCTGTCTTCTTCATGACTGATCTTAATCCAGGTGGAACTTCATCCATGGCCTGTTTAGTTTACACACCCTCCCCCTTCCCCCCATGGCAAAAACATCGAAGACAACCCAATACGAATACATGCCGTTTAGTGGTCCATTCTATCAGTTCAATGAGGTCAAAGGTCGGGAAAAGGTGTAGAATAACAATGGTGGAGGATGGGTCCATGATATTGATCTCTCTTGGGTGTCCATCTCTGTCCCCCCTCAGCATGTTTGTCCACACACAGTCCGTATGGATGTAGACTGGTGAAGCTGGAATGTTACCAAGACTCCCAATAGATTCAGTGCTAACAAAATATTTCTCTCCAGAAGATTACTATGGGCCGTCCTCAGGTATCTATTGCAGGGTATTCACACAGTGGGTGGATTATGAGAACACGTTTTAAATTAACGTACAAGGTAGTTGTTTGATGGAGTGCTTTCTGCCATTAGAATGTTAGGCAGCTAAGAACTCCTATCAAAAATCATAAAAGAGGATCTATTTTTCTGTCCCCCATTGGCTGTTAGTACTAGTGCACACTTGAATGCTTGTTAGTACACACTTGAATGCACACTAGAGCACAGTTAGATTAGATAGTAATACATGTTGTGTATACTTGGGCTTCAAGGGGTTCTCGTTGTGGTTTTGTTCTTCTAGGAAAGGGGAGAGAGGGAGATAGGGAGGGGGGAGAGGGAGAGGGGAGGGGGGAGCGGGAGATAGGGAGGGGGGGATAGGAGAGAGGGAGATAGGGAGAGGGGAGAGAGGGAGATAGGGAGAGGGGAGAGAGGGAGATAGGGAGAGGGGAGTGAGGGATATAGGGAGGGGGAGAGGGAGATAGGGAGGGGGAGAGGGAGATAGGGAGGGGGGAGAGGGAGATAGGGAGGGGGAGAGGGAGATAGGGAGGGGGAGCGGGAGATAGGGAGGGGGAGAGGGAGATAGGGAGGGGGAGATAGGAGGGGGGAGAGGGAGATAGGGAGGGGGAGATAGGAGGGGGGAGAGGGAGATAGGGAAGGGAGAGGGGAGAGGGAGATAGGGAGATAGGGAGGGGGAGAGGGAGATAGGGAGGGGGGAGATGGGAGAGAGGGAGATAGGGAGGGGGAGCGGGAGATAGGGAGGGGGGAGAGAGGGATATAGGGAGAGGGAGAAAGGGAGGGGGGAGAGTGCTAACTAATTCACCCGTCTCATTTACAGAGAAAGAGCGAGAGACCATTGTATTCACCCATCTCATTTTTAGACAGAGAGAGAGAGAGAGAGAGAGAGAGAGAGAGGGAGGGACCATTGTATCCACCCATCTCATTTTCAGACTAAGAGAGAGGGAGAGAGAAATGTATTCATGGCCACTATATTCACCCATCTCATTTTCAGACAGAGAGAGAGAGAGAGAGAGTGAGAGAGTATCCACTATAATCACCAATCTCATTTTCAGACTATGAGAGAGGGAGAGAGAAATGTATTCATGGCCACTATATTCACCCATCTCACTACCAAAACAGATACAACTGAGGGACCAACCTTGTAGTGTGGACAAGCCTCTACCAGTACTGTTAAATGATCAGATCTGCTTATTTAAACCTGTCTAGACCCTTTGATATTTGCATATCTGAAGGGTCTGGATAGTAAAAGAATAGTGGGTAAACGGTCTAGAGGGTAGGGTCTAAAGGGTAGGGTCTAAAGGGTAGGGTCTAGAGGGTAGGGTCTAAAGGGTAGGGTCTAGAGGGTAGGGTCTAGAGGGTAGGGTCTAGAGGGTAGGGTCAAGAGGGTAGGGTCTAGAGGGTAGGGTCTAGAGGGTAGGGTCTAGAGGATAGGGTCTAGAGGGTAGGGTCTAGAGGGTAGGGTCTAGAGGGTAGGGTCTAGAGGGTAGGGTCTAGAGGGTAGGGTCTAGAGGATAGGGTCTAGAGGATAGGGTCTAGAGGGCAGGGTCTAGAGGGTAGGGTCAAGAGGGTAGGGTCTAAAGGGTAGGGTCTAGAGGGTAGGGTCAAGAGGATAGGGTCTAGAGGGTAGGGTCAAGAGGGTAGGGTCTAGAGAGTAGGGTCTAGAGGGTAGGGTCAAGAGGGTATGGTCTAGAGGGTAGGGTCTAGAGGGTAGGGTCAAGAGGGTAGGGTCTAGTGGGTAGGGTCTAGAGGGTAGGGTCAAGAGGGTAGGGTCAAGAGGGTAGGGTCAAGAGGGTAGGGTCTAGTGGGTAGGGTCTAGAGGGTAGGGTCTAGAGGGTAGGGTCTAGAGGGTAGGGTCAAGAGGGTAGGGTCTAGAGGGTAGGGTCTAGAGGGAAGGGTCTAGAGGGTAGGGTCTAGAGGGTAGGGTCTAGAGGGTAGGGTCTAGAGGGTAGGGTCAAGAGGATAGGGTCTAGAGGGTAGGGTCTAGAGGATAGGGTCAAGAGGGTACGGTCTAGAGGATAGGGTCAAGAGGGTAGGGTCTAGAGGATAGGGTCTAGAGGATAGGGTCAAGAGGGTAGGGTCTAGAGGATAGGGTCTAGAGGGTAGGGTCAAGAGGGTAGGGTCAAGAGGGTAGGGTCAACAGGGTAGGGTCTAGAGGGTAGGGTCTAGAGGGTAGGGTCAAGAGGGTAGGGTCAAGAGGGTAGGGTCTAGAGAGTAGGGTCTAGAGGGTAGGGTCAAGAGGGTATGGTCTAGAGGGTAGGGTCTAGAGGGTAGGGTCAAGAGGGTAGGGTCTAGTGGGTAGGGTCTAGAGGGTAGGGTCAAGAGGGTAGGGTCAAGAGGGTAGGGTCAAGAGGGTAGGGTCTAGTGGGTAGGGTCAAGAGGGTAGGGTCTAGTGGGTAGGGTCAAGAGGGTAGGGTCAAGAGGGTAGGGTCTAGTGGGTAGGGTCAAGAGGGTAGGGTCTAGAGGGTAGGGTCAAGAGGGTAGGGTCAAGAGGGTAGGGTCTAGAGGGTAGGGTCTAGAGGGTAGGGTCTAGAGGTTAGGGTCTAGAGAGTAGGGTCTAGAGGGTAGGGTCTAGAGGGTAGGGTCTAGTGGGTAGGGTCTAGTGGGTAGGGTCTAGAGGGTAGGGTCTAGAGAGTAGGGTCTAGTGGGTAGGGTCTAGAGGGTAGGGTCTAGAGGGTAGGGTCTAGAGAGTAGGGTCTAGAGGGTAGGGTCAAGAGGGTAGGGTCTAGAGGGTAGGGTCTAGACGGTATTGTCTAGAGGGTAGGGTCTAGAGGTTAGGGTGTAAAGGGTAGGGTCTAGAGGGTAGGGTCTAGAGGGTAGGGTCTAGAGGGTAGGGTCAAGAAGGTAGGGTCAAGTGGGTAGGGTCTAGAGAGTAGGGTCTAGAGGGTAGGGTCTAGAGGGTAGGGTCTAGAGAGTAGGGTCTAGAGGGTAGGGTCTAGAGGGTAGGGTCTAGAGGGTAGGGTCTAGAGGGTAGGGTCATGAGGGTAGGGTCATGAGGGTAGGGTCTAGTGGGTAGGGTCAAGAGGGTAGGGTCTAGAGGGTATGGTCAAGAGGGTAGGGTCTAGAGGGTAGGGTCAAGAGGGTATGGTCTAGAGGGTAGGGTCTAAAGGGTAGGGTCTAGAGGGTATTGTCTAGAGGGTAGGGTCTAGAGGGTAGGGTGTAAAGGGTAGGGTCTAGAGCATGGGTGTCAAACTCTGGCCCGTGGGCCAAATTTGGCCCGCGGGGTAATTATATTTGGCCCGCGAGACAATACCAAATTACTACTAGAGCTGGCCCGCCGGTATTATACAGCGCATTCACCACTAACACTACGAATCCCATAATGCTCTGCTGTTTTCGCGCGCCAATCAGGACAGGACCCAGAAACGCTCTCTCCTCTGTGACAGTAGTCATAGCAACATAGACGCTACAACTGTCAGCGAGCTAACCCTTCCCAAAAATGGCGAAAAGAAAGGCAGAAAACAGGAGCTTTCTGGACAAGTGGGAGGCAGAATATCTGTTTACATATGTAAAAGACAAACCTGTTTGTCTTGTTTGTGGAGTCAACGTGGCTGTAAGTAAGGAGTACAACATTAGACGACACTATGAAACGAAACACCATGACAAATACAAGGACCTGGACATGACTCAAAGGAGCCAGAAAGTAGAGGAGATGAAAAGAAGTTTGGTTTCACAACAGAATATGTTTAAAAAAGCCACATCACAAAGCGAGGCTGCTGTAAAGGCTAGTTATATAGTGGCAGCAGAGATCGCAAAATCAGCCCGGCCCTTTAATGAGGGAGAGTTCATGAAAAAGTGCATGATGAAGGTTTGTGACCTCGTATGCCCAGAGAAAAAACAAGCATTTTCAAACGTGAGCCTGAGCAGGAACACAGTAGCTGATCGCACATGTGATCTTGCCACCAATCTGTATGACCAGCTGATGGAAAAGGGAAAAGATTTTGTTGCGTTCTCCCTCGCTGTGGATGAGAGCTGCGACGCATCTGATACTGCTCAGCTGTCAGTCTTCATCCGTGGAGTGGACTCAAATCTGTGTGTTACGGAGGAGCTATTAGGATTCAAATCAATGCATGGCACAACCACAGGAAAGGAAATCTTTGAGGAGGTTTCCAAATGTGTAACTGAAATAAAGCTGCCGTGGGATAAACTCGTTGGATTAACGACAGATGGTGCGCCAGCGATGTGCGGTAAAAAGAGTGGACTGGTGGGCATGGTTCGGGAGAAGATGCGGGAAGAGAACTGTGCAGGTGAGCTAACTGTTTACCACTGCATCATACATCAGGAAGCACTGTGTGCCAAAGCCCTAAAGATGGAACATGTTATGACCACAGTAACACAGGTAGTTAACTTTATAAGAGCCAAAGGTCTAAATCACCGCCAGTTTAAATCTTTTCTGGAGGAGTGTGGTTCGGAAATACGCAGAGGTGAGATGGCTAAGCAGAGGAAAAGTACTGAACAGATGTTTCGAGCTGCGTGAGGAAATATGTAAATTCCTGGAAACCAAAGGGAAGGATACAGCAGAGCTCCGGGAGCAAAAGTTCCTGTGTGAGCTGGCCTTTCTCTGTGACATCTCGAGCCATCTCGATGCGCTGAACCTGCAGCTTCAGGGGCGGGGGCGCATCATCACAGACATGTACGCTGCAGTGAGGGCCTTCAAAACTAAACTGTGTCTGTGGGAGAATCAGATGTTGCAAGGAAACCCTTGCCATTTTCCCTACCGCCGTGTTCCCATGCGCACAGTTTGCTGAAAAACTCAGTGTTCTCGCCGCTGAGTTTAGCCGGCGATTTGCTGACTTCGATGCCCAGAAATGCAAGTTTGAACTGCTTAGTAATCCCTTCGCAGTTGATGTGGAAAATGCACCAACCAACATCCAAATGCAGCTGATTGAACTCCAGTGCAACGACACGCTGAAGTCAAAGTATGATGCTGTGGGCGCCGCACAGTTTCCACGGTTCATCCCTGACACAATGCCTCAGCTCCGCACCCAAGCTGCTCAGATGCTCTCCATGTTCGGCAGCACTTATCTATGCAAGCAACTTTTCTCCTCGATGAAGATGACCAAAACAACTCACAGGAGACGTCTGACTGATGAACATCTTCGCTCGATACTGAGGATTTCTTCAGCTCAGAGCTTGAGCCCAGACATTGATGAACTAGCATCCAAGAAGAGATGCCAGGTATCTGGCTTGGGCACACAGATTAGACCAGTGTGCAATAATTAACGTTTTCTTTATGCACTTTTTCTTGCTACAAGGCATGGGCTTGAATGGTTGATTGATTTATTATCATTTTATTTGTAAAATTATTAGCCAGTGGAAAAAGTTTATTTTGGTATTTAAATCAGAAGGCTGCAAATAGAAAAGAGGCATACAATTTTTATTTAAATTTTATTTATTTAATAAATGAATGCCATTGATGTGTTTTTTCATTTCAAATTCGATTTTGCATGTCTCCACTATTAAATTATATATTGTATGGTAATAAGCGATGCTTGTTCCATATTTAATGTTAAAGCAAAACTTGTTTGGGTCCACATTAAAAGGTTCATTTGTTCAATGTTGGCCCGTGACTTTGTTCAGGTTTTACATTTTGGCCCACTGGGTATTTGAGTTTGACACCCCTGGTCTAGAGGGTAGGGTCTAGAGGGTAGGGTCAAGAGGGTAGGGTCAAGAGGGTAGGGTTTAGAGGGTAGGATCTAGAGGGTATTGTCTAGAGGGTAGGGTCTAGAGGGTATTGTCTAGAGGGTAGGGTCTAAAGGGTAGGGTCTAGAGGGTATTGTCTAGAGGGTAGGGTCTAGAGGGTAGGGTGTAAAGGGTAGGGTCTAGAGGGTAAGGTCTAGAGGGTAGGGTCTAGAGGGTATTGTCCAGAGGGTAGGGTCTAGAGGGTAGGGTCTAGAGGGTATTGTCTAGAGGGTATGGTCTAGAGGGTAGGGTCTAGAGGGTAGGGTCTAGAGGGTAGGGTATTGTATAGAGGGTAGGGTCTAGAAGCTAGGGTATTGTCTAGAGGGTAGGGTCTAGAGGGTAGGGTCTAGAGGGCAGGGTATTGTCTAGAGGGTAGGGTCTAGAGGGTAGGGTATAGTCTAGAGGGTAGGGTCTAGAGGGCAGGGTATTGTCTAGAGGGTAGGGTATTGTCTAAAAGGGTAGGGTCTAGAGGGCAGGGTATTGTCTAGAGGGTAGGGTCTAGAGGGTAGGGTATAGTCTAGAGGGTATTGTCTAAAGGGTAGGGTATTGTCTAGAGGGTAGGGTCTAGAGGGCAGGGTATTGTCTAGAGGGTAGGGTATTGTCTAAAAGGGTAGGGTCTAGAGGGTAGGGTATTTTCTAGAGGGTAGGGTTTAGAGGGCAGGGTATTGTCTAGAGGGTATTGTCTAGAGGGTAAGGTCTAGAGGGTAAGGTCTAGAGGGTAGGTTATTGTCTAGAGGGTTGGTTATTGTCTAGAGGGTATTGTCTAGAGGGTAGGGTCTAGAGGGTAGTTGGTCACAGATACCTTTTAAAAAAGGTAGGGGCATGGATCAGAAAACCAGTCAGTATCTGGTGTGACCACCATTTGCAACACATCTCCTTCACATAGAGTTGATCAGGCTGCTGGTTGTGGCCTGTGGAACGTTGTCCCAGTCTTCTTCAATGGCTGTTCAAAGTTGCTGGATATTGCTGGGAACTGGAACACGCTGTCGTACAAGACAATCTGGAGCATCCCAAACATACTCAATGGGTGACATGTCTGATGAGTTGCAGGCTATGGAAGAACTGGGACATTTTCAGCTTCCGGGAGCAACCAGTCACACAATGAATCATCAGCTAGGCCTGCGCCCTAAACAAAGCATACCACCAGCCCAGCGTTGTAGGCTAATGAATCAACATTTCACTAACAGAGGTCCTTCAACTGATACCCACCTGATAACATGGATTATAAATGTACACAGAACTACGCACTACTGAATGGTCTACTGCTGCTTATGTCCACTTCCTGAGGGAGGTGTGTGTGTGTATATGTGTGTGTGTGTGTGTGTGAGGGAGGTAGGGGTCTCTTCTTAATGAGCTCCCATTCTTTTCATGGCAGAACAAACAGCAGCAGATGCTGCTTGGTGACATACAGGGATCACAGTGTACACAGAGACACAACAGGGACAGCTTCCAGTACCAGCAGCACCTGCTGTAGCTAGTATATACTGGAGTTAGTTATTGTAGACAGCATATACTGGAGTTAGTTATTGTAGACAGCATATACTGGAGTTAGTTATTGTAGCCAGTATATACTGGAGTTAGTTATTGTAACTAGTATATACTGGAGTTAGTTGCTGTAGCTAGTATATACTGGAGTTAGTTACTGTAACTAGTATATACTAGTTATATACTAGCTACAGTATCGACAGTAACTACCAGAGTTAGTTACTGTAGCTAGTATATACCGGAGTTATATCTTGTCACAATATCTCTGTGCATTCAAATTGCCATCGATAAAATGCAATTGTGATCGTTGTCCGTAGTTTATGCCCGCCCATACCATAACCCCACCGCCACCATGGGGCACTCTGTTCACAATGTTGACATCAGCAAACCGCTCGCCCACACAATGCCATACACGTGGTCTGTGGTTGTGAGGCCGGTTAGACAAATTCTCTAAAACGATGTTGGAGGCAGTTTATGGTAGCGAAATTAACATTCAATTCTCTGGCAACAGTTCTGGTGGACATTCCTGCTCTCTCAAAACTTGAGACATCTGTGGCATTGTGTTGTGTGACAAAACTGCACATTAGAGAATGACCTTTTATTGTCCCCCAGCACAAGGTGCACCTGTGTAATGACCGTGCTGTTTAATCCGGGCGGCAGGTCGTCTAGTTGTTAGAGCGTTGGGCCAGTAAATGAAAAGTTGCTGGATCAAATCTCTGAGCTGACAAGGTAAAAAATCTGTCGTTCTGCCCCTGAACAAGGCAGTTAACCCACTGTTCCCCGGTAGGCCGTCATTGTAAATAACTATTATTTATGTTTTTACTGACTTGCCTAGTTAAATAAAGGTAACATGTAACACATCAGCTTGTTGATATGCCACACCGGATGGATTATCTTGGCAAAGGAGAAACGTTCACTTAAAGGGATGTAAACAACATTAAATAGAAATCAGTTTTTTTTGTGAGTATGGAACATTTCTAGGATTTTATTTCAGCTCATGAAACATGGGACCAACTCTTTACATATTTTTTGTTCAGTGTACATCACACAAAGACACAACGGGGAAACAGGGACAGCTTCGAGTAACATCTGTTGTAGCTAGCGAAAGACAATGTCGAAAACAAATGTAAACCTATTGATTCAACTTTACCATAAAGGTTACCTTTATAAAAGGGGTTTAAAATGTTGTTATTAAGGGTTATTTAATCATTGTATAAATACATTCTAAATCATTAATGAATTGAGACACAACAAGGACTGCCAGTAACAGCTGACTAGTTAGTGACTGTGGCTACAGACAGGGTCCCACATCAAAAACAGTGCGGAACTAAGGATTTATTTCCTTTTTTTTAATTTACATGTTTATTTTTCTATCAATATAAACATAAACAGACAAAAAGACAACAGACAGACGCACACAAACATCAACAACATCACCCCCTGCCGAGACCAATATGCTTCCACCGCCTCCAACAACTGCAAGACTCTATTCAACACGACCTCAAACTGCGCCGCTCTGCCCTTCTTTGTCCCCCACGGCCTATCAGTATTCAAATAATAATACATTTTTACCGTTCCAACGATGGAGGAGAATCACTTGGTTTCCAGTTTTTAAGCAAAACTGTTTTCAAAATGATTGACAATGAAAAGTAAAGGTCCAACCCACTGGGTATCTCATCACATGTCATGTCTTGAAATATGTAAATTATTATTCATATTAAAAGTAAATTCATTTAAAATAATATATATAAAACATCTGACAGACAGCTTTCTAACTCTGCCCATAACTTTTGGAAGAAGTCTTTAACCAGAAGGTATGAATCATTGAGTCACTGTTAGTTTTACACTCAAGACATGTCTATGCCATTTTGCTGTAGAATTTATTCATTTTGTCTCGTCTAGTAAATTCTATACATTAGTTTATACTGGATTAAGCGTAGATTTTCGTTAACTGTCATTTCGTTAGTTATGTTCCAACATTTGTTAGTAGGATAGGCTTTCTGCAATGTTTTGTATATCTTACCTAGCACATTTTTCTGACTCAAAAAGAATTCCATCAACATTGCTCTGACGTCCAAAAGATTTCAGATCAAAATGTTGTGATACAAAACTTAAGTTGCATGTATTTGAAAATGCCTACATTGGTTAGTCCCAAATTGCTTTTTAATTCTGTCATGGAAATAATTGTGTTTCCTATTACCAAGACAGTTTCTATGCCTTTAGTTTTTCATGTGGGCCAATTTAAAATCGGTTGAATTCTGAAAAGCTATCCAAGGATTGTTCCTTCCTTAAAACCATCCTCAGACTATTTATTCTATGAGTTGTATTATAAAGTATGTTATGGCCGAGTATACTTTTTTAAAGTATGTCTTTGGTGGGGTAATTGGTATTACCAAGAATACATATAAAAGCTTTGGGAGCCATGCCATTCTAAAGAGGTTTGTTTTGCCTGTAAGATTAATGGGAAGATTGTTCCATTTACTTAGACCTGCTTTTATGTTGTTGAGTAATGGGATAAAGTTATCTTTATATATTGGTTGTTTGTTGTCACTTATTAAGCATCCTAAGTATTTATTTGTTGTGGTCCACTTAAAAGGATTCCTGAGTTTTACATTTGTTTTTTATTGCCACAAAGTTTTTTCCACGTAAATTTTATATCCTGAGATTTTAGAGTATTCTGATTTTTTTTAACAAGGGTGGCATTGAGTTTTCAATAATACTATTAGTCAGGTATATCAGGAGATTGTCAGCAAATAAGTTAAGTTTATATTCAGGTTTGGATCTTATCTAATTCGTTCTGCAAGCAGTTCAATTGCCAGTGAAAACAGGAGGGGGAGAGAGGACATCCCTGTCTTGTGCCCCTTTTTATAGCATTTTCATCAGATAATGTATTATTTATGTATATTTTTGGTTTAGGATATGTATATATTATTTTTATGAAATGTATTATAACTAGTTTGGTGTGTTATTCATTTTGTGAGAGCTGTGAGGTATTTATCAGGTTTATTTGCCATTAAATAGTATGCTTTATTTGAGTTTAACCTGTAGTTGTTGGCTCTTTTCAAAAGCAAAATGTGCTTTTTCTAAGATATAAATTTGAATTAAAGAAAAAAAAATCACTAACTCGGATTGAACATTTGCCGAATATGAGATGATTATCATTCCCCTAACGTATGCCTTAGAAGCATCACAAATTATGTCTGGGGTCAGCTTGTCTCTGTTCTCTATGTCTTCATTTGTAATGGTAAAGCTCTTTTATTTTTTCATTTCCATATTTAATCAGTTTTGGGGTCTTAAAGTGGGGCTCTGTTCATTCTCTATATTCTGTCGCTAAGTGTATTTTCTGCAGGTGTAATTAAGCATGATACAGGAGAATGATCCGATATCACTATATCATAGATTTTCAAACCCAGTATATTGTTGAGTGCATTTTGGGAAATACCAATTTTGTAAAATCCTGAATAGCTTTTCTTACTTTGAGAAAAAAAGAGGCTTGTTGAATTCGTTTTTTAATTGCAGTCCATCTAACTTGCTGAATGTGTGATTTAGGTCACCTGCTATAATAATAGTTCCTGTCTGGGTTTAATCTAATATAGCTTGAATCCTATTTAAAAATGCCAGATTTGCCCCTGGGGGGATATACAATGAAATCGATGTGTATGTTTCACCATGTAAAGTACAATTCAACATTAGAAAACGGCCTTCTTGTTCCATGTGCTGGGATAAAAGGGAAAACGGGTGTGGTCTTATTTATCAGGATGCCTACACCTCTACTGTTACTACCGAAATTCTCTTTAAATGTTCAATTTATCTTTTGAAAATGTAAGTCTTTAAGGGTTCATATGTGTCGTCCCCCCCCCCCGTCCCCCCACATAAGTTGGATTTTGTTGGCCCTCCCAGGCTCCATGTCGAAATCCCTTGAATAGACCCCCATCTCCACTCTCAACAATAACTGTCATTGGATCTATAGATAAATCCTTCCTTCCCTCTTCCCCAAGCCATCCCTCTAAACTGTGGTGTAAAGTACTTAAGTAGTACTTTCAAGTATTTTTTTTACATATTAAGTCGTTTTCTGGGGTATCTGTACTTTACATGACTATATATATTTTTTGACAACTTTTACTTTTACTTCACTACATTCCTAAAGAAAATGATGTACTTTATACTCCAAACATTTTCCCTGACAGCCAAAAGTACTTGTTACATTTTGAACGCTTAGCAGTACAGGAACATTGTCTAATTCACACACTTATCAAGAGAACATACCTGGTAATCCCTACTGCCTCTGATCTGAAGGACTCACTAAACACATGCTTCATTTGTAAATGATATCTGAGCGTTGGAGCGTTCCCCTGACTATCTGTAAATGATATCTGAGCGTTGGAGCGTTCCCCTGACTATCTGTAAATGATATCTGAGCGTTGGAGCGTTCCCCTGACTATCTGTAAATGATATCTGAGCGTTGGAGCGTTCCCCTGACTATCTGTACATGATATCTGAGCGTTGGAGCGTTCCCCTGACTATCTGTAAATGATATCTGAGCGTTGGAGCGTTCCCCTGACTATCTGTAAATGATATCTGAGCGTTGGAGCGTTCCCCTGACTATCTGTAAATGATATCTGAGCGTTGGAGCGTTCCCCTGACTATCTGTACATGATATCTGAGCGTTGGAGCGTTCCCCTGACTATCTGTAAATGAAAAAGAAAAACAAGAAAATGGTGCTGTCTGGTTTGCTTAATATAAGGAATTTGAAATTATTTATAATTTTGATACTTAAGTACATTTTAACAATTACATTTACGTTTGATACTTAAGTATATTTAAAACCAAATACTTTGACTCTTATTCAAGTAGGATTTTACTGGGTGACTTTCCTTTTTACTTGAGTAATTTTCTATCTTTACTTATGAAAATGTGATACTTTTTCCACCACTTTCCTCTAAAACCCTCCCAGTTTTCCTCTGCCCTTTATCCCCGCCCACCAAGCCAAGCTCCTCCCATCTTTTCCCACCCTCCCTTCCTCTTAGACACATTTACACCCATCCATACATCGACTTACTCATCCATAACATATACTCTGTCCTAGAGATACTCATATTCACCCTCCTTCACACATCCAATCATATACACCCAGAAACATCCAGAACATTATTGACCTACAGTCAAAAGTCTGGACGCATTCAACGGTTTTCTTTCTTTTTACTACTGTATTTTCTACATTGTAGATAATCGCGAAGACATCAAAACTATGAAATAACACATATGGAATAATTTAGTAAGCAAAAAAAAGTGTTTAACAAATCAAAAATATATTTGATATTTTTCAACCAGCTTCATGAGGTAGTCACCTGGAAATGCATTTCAATTAGGTGTGACTTGTCAAAATTTAATTTGTGGAATTTCTTTCCTTCTTAATGCGTTTGAGCCAATCGGTTGTGTTGTAACAAGGTAGGGGTGGTATACAGAAGATAGCCCCATTTGGTAAAAGACCAAGTCCATATTATGTCAAGAACAGCTCAAATAAGCAAAGAGAAATGACAGTCCATCATTACTTTAAGACATGAAGGTCAATCAATGTGGGAAAAAGGCAGTGCAGTCACCAAAACCATCAAGCACTATAATGAAGTTGGAGCTCATGAGGACCGCCACAGGAAAGGAAGACCCAGAGTTACCTCTGCTGCAGAGGTAGTTCATTAGAGTTAACTGTCTCTCATGAGGACCGCCACAGGAAAGGAAGACCCAGAGTTACCTCTGCTGCAGAGGATAAGTTCATTAGAGTTAACTGTCTCTCATGAGGACCGCCACAGGAAAGGAAGACCCAGAGTTACCTCTGCTGCAGAGGATAAGTTCATTAGAGTTAACTGGCTCTCATGAGGACCGCCACAGGAAAGGAAGACCCAGAGTTACCTCTGCTGCAGAGGATAAGTTCATTAGAGTTAACTGTCTCTCATGAGGACCGCCACAGGAAAGGAAGACCCAGAGTTACCTCTGCTGCAGAGGATAAGTTCATTAGAGTTAACTGTCTCTCATGAGGACCGCCACAGGAAAGGAAGACCCAGAGTTACCTCTGCTGCAGAGGATAAGTTCATTAGAGTTAACTGGCTCTCATGAGGACCGCCACAGGAAAGGAAGACCCAGAGTTACCTCTGCTGCAGAGGATAAGTTCATTAGAGTTAACTGGCTCTCATGAGGACCGCCACAGGAAAGGAAGACCCAGAGTTACCTCTGCTGCAGAGGAGAAGTTCATTAGAGATAACTGTCTCTCATGAGGACCGCCACAGGAAAGGAAGACCCAGAGTTACCTCTGCTGCAGAGGATAAGTTCATTAGAGTTAACTGTCTCTCATGAGGACCGCCACAGGAAAGGAAGACCCAGAGTTACCTCTGCTGCAGAGGATAAGTTCATTAGAGTTAACTGTCTCATGAGGACCGCCACAGGAAAGGAAGACCCAGAGTTACCTCTGCTGCAGAGGATAAGTTCATTGGAGTTAACTGTCTCTCATGAGGACCGCCACAGGAAAGGAAGACCCAGAGTTACCTCTGCTGCAGAGGATAAGTTCATTGGAGTTAACTGTCTCTCATGAGGACCGCCACAGGAAAAGAAGACCCAGAGTTACCTCTGCTGCAGAGGATAAGTTCATTAGAGTTAACTGTCTCTCATGAGGACCGCCACAGGAAAGGAAGACCCAGAGTTACCTCTGCTGCAGAGGATAAGTTCATTGGAGTTAACTGTCTCTCATGAGGACCGCCACAGGAAAAGAAGACCCAGAGTTACCTCTGCTGCAGAGGATGAGTTCATTAGAGTTAACTGTCTCTCATGAGGACCGCCACAGGAAAGGAAGACCCAGAGTTACCTCTGCTGCAGAGGATAAGTTCATTAGATTTACCTGGCTCTCATGAGGACCGCCACAGGAAAAGAAGACCCAGAGTTACCTCTGCTGCAGAGGATAAGTTCATTGGAGTTAACTGCACCTCAGATTGCAGCCCAAATAAATGCTTCACAGAGTTCAAGTAACAGACACATCTCAACATCAACTGCTGAGGAGACTGCGTGCTTCAGGCCTCCATGGTCGAATTGCTGCAAAGAAAACCACTACTAAAGGACACCAAAAATAAGAAGAGACCTGCTTGGTCCAAGAAACACGAGCAATGGACATTAGACCGGTGGAAATCTGTCCTTTGGTCTGATGAGTCCAAATTTGAGATTTTTGGTTCCAACCGCCGTGTCTTTGTGAGACGCAAAGTCGGAGAACGGATGATCTCTGCATGTGTGGTTCCCACCGTGAAGCATGGAGGAGGAGGAGGTGTGATGGTGTGTGGTTCCCACTGTGAAGCATGGAGGAGGAAGTGTGTGGGTGCTTTGCTGGTGACACAATCTGTGATTTATTTAGAAATCAAGGAACACTTAACCAGCATGGCTATCACAGCATTCTGCAGTGATACACCATCCCATCTGGTTTGCGCTTAGCGGGACTATCATCTGTCTTTCAACAGGACAATGATGCAAAACATACCTCCAGGCTGTGTAAGGGCTATTTGACCAAGAAGGAGAGTGATGGAGTGCTGCATCAGATAACCTGGCTTCCACAATCCCCAGACCTCAACCCAATTGAGATGGTTTGGGATAAGTTGGACCGTAGAGTGAAGGAAAAGCAGCCAACAAGTACTCAGCATATGTGGGAACTCCTTCAAGACTTTCAGAAAAGCATTCCAGATGAAGCAGGTTGAGAGAATGCCAAGCGTGTGCAAAGCTGTCATCAAGGCAAAGAGTGGCTACTTTGAAGAATCTAAAATATATTTTGATTTGTTTAACACTTTTTTGGTCACTACATGATTCCATGTGTTATTTCATAGCTTTGATGTCTTCACTATTATCCTACAAATGTAGAAATATAGTCAAAATAAAAACCCTTGAATGAGTAGGTGTGGCTAAACTTTTGACGGGTACTGTATATATTTTTATTTTCGACTTTTCAGGGGTGCCCTCAGTACCCCTACTTCCCGCAGCTATGTATAAAAGATCAGAGTTGGACAATGAGACAGCATTCAGAGCTCAAGGGGACGTGACTTTATTATGGGCCAGTCAACCAACATTACCTCAGTTCAACTGGCAGACAGGAATTTATAGACACAGATCAGACATAACTAATCAAATGATCATCAACTCCAATATCGACTCTTACAGATCAGGCATAACTAATCAAATGACCATCAACTCCGATATAAACTCTTACAGATCAGGCATAACTAATCAAATGATCATCAACGCCGATATTAACTCTTACAGATCAGGCATAACTAATCAAATGATCATCAACTCCGATATCAACTCTTACAGATCAGGCATAACTAATCAAATGACCATCAACTCCGATATCAACTCTTACAGATCAGGCATTACTAATAAATTATCAACTCCAATATCAACTCTTACAGATCAGGCATTACTAATAAATTATCAACTCCAATATCAACTATTACAATGGTTGAGTTATGGGTAAAAAATAAATAAATAATAATAATAATACATATAACATTGAAGGTCTCCCATCATTGCATCTCAAGAGATGATTCCCTCTCAATTAGCTACAGTCCATTCAGCGTTCACAACATGAGCTGCCGCACAACCCAAATAATGACTTATTTTTTTTATTAAGATGAGGAAGTAGCCTACACTATAACATCCTTCCTTCCTTCCTCCCTCCATAGTTGGTTATCGCCACAACAAAGTCATGCATTTGTATGGACCAGGAAGCGTTAGTATCTCTCAGATGACGTCGGGCTGCAACGAGGGGACAGTTTCATTGTGATCATGTTTACAGGAGATAGAGTGACAGGGAACTCAGGAAATGACTTGAAGGGGCTCTGATTACAGTCAGTTACTAAACACAGCCAGGGGTTCCTTTATTGTGCGCTGCTAGGGCCGTCTGTAGGACCAGGTGGGTCCACTCAACAGACTAGGCATGTCTGTAGGGCAAGGTGGGTCCACTCAACAGACTAGGGCTTCGTCCCAAATGATACCCTACTCCCTAAATAGTGCACTACAGTTAACCAGAGCCATACGGGCATTACATAGGGAATAGGGTGCCATTTGGAACCCAGAAGACGGTTTAGAAACAGGTGACAGAACCGGAAGTTGAAATGAATGGCCCCACACCAAATTGGGCATCACCTGATCATACTGTACAGACGCACCATACATTAGTTATCCTGTAATAACCTTCTCTTCACTCCATTAGTTATCCTGTAATAACCTTCTCTTCACTCCATTAGTTATCCTGTGTTAACCTCCTCTTCACTCCATTAGTTATCCTGTAATAACCTCCTCTTCACTCAATTAGTTATCCTATAATAACCTCCTCTTCACTCAATTAGTTATCCTATAATAACCTCCTCTTCACTCAATTAGTTATCCTATAATAACCTCCTCTTCACTCAATTAGTTATCCTATAATAACCTCCTCTTCACGCATCCAGCAACAGGTATCATATTCGTCCTTGGTTTTAGGCCAATCTATTCTCCAGACATGCCTTGCCGGTGGGCTGTCCATGACATATTCTGTCTGTTTGAGTAGCCTGTTATGGGGTTAAACATGACATTTTATAGGAACGGGTGGAACAGACATAAATAGAAAGATTTAAAGTCTGTTTCCAAAATGGCACTCTATTCCCTATATAGTGCACTACACTAGACCCCTATTGCACCCTATTCCCTATATAGTGCACTACACTAGACCCCTATTGCACCCTATTCCCTATATAGTGCACTACACTAGACCCCTATTGCACCCTATTCCCTATATAGTGCACTACACTAGACCCCTATTGCACCCTATTCCCTATATAGTGCACTACACTAGACCCCTATTGCACCCTATTCCCTATATAGTGCACTACTTTTATAAGGTCCTGGTCAAGAGTAGTGCACTATATAGGGAATAGGGTGTCATTTGGGACGTACACTAGATGAACAGCAGGCAGGCATCGTGGGCGGAAGTCAACAGACTGATGATTGACAGCTAGCATCATCATCATCATTCACCCGTAACAACCATCATCTTTGGATAGTGTTAGAAATATGCACACACACGAACAACAGAGAGAGAGAGAGAGAGACAGAGAGAGACAGAGAGAGAGAGAGACAGAGACAGAGAAAGACAGAGAGAGAGACAGAGAGAGAGAAAGACAGAGAGAGAAAGACAGAGAGAGAGACAGAGAGAGAGAGACAGAGACAGAGAAAGACAGAGAGAGAGACAGAGAGACAGAGAGAGACAGAGACAGAGAGAGAGAGAGAGAGAGAGAGACAGAGAGAGAGAGAGAAAGACAGAGAGAGAGACAGAGAGAGAGAAAAAAAAAAGTATTAGTCTCCTTCCCTACATACAGCCATTCAAGCTCCACTGCACCGTGAGTTAGGAGTCAGGTTGTATCAGAGCTCAGCTAAACATGGCAGGCTGGAGATGGACTTGACAGTTAGGCAGGAACCATCTGAGAATCACCCTGAACTGAATGTGACGTGAAACATCCTCTGGCCAATCCCAAGGAAAGAATACCTTGCAACGTTTTGCCTGTAAGATTTGGTGGAAAAAGCCAAGTATTAGTGCTCTTCATTTGTAGTCTCAGCAGTACATCAAAATATCACAACTGTCTATTAAAGAAACAAAACTAGCACTGGTACTCAACAGGATGTGTCTGATAACAGGATGTGTCTGATAACAGGATGTGTCTGATAACAGGATGTGTCTGATAACAGGATGTGTCTAGTAACAGGATGTGTCTGATAACAGGATGTGTCTGATAACAGGATGTGTCTGATAACAGGATGTGTCTGATAACATAATGTGTCTAGTAACAGGATGTGTCTAGTAACAGGATGTGTCTGATAACAGGATGTGTCTGATAACAGGATGTGTCTAGTAACAGGATGTGTCTAGTAACAGGATGTGTCTGATAACAGGATGTGTCTGATAACAGGATGTGTCTAGTAACAGGATGTGTCTGATAACAGGATGTGTCTGATAACAGCATGTGTCTGATAACAGCATGTGTCTGATAACAGGATGTGTCTAGTAACAGGATGTGTCTGATAACAGGATGTGTCTGATAACAGGATGTGTCTAGTAACAGGATGTGTCTGATAACAGGATGTGTCTAGTAACAGGATGTGTCTGATAACAGGATGTGTCTAGTAACAGGATGTGTCTGATAACAGGATGTGTCTAGTAACAGGATGTGTCTGATAACAGGATGTGTCTGATAACAGGATGTGTCTAGTAACAGGATGTGTCTGATAACAGGATGTGTCTAGTAACAGGATGTGTCTGATAACAGGATGTGTATAGTAACAGGATGTGTCTGATAACAGGATGTGTCTAGTAACAGGATGTGTCTGATAACAGGATGTGTCTGATAACAGGATGTGTCTGATAACAGGATGTGTCTGATAACAGGATGTGTCTGATAACAGGATGTGTCTGATAACAGGATGTGTCTGATAACAGGATGTGTCTGATAACAATGTGTCTAGTAACAGGATGTGTCTAGTAACAGGATGTGTCTGATAACAGGATGTGTCTGATAACAGGATGTGTCTAGTAACAGGATGTGTTTAGTAACAGGATGTGTCTGATAACAGGATGTGTCTGATAACAGGATGTGTCTAGTAACAGGATGTGTCTGATAACAGGATGTGTCTAGTAACAGGATGTGTCTGATAACAGGATGTGTCTGATAACAGGATGTGTCTAGTAACAGGATGTGTCTAGTAACAGGATGTGTCTGATAACAGGATGTGTCTAGTAACAGGATGTGTCTGATAACAGGATGTGTCTGATAACAGGATGTGTCTGATAACAGGATGTGTCTGATAACAGGATGTGTCTGATAACATAATGTGTCTAGTAACAGGATGTGTCTAGTAACAGGATGTGTCTGATAACAGGATGTGTCTGATAACAGGATGTGTCTGATAACAGGATGTGTCTGATAACAGGATGTGTCTAGTAACAGGATGTGTCTGATAACAGGATGTGTCTGATAACAGGATGTGTCTGATAACAGGATGTGTCTAGTAACAGGATGTGTCTGATAACAGGATGTGTCTGATAACAGGATGTGTCTGATAACAGGATATATCTAATAACAGGATGTGTCTGATAACAGGATGTGTCTAGTAACAGGATGTGTCTAGTAACAGGATGTGTCTAGTAACAGGATGTGTCTGATAACAGGATGTGTCTGATAACAGGATGTGTCTAGTAACAGGATGTGTCTGATAACAGGATGTGTCTGATAACAGGATGTGTCTAGTAACAGGATGTGTCTGATAACAGGATGTGTCTGATAACAGGATGTGTCTAGTAACAGGATGTGTCTAGTAACAGGATGTGTCTGATAACAGGATGTGTCTGATAACAGGATGTGTCTAGTAACAGGATGTGTCTGATAACAGGATGTGTCTGATAACAGGATGTGTCTGATAACAGGATGTGTCTGATAACATAATGTGTCTAGTAACAGGATGTGTCTAGTAACAGGATGTGTCTGATAACAGGATGTGTCTGATAACAGGATGTGTCTAGTAACAGGATGTGTTTAGTAACAGGATGTGTCTGATAACAGGATGTGTCTGATAACAGGATGTGTCTAGTAACAGGATGTGTCTGATAACAGGATGTGTCTAGTAACAGGATGTGTCTGATAACAGGATGTGTCTGATAACAGGATGTGTCTAGTAACAGGATGTGTCTAGTAACAGGATGTGTCTGATAACAGGATGTGTCTAGTAACAGGATGTGTCTGATAACAGGATGTGTCTGATAACAGGATGTGTCTGATAACAGGATGTGTCTGATAACAGGATGTGTCTGATAACATAATGTGTCTAGTAACAGGATGTGTCTAGTAACAGGATGTGTCTGATAACAGGATGTGTCTGATAACAGGATGTGTCTAGTAACAGGATGTGTCTAGTAACAGGATGTGTCTGATAACAGGATGTGTCTGATAACAGGATGTGTCTGATAACAGGATGTGTCTAGTAACAGGATGTGTCTGATAACAGGATGTGTCTGATAACAGGATGTGTCTAGTAACAGGATGTGTCTGATAACAGGATGTGTCTAGTAACAGGATGTGTCTGATAACAGGATGTGTCTAGTAACAGGATGTGTCTAGTAACAGGATGTGTCTGATAACAGGATGTGTCTAGTAACAGGATGTGTCTGATAACAGGATGTGTCTGATAACAGGATGTGTCTGATAACAGGATGTGTCTAGTAACAGGATGTGTCTGATAACAGGATGTGTCTAGTAACAGGATGTGTCTGATAACAGGATGTGTCTAGTAACAGGATGTGTCTGATAACAGGATGTGTCTAGTAACAGGATGTGTCTGATAACATAATGTGTCTAGTAACAGGATGTGTCTGATAACAGGATGTGTCTAGTAACAGGATGTGTCTGATAACAGGATGTGTCTAGTAACAGGATGTGTCTGATAACATAATGTGTCTAGTAACAGGATGTGTCTGATAACAGGATGTGTCTAGTAACAGGATGTGTCTGATAACAGGATGTGTCTAGTAACAGGATGTGTCTGATAACAGGATGTGTCTAGTAACAGGATGTGTCTGATAACATAATGTGTCTAGTAACAGGATGTGTCTGATAACATAATGTGTCTAGTAACAGGATGTGTCTGATAACAGGATGTGTCTAGTAACAGGATGTGTCTGATAACATAATGTGTCTAGTAACAGGATGTGTCTGATAACAGGATGTGTCTAGTAACAGGATGTGTCTGATAACAGGATGTGTCTAGTAACAGGATGTGTCTGATAACATAATGTGTCTAGTAACAGGATGTGTCTGATAACAGGATGTGTCTAGTAACAGGATGTGTCTGATAACAGGATGTGTCTAGTAACAGGATGTGTCTGATAACAGACACTGACCTGTTCACTGGACGTGCTACCTGTCCCAGACCTGCTGTTTTCAACTCTCTAGAGACAGCAGGAGCGGTAGAGATACTCTCAATGATCGGCGATGAAAAGCCAACTGACATTCACTCCTGAGGTGCTGACTTGTTGCACCCTCGACAACTACTGTGATTATTATTATTTGACCATGCTGGTCATTTATGAACATTTGAACATCTTGGCCATGTTCTGTTATAATCTCCACCCAGCACAGCCAGAAAAGGACTGGCCACCTCTCATAGACTGGTTCCTCTCTAGGTTTCTTCCTGAGTTTTGGCCTTTCTAGGTTAGGTTTTCCTAGCCACCGTGCTTCTACACCTGTATTGCTTGCTGTTTGGGGTTTTAGGCTGTGTTTCTGTACAGCACTTTGAGATATCAGCTGATGTACGAAGGGCTATATAAATCAATTTGATTTGATAATGATTATGCCTCTAGAAAAAAATTATCCTAACATACTTCGTGCCCCCTCTAATATATTTGGTGTATGGCACCACCGAGTTTACCCTTATGAGGAAACAGGAAGAACTGTTTGGATTGGCCATATGGGCATCATATCAACTCTCTCTTCCCATCACTCTCCCCCTCTTTCTCTCTCTCTCCCTCTCTTTCTGTTTCTCTCTCCCTTTCTCTCTCCCTGTCTATCCATCTCTCTCTCTCTCTCCCCCTCTTTCTCTCTCCCTCTCTATCCATCTCTTCCCATCACTCTCCCCCTCTTTCTCTCTCCCCCTCTTTCTCTCTCCCTCTCTATCCATTTCTCTCTCTCTCTTCCCATCACTCTCTCCCTCTATCCATCTCTTCCCATCACTCTCCCCCTCTTTCTCTCTCCCTCTCTATCCATTTCTCTCTCTCTTCCCATCACTCTCCCCCTCTTTCTCTCTCCCTCTCTATCCTCCAATCAGTAGGCCTATTTCCATTAGAAAGAGTATTCTGCATATCAAATCCCTTTAAAGCTCTAATTAAAAAGCTGCTATATATTCACTCTGCCTCCCTGCCTGCTTCCGTCAGTGAGCTGGAAGTACGCAGGTTGTCCCTCTGGTACCCTGGTGGGCGAGGGTCCGGGCCTGCTTCTGGGAACCAAATTAGTTCATTGTTAGGAGAGGACTAGGGGGCCTTTCATCTGGGGTGGGGGGGCTGCATCCTAAATAGCACACTATTCCCCAATGTAGTGCACTACTTTTTGGCCAGAACCCTACGGGATCGTGGTCTAAAGTAGTGCACTACATAGGGAATAGTGTGCTATTTGAGAGACGAGCCTTAGAGACGAGCCTTAGATGCAGTTCTGTCGTTATGGAGTGATTGTCATCCTCTGTGTCGTCATCACCGGCCTCTCAGTGCTCATATGCTAAGAAAGGAGGACTCAATACAGGTACAGTGACCCGAGGGAAAATAAATATTCATTTGGCAGCGATTTTGTGATTGTTTCCTGAAACATAAATATGAATTTCGCAAAATATCACATGAAGTGTGTTTTTCCCCTCTCTTTAAAAAAAAATATTAACTCACACTCAGAAAAAACAAGATTGAACGTAATTCTGTGTAATTCTGTGATTCTTATATTTTATTTCTATTATTTCTTATTCTTGTTTCCTAAAGCATGAATGGAAAGACGCAAACAGAAAGTAAGCTAATAAACAGCATGAAATCTTACCCACATGTCATTAGGTAAAACACCTATTGTATACTAACACACCTATATATACACACACACACACACACACACACACACCTGTACACACTAATGTATTGATGTCTAGGCAGCTTTCCACGGACCCAGGTTTATTTGACAAGAGACGTCACCCCCCAAAAAGTCCTGCGATATCTTACGGAAATGTCAGATTTAGGAGACGTGTTTAAAGATCGCTAACATTTGATCCTTTCTACAGTGCCGGATTTGACTTTGGTCTAAACTTTCTTTATTGCGACAAACAATGGAAATAAATTAATTTAGAATAAAATATGATTTTTTTCTTCTTCAAATAATTAATAATAAACTATGAAGCTCAACTCCACATTTAATTCTAAATCAAATTTGTTCAATTATACACATTTTTCCTTGCAGGATCCTAGTCCCGACTCTCATTGGCTGAATCGTTTCGACTTGCTTTTCTGATTGGCCGGAAGCCAGTTTCACCATCCAATTATTTCAGATTTACAGGAGTGCAAATTTCACCATGGCGATACGTTGGAACATGAGAATGATTAGAACGTTGCAAATAATAATCAAGTTTTTGGATTCTATACATGCTGGGTTTTGCAGGGTACCGAAGACATGAAACAAATTAGGTTGGGAGGCATACCGGCTGTCGCCAATTTGTTAACGAGCAATTTGCCTAAATCGGTGATGGGAACACTTTCAACCACTTCATTTTTTATTAGACTTTGTAGGTTTTTGAGAAAAAGTTTTTAAAAATAAATATATTTTTTTGGTATGAAGTCATTATATACAGCTGTTTATTAAATCGACAAGACAGTTACATTGAAACACACCCCAGCAGGCAAATGTCAAATCTATTTCCTTTGCGAACTTCCTAAATGTCTACAAAAAAAGTTAATGGAAACATACCTGCTGATCGTCCAAATCTGCTGATACAAAATGGTCACGTGAATATTTAATATCTTTATTAAAAACAGCAACAAGTTGACTGGGTGAATAAAAGTCCATTCAATTATCTGTTATGAGTTGGAAAAAGCTCTCCTTGTCTACAGACTGACAGAAACATGAATGCAAATGGTGATAACTTTCCCCCAAAAATTACCATGTTTTCCCAGAAATCCCGGATGGAGGTTCCCTGGAATCAGGAGGGATTAAGCAGGAAATCCGGAGCCTCCAACCAGGATTTCTGGAATTACCCGGGAACGTTAGCATCATTTTGCAACCCGACACTGAATAATACAGTAGGACCACATTGGAACATACAATGTAATGATCCTTTTTAGCCACATAAGAGATACTACGTCTTTAAAACATGATATCAAATAACAATACCGTTTTATTTTAAACAAGTTAAACAAACAAATAATTGGTGTTTTATCTTCTTCTTTCCCCCCCCCCCCCCCATTCCATTTTTATAGACCATGATCTAAAAAAACAAAACATTAAAACAGTGGACACCATTTCATGTTTTTCACAGTACAGTCCAAGTGTATTGGTATTGGTATACAACCTCTCTGTATGCCCAGTGTGGTACTCCATGGATATAACAGGATCCACTGTGGATACCTTAAGTCTGGAGAAGGAAGAGGAGGGCTCGTGGATCAGCTTGGGCTGAGGGAGACGGGAAATTCCTTTCTCACGGTGTCTGCCAGCTGGGGATCAGCCTCCGACAACATGAAGACCAGGTGTTGTACCTATACAGGTGACGTAGGCTTGGTTATGACAACATGAAGACCAGTTGTTGTACCTCTACAGGGGGTTGGTTATGACTACATGAAGACCAGGTATTGTACCTCTACAGAGGGTTGGTTATGACAACATGAAGACCAGGTGTTGTACCTCTACAGAGGGTTGGTTATGACAACATGAAGACCAGGTGTTGTACCTATACAGAGGGTTGGTTATGACAACATGAAGACCAGGTGTTGTACCTCTACAGAGGGTTGGTTATGACAACATGAAGACCAGGTGTTGTACCTCTACAGAGGGTTGGTTATGACAACATGAAGACCAGGTGTTGTACCTATACAGAGGGTTGGTTATGACAACATGAAGACCAGGTGTTGTACCTATACAGAGGGTTGGTTATGACAACATGAAGACCAGGTGTTGTACCTCTACAGAGGCTTGGTTATGACAACATGAAGACCAGGTGTTGTACCTATACAGAGGGTTGGTTATGACAACATGAAGACCAGGTGTTGTACCTCTACAGAGGGTTGGTTATGACAACATGAAGACCAGGTGTTGTACCTCTACAGAGGGTTGGTTATGACAACATGAAGACCAGGTGTTGTACCTCTACAGAGGGTTGGTTATGACAACATGAAGACCAGGTGTTGTACCTCTACAGAGGGTTGGTTATGACAACATGAAGACCAGGTGTTGTACCTCTACAGAGGGTTGGTTATGACAACATGAAGACCAGGTGTTGTACCTCTACAGAGGCTTGGTTATGACAACATGAAGACCATGTGTTGTACCTCTACAGGTGATTTAGGCTTGGTTATGACAACATGAAGACCAGGTGTTGTACCTCTACAGAGGGTTGGTTATGACAACATGAAGACCAGGTGTTGTACCTCTACAGAGGGTTGGTTATGACAACATGAAGACCATGTGTTGTACCTCTACAGGTGATGTAGGCTTGGTTATGACAACATGAAGACCAGGTGTTGTACCTCTACAGAGGGTTGGTTATGACAACATGAAGACCAGGTGTTGTACCTCTACAGAGGGTTGGTTATGACAACATGAAGACCAGGTGTTGTACCTCTACAGAGGGTTGGTTATGACAACATGAAGACCAGGTGTTGTACCTCTACAGAGGGTTGGTTATGACAACATGAAGACCATGTGTTGTACCTCTACAGGTGATGTAGGCTTGGTTATGACAACATGAAGACCAGGTGTTGTACCTCTACAGAGGGTTGGTTATGACAACATGAAGACCAGGTGTTGTACCTCTACAGAGCGTTGGTTATGACAACATGAAGACCAGGTGTTGTACCTATACAGAGGGTTGGTTATGACAACATGAAGACCAGGTGTTGTACCTCTACAGAGGGTTGGTTATGACAACATGAAGACCAGGTGTTGTACCTCTACAGAGGGTTGGTTATGACAACATGAAGACCAGGTGTTGTACCTCTACAGAGGGTTGGTTATGACAACATGAAGTCCAGGTGTTGTACCTCTACAGGTGATTTAGGCTTGGTTATGACAACATGAAGACCAGGTGTTGTACCTCTACAGAGGGTTGGTTATGACAACATGAAGACCAGGTGTTGTACCTCTACAGGTGATGTAGGCTTGGTTATGACAACATGAAGACCAGGTGTTGTACCTCTACAGAGGGTTGGTTATGACAACATGAAGACCAGGTGTTGTACCTCTACAGGTGATTTAGGCTTGGTTATGACAACATGAAGACCAGGTGTTGTACCTCTACAGAGGGTTGGTTATGACAACATGAAGACCAGGTGTTGTACCTCTACAGAGGGTTGGTTATGACAACATGAAGACCATGTGTTGTACCTCTACAGGTGATGTAGGCTTGGTTATGACAACATGAAGACCAGGTGTTGTACCTCTACAGAGGGTTGGTTATGACAACATGAAGACCAGGTGTTGTACCTCTACAGAGGGTTGGTTATGACAACATGAAGACCAGGTGTTGTACCTCTACAGAGCGTTGGTTATGACAACATGAAGACCAGGTGTTGTACCTATACAGAGGGTTGGTTATGACAACATGAAGACCAGGTGTTGTACCTCTACAGAGGGTTGGTTATGACAACATGAAGACCAGGTGTTGTACCTCTACAGAGGGTTGGTTATGACAACATGAAGACCAGGTGTTGTACCTCTACAGAGGGTTGGTTATGACAACATGAAGTCCAGGTGTTGTACCTCTACAGGTGATTTAGGCTTGGTTATGACAACATGAAGACCAGGTGTTGTACCTCTACAGAGGGTTGGTTATGACAACATGAAGACCAGGTGTTGTACCTCTACAGGTGATGTAGGCTTGGTTATGACAACATGAAGACCAGGTGTTGTACCTCTACAGAGGGTTGGTTATGACAACATGAAGACCAGGTGTTGTACCTATACAGAGGGTTGGTTATGACAACATGAAGACCAGGTGTTGTACCTCTACAGAGCGTTGGTTATGACAACATGAAGACCAGGTGTTGTACCTCTACAGAGGGTTGGTTATGACAACATGAAGTCCAGGTGTTGTACCTCTACAGAGCGTTGGTTATGACAACATGAAGACCAGGTGTTGTACCTCTACAGAGGGTTGGTTATGACAACATGAAGACCAGGTGTTGTACCTCTACAGAGCGTTGGTTATGACAACATGAAGACCAGGTGTTGTACCTCTACAGAGCGTTGGTTATGACAACATGAAGACCAGGTGTTGTACCTCTACAGAGGGTTGGTTATGACAACATGAAGACCAGGTGTTGTACCTCTACAGGTGATGTAGGCTTGGTTATGACAACATGAAGACCAGGTGTTGTACCTCTACAGAGGGTTGGTTATGACAACATGAAGACCAGGTGTTGTACCTCTACAGAGGGTTGGTTATGACAACATGAAGACCAGGTGTTGTACCTATACAGGTGATGTAGGCTTGGTTATGACAACATGAAGACCAGGTGTTGTACCTCTACAGAGGGTTGGTTATGACAACATGAAGACCAGGTGTTGTACCTCTACAGAGGGTTGGTTATGACAACATGAAGACCAGGTGTTGTACCTCTACAGAGGGTTGGTTATGACAACATGAAGACCAGGTGTTGTACCTATACAGGTGATGTAGGCTTGGTTATGACAACATGAAGACCAGGTGTTGTACCTCTACAGAGGGTTGGTTATGACAACATGAAGACCAGGTGTTGTACCTCTACAGAGGCTTGGTTATGACAACATGAAGACCATGTGTTGTACCTCTACAGGTGACGTAGGCTTGGTTATGACAACATGAAGACCAGGGTTGTACCTCTCTCTACAGGTGACATAGGCTTGGTTATGACAACATGAAGACCAGGTGTTGTACCTATACAGAGGCTTGGTTATGACAACATGAAGACCAGGTGTTGTACCTCTACAGGTGATTTAGGCTTGGTTATGACAACATCCACTCACACCGGGAGGAAGTGTGAGGGCGTGGTGGAAACCATGTTTCCAGAGAACAAGTGACATCACAGACAAAGACAACATGTAAAACTGGAAATAAACTCTTATTGACCTGATTGAGTATCCCAGCCACCACAATGTCCCCACTGACATCTATATATAGGAGCCTCTGTTTGACAGACACGATGGATATCACGTGCACATTATAAAGAGGGAGAACTTACGGCCGGGCTGAACTGGGGGAGCAGAGAGCCTACTGCTGACAGACACGTCTTTTCTGTTAGGTAACCTCTCGTCACCAACTCGCACACCGCGTCCTAGGGATCACACACACACACACACACGTCATTGTAAAGAACAATTTGTTCTTAAACCGACTTGCCTCGTTAAATAAAAAAGTTTAAATGAATAAAATAAATATAGGTTATAAACATACAATATATATACATATATATATAAAAAATATAAAAAAATGTCATAAACTTATTTTGGTTTAGAGATGAAGTAACATCATAGGAAACGGTGACCGTTTTTTTTTTTTTGATTGACAGTTCCAGCGGCTGCGTTACCTTGGTGAGGTCAGTGATGATGTCAGAGAGGAACTCGACCGTTGTCTGGATCAGAGCCTGGAGCTGCTCATCCACCTTCTCCTCCTCCTCCTCCTCCTTCTCCTTCTGTCCGTGTCCTGAACTGACCTCTCTATGGTACTGCAGCACCCTCAACATGCTCCCAACTAGAGGCAAAACTGGAGAACAGAGACTTTCAGATACTCTGGGATTAAATTAAAAAAATTAAAAAAACATTCATTTTGCCTTATAATGTTTTCACTTTCAGGTTACAGTGACTTCCGTTGATTTTGGTTAGACGATCAGTTAGTGGAAGAAGAAGAAATTAGGCTTTACGTCTCGTGATTAAGCAGTAACAACATCAGAAACCATCTCTCGTTCCTCACGGGACAAGACAGAGAGAGACGGTGTCAGAGACTAAAGTGAAATCCAGGTGGTCTCTTACGCGTGTCTGCTTCGCTGTGCTCTGCTTCCTGGTTCTGACACGCATACAGGACTGACAGGACAGCCAGAGCATGGACCAGTAACCCCTTCTGTTCCTGGAGAACAAACGGAGGGTCATCTGGCTGACACAGGTCCTCACACACTACCTCACACAGGAAGGTCCATAGAGCCTGGCCCGTCCCACCTGCAACAGCTGGAGACAAGGGACTGAGTTATATTTCATGTCAACTTAGTCAACTTTACTTGCTATGAGTAATGAATAGAGTGGAAATCTTACTAACTTCAGCTCTCAGGATAAAAAAAAACCCACAGCTAGATAGAAATATATTAAAGTCTCACCCAGTGTCTGAATCCCATGATGGATAGTGGTGAGGAGCTGGAGGGCATGCAGGTACACCTCTAAACCCTCTGGACTCTCTGATCTGTGGAAACACGAGGACAGCCCCTCATAAAACCCTCTGACCTGTGGAAACACAAGTACAGCCCCTCATAAAACCCTCTGGACTCTCTGACCTGTGGAAACACAAGGATAGCCCCTCATAAAACCCTCTGACCTGTGGAAACACGAGGATAGCCCCTCATAAAACCCTCTGGACTCTCTGACCTGTGGAAACACAAGGATAGCCCCTCATAAAACCCTCTCACCTGTGGAAACACGAGGATAGCCCCTCATAAAACCCTCTGGACTCTCTGACCTGTGGAAACACAAGGATAGCCCCTCATAAAACCCTCTGACCTGTGGAAACACGAGGATAGCCCCTCATAAAACCCTCTGGACTCTCTGACCTGTGGAAACACGAGGATAGCCCCTCATAAAACCCTCTCACCTGTGGAAACACGAGGATAGCCCCTCATAAAACCCTCTGGACTCTCTGACCTGTGGAAACACAAGGATAGCCCCACATAAAACCCTCTGACCTGTGGAAACACGAGGATAGCCCCACATAAAACCCTCTGACCTGTGGAAACACGAGGATAGCCCCACATAAAACCCTCTGGACTCTCTGACCTGTGGAAACACAAGGATAGCCCCTCATAAAACCCTCTGACCTGTGAAAACACAAGGATAGCCCCACATGTTGCTTGTCATATCAGAATGCCACCACCCAGTGGCTGGTCTGCTGAAAACATGATGTCATGAGGTTTACAAGCTTGCTCTTACTGATACCTCCATCAAAGTGGTTCTAACAGAGAGCTGTTTTTTTTTTACCAATACCTGCGAAGATAATATTATTATTACATTATAATATTAGCAGAAACAAAATCTTTACCTTAGCTGCTTGGCAGCCTCGAGGAGCGAGGAGGCCACGTCCAGACGTCTCTCCCCCTCCTCCTCTTCTTCCTCGTCACTGGGCTGAGATCCAGCTGTGACCCAGGTCTTCATCAACTCTTCATCCAAGTCAAACAGCTTGTCAACCAGCTCCCCCACCTTCACCAGCAGGTCCACTACACAACCACACACACACACACACACACACACACACACACACACACACACATTGAATGAAAAGTAAACAGTGGGTCTCACTCAACAGTTTCATCAAATATGTATATTTGTTCTTATGAAGAAAAAAAAAAATGGGAAAAACCCAGAAGCCCCTTCAAGAATAATCAGGCCTGGGTGACCCAGAGGTCAGTGCCGCCTCTTACGGTCTATCCTCTTTCTAACAAAACAAACATGCGCAAATATCAGGGGTTGTAACTTGTTCAGGGAACAGAACGGAAAACACCCCAAAAATGACTCTCTTTACTACAGTCCAGTTGATGTGGATAAGGGTTCCCAGTCTTCTGCTTCCTGAAGTCAATAAATCAACTCCTTTGTTTTGCTGACGTTGAGAAGGAGATTGTGGTGCCAGGAAAACAACGCCGGTTCACTTATCTCCTTCCTATAGTCTGACTCCTCGTCGTTGTTGGTTATCAGGCCTACAACCGTGATGTTGTGCAAAGACATGCGATCGTTGGGTGTTCCTAACTGACCTAAGGCAGGGAATTTTTACTAGGATTAAATGTCAGGAATTCTGAAAACTGATTTTAAAAGTATTTGGCTAAGATGTATGTAAGCTTCCCGATTTCAACTGTACATCGGTGCTCCTGTTGTGTGCGGGCCGTGTGAATAGTGATGGAAATGGCATCTTTCGTGGATCTGTTGCAGCATTGGGCTCATTGGAGTGGGGCCAGTGTGCCTGGCATGCTGGCCTGGATGTGGCATGCTGGCCTTGATGTGGCATGCTGGCCTGGATGTGGCATGCTAGCTTTGTGAACTTAAATTATTTAAAACATTTAAAATAATGTTATAGCTAGGCAAGTCAGTTAAGAACAAATGCCTAACACAGCCAAGTGGGTTATCTGCCTTGTTCAGGGAAAGAACAACAGATTTTTACCTTGTCAGCTCCGGGATTCAATCTAGCAACCTTCCGGTTACTAGTCCAATGCTCTAACCACTAGGCTACCCTGTCGCCCCAAATAGTCCCTCAGAGATGTCTTCATGTCAGCCTTGGAGAGCGAAAGCACCTGGTCTTCCGGAACAGCGAGAGTCCTCCTGGATGGCTCGGTATTGTCTGCCTCGAAGCGAGCATAGAATGTGTTAAGCCCGTCCGGGACGGAGGCTTCGGTGGACACCAGGCAGCTGGATGTGCCTTCTGTAGTTTGTGATAGCCTGTAGTCCTTGCCACAAGTGACGCAAGTCTGACTTGTCGAATATCGATTCAAGTTTGAGACTGCATAGTCTTTTTTTGCGTCCCTAATGGATTTTGCGGAGCTCGTAAGTGCTTGCCTTGCATGGCGTTGTGTGCCAAAGAGTCGCCGGGGTTTGTTCCGCTGACATAGAATGCTGCAGAATGGGCTCTAAGCATAGTACGGATTCCTCCGTTCATCCAGAGGTTTTGGTTGGGGGTATGTCTGATTGTTATTGTGGGTACAACATCATGAACACGTTTCCTAATAAAACCGGTGACTGACGATGTATATTCCTCATTGTTCATAGATGAGTCCCTGGGTGGATGAATCTTCGAACATGTTCTAAATCAATATACCTCACATTTGACATATCAAATCAAATTTTATTGGTCACATACACATGGTTAGCAGATGTTAATGCGAGTGTAGCGAAATGCTTGTGCTTCTAGTTCCGACAATGCAGTAATAACCAACAAGTAATCTAACTAACAATTCCACAACTACTACCTTATACACACAAGTGTAAAGGGATAAAGAATATGTACATAAAGATATATGAATGAGGGATGGTACAGAACGGCATAGGCAAGATGCAGTAGATGGTATAGAGTACAGTATATACATATGAGATGAGTAATGTAGGGTATGTAAACAAAGTGACATAGTTTAAAGTGGCTAGTGGTACATGTATTACATAAAGATGCAGTAGACGATATAGAGTACAGTATATACGTATACATATGAGATGAATAATGTAGGGTATGTAAACAAATGATTCCCAGTAGATTGGAAAGAAAACATCTTTCATCACATTGAGTTGTTGTAACATATGAAGGACCTACTGTTGGTGGAGCTGCACATGATGAAGCAGAGGCTGGAGCACACAGAGGTCTGCTGTCGTACCCTCTCCAGCCACAGAGAAGACACATCGCTCTGGGACACACAGGTCAGCAGCAGTCTGGACAAAAAGACATTCGCACCAATCACTAACGAGATATCAACAAAAACCGCAGTCTAAAGGCAATAGAAGACTTTGACAAGACCTGGGCATGATTTCCAGATAGGAACTTAGGCATACGAGTGTTTTGACGATGCATCGTTCCTACAACGGCCGAAAATATAACACGCGTTTGCAAAAACACCTCGCATAATTATTATTTTTTTAAACGTTGGCCAAGTGTGTCGTTGGAGCATGTGTTGAATACTGACAGGATGGAACGAAAAAGGGGGCTCCCGAGTGGCGCAGAAGTCTAAGGCACTGCATCTCAGTGCTTGAGGCGTCACTACAGACACCCTGGTCCAAAGCCAGGCTGTATCACAACCGGCCGTGATTGGGAATCACATAGGGCGGCGCACAATTGGCAAAGAGTTGTCTGGGTTTGGCCGGTGTAGGCCGTCATTGTAAATAAGAATCTGTTCTTAACTGACTTCCTAGTTAAATAAAGGTTCAATTAAAAAAATTTAATTTAAAGCCTGACAAGGCTCTCAGATCAGCATTCTCCATTCAAATCTGACCTTAACATTAGAAGTATTCCACAATACTGACGACAGATCAGCTCATATTACCACCTACAGCTGAAAATATTGAGCCGGCTTATTATAATGCTTAGTCCTACTCTATAATAATACACTAAATCACAGATCTGGCACATGTTGTAACACATCATGAAATATATTGAGGCCAAATTTTTTTTTTTTTACAGACAATGTAGCCTACAATTAGGAAAAATAGAACTAAAATTGGACTGAAAATGTAATGAATTTCAATATGATTCAACTATACAGAACTATGCAGCCAAATTGAGGTGGTTCTGTCCTCGAGCTCTTCTTGTCCATTAAATGTTCTGTACATTATGTTTTGTGTGGAACCCCAAGGAAGAGTCGCTGACGCTTTCACAACAGCTAATGTGGTGGATCCTAATAAAAACACCAACAAATACCTATATATATTTTGTATATAATGTATATACAAATACCTATATATATTGTGTATATACATTATATACAAATACCTATAGGACTAATGTATATATTTTGTATATAATCATCTTGGTTTTCATTTGAAGCATGTATTTAAAAATTGCAACAACATTGGAAACTTTGTAGTCAACTTCATTCCCAAGTTATCGGAGGTCACAGAGACAGATAGACAGCTCGATTCTATGTTTAGCGGAGGATCTTTTGTGTATAAAGTGAGGTGGAACTGTAAAAAAAATAATATTTATATATATTCTAATGTCGCACTTAGCGGTTCTACGAGCGGTCACAAGCAGTTGGCAAATAACGAACGCGTCGATGGTTTTGAGAAACAACTCGGAGATTTAACAACGCTCCTACGAAGGTTCGAACGACGATCTTAGCCTTAAGATGCTTTAGGGAAACCATGCTCAGTTCATTTGCGTAGAGTTACATCTCTCTATTAAAAAAAAAAACTATATAAATCATTGTACTTCTTCCTCTTATTTGACAACAGACAATGAAGGATTTTCTAGCCTTTTCAGGGTATTCTCACCTGGTTGTCTCCAGCAGTGTAGGGGGATCAGTGTCTCCAAGAAGGAGCAACAGCACCGCCCTGTGGAGAGAAACAGAATTACACCGGATAAACAGTTAATGCCCACCGTGAGTTGGAACGGTGCTGTACATATCAGAGTCAACACAGTACTGTTCAGGCTGTCATGACAGTGTGAAAGGGGTTTTTAGTAAATGGCCATCTCCACCTACCCTAGGTCGTTGTTCTGGCTGAGGGTCAGACAAGTGTCAGGGAAGCAGGCTATGTTACCCAGGATCCCCACACATATCTCCTGGGGCGAGAGGACAAGGGAAAACATCAACAAGACACCATGGCAACATGATGTTGTGCCAATTTAAAATGTTGCTGGGTGGGTTACAACAGGGGGAAAAGGAATATTCATTTATATTATTATTCATATTAATATTGCATTTCAAAGACTAGATGGTGGACTGATTAAGCAATATGGCCCGGGGGGGGGGGGGGGGGGGGGTGATATATGGTGATATCTACCATCGTATACCACAAACCCCCGAGGTGCCTTATTGCTTTGTCATACCCGTTGGTATACGGTCTGATATACCACAGCTGTCAGCTAAAATCAGAATTCCGGAAGTCGAACCACCCAGTTTATAATGGCCATATACCACAAACCCCTGAGGTGCCATATTGCTTTTATAAACTGGTTACCAACGTAATTAGAGTAGTAAAAATATATGTTTTTGTCATATTTGTGATATACGGTCTGATATACCACAGCAGCCAGCCAAATCAGAATTCAGGGGGGGGGGGTCGAACCACCCCGTTTTATAATAGAGTACAACACACACAAGGTAAACTAGAACACTAAAACAGGTCACTCACAGTGAGACGAGGGCATCGAGACTTAGTGATCACTCCCAGGAGGATATCTGCAGCTTTGAACTCCTGTAAGAAACCAGCCACGTCCTACAGAGAGACAGGCAGACAGGGTCATATTATAACCCATCAAATTTCACATTACATCAAAAACATTTGTAACATAAAAGTTACATTTTTACAGCCGACTCGTGACAACATAAACTAGTTATCATACTCCTGGTATTTATTTAAACATCTCTGTATACAGAATTAAAAAAAACAAAACATTTAATTGTACCTTTATTTAACTAGGCAAGTCAGTTAAAGAACAAATTCTTCTTTTCAATGACGGCCTAGGAACAGTGGGTTAACTGCCTGTTCAGGGGCAGAACGACAGATTTGTACCTTGTCAGCTCGGGGATTTAAACTTGCAACCTTCCGGTTACCAGCCCAATGCTCTAACCACTAGGCTACCCTGCCGCCCCGAATATATACACACTGAGTATACAGAATATACACACAGAGTATACAAACATTAGGAACACGTGCTCTTTTACAGCAGCAGGGTAGCCTAGTGGTTAGAACGTTGGACTAGTAACCGAAAGGTTGCAAGTGTGTCGAGGCACAGGTCTGGGGAAGGACACCAAACAATTTCTGCAGCATTGAAGGTTCCCAAGAACAGAGTGGCCTCCATCATTCTTAAATGGAAGAAGTTTGGAAACACCAAGACTCTTCCTAGAGCTGCCCGGCCAAACTGAGCAATTGGGGGGAAAAGGGCCTTGGTCAGGGAGGTGACCAAGAACCTGATTGTCACTCTGACAGAGCTCCAAAGTTCCTCTGTGGAGATGGGGGAACCTTCCAGCACTCCACCAATCAGGCCTTTATAGTAGAGTGGCCAGACAGAAGCCACTCCTCAGTAAAAGGCATATGACAGCCCGCTTGGAGTTTGCAAAAAGGCACCTAAAGGACTCTGTGACCATGAGAAACAAGATCATCTGGTTTAATGAAACCAAGATTGAACCCTTTGGCCTGAATGCCAAGTGGCACGTCTGGAGGAAACCTGGCACCCTGCCTAAGGTGAAGCATGGTGGTGGCAGTATCAAGCTGTGAGAAAGTTTTTCAGCCACAGGGAGACTAGTCAGGATCGAGGGAAAGAAGAACGGAGTAAGGTACAGAGAGATCCTTGATGAAAACTTGCTCCAGAGCGCTCAGGACCTCAGACTGGGGCGAAGGTTCACCTTCCCACAGGACAACGACCCTAAGCACACAGCCAAGACAACGCAGGAGTGGCTTCGGGACAAGTCTCTGAATGTCGTTGAGTCCAGCCCGGATTTGAACCCGATCGAACATCTCTGGAAAGACCTGAAAATAGCTGTGCAGCGACACTCCCAATCCAACCTGACAGAGCTTGAGAGGATCTGCAGAGAAGAATGGGAGAAACTCCCCCAAATACAGGTGTTTCAAGCTTGTAGTGTCATACCCAAGAAGAGGCTATAATCACTGCCAAAGGTGCTTTTAAGTACTCAGTAAAGGGTCTGAATACTTATGTAAATGTGATATTTCAGTGTTTAATTTTTAATAAATTAGCAAAAATGTCTTAAACTGTTTTTTCTTTGTCTTTATGGGGTATTGTGTGCAGATTGATTTTAGAATAAGGCTGTAACCTAACAAAATGTGGAAGAATTTAAAGGGTCTGAATACTTTCAGAAGACACTGTATATATTCCAGATGTAAATAGACATTTGAGAGAGAGAGAGAGAGAGAGGAGAGACAGACAGAGAGAGAGAGAGGAGAGACAGACAGAGCGAGAGAGACAGAGAGAGACAGACAGAGACAGAGACAGAGAGAGAGACAGAGACAGAGAGAGAGAAAGAGAGAGAGAGACAGAGAGAGACAGACAGAGACAGAGAGAGAGACAGAGACAGAGAGAGATAGAGACACAGAGAGAGAGACAGAGACACAGAGAGAGAGAGAGAGAGAGAGAGAGACTATTTGCACATTGTTACACTGTACATAGCCAAAAATATAACATTATTTTGAAACTTTTGTGATTGTAATGTTTACTGTTCATTTCTGATTGTTTATTTAACTTGCTTTGTCAATGTAAAACATGTTTCCCATGCCAATAAAGCCCTTTTGAATTGAAGAGAGAGACACACACCTTATCCATGGCCATATCCCAGATCTTACACAGCTCATCCTCATCTTCCTCTGGTAGCTGCATCTGGGCATCAGAGTCTCCCATGTTCTGCTCCGACACAATCTGAAGGACATAACAACAACAACAACGATGATCAACGATGCATTTTGAACACAAGATGACAAAATATGTTCTGCATATTAACAATAAAATGTACAAGATGGAAGAGCACTTTCTGTAATGAGCAACAACAACAAAAAAAGAGTGCTGGACATAATGCATTATATGATGGAAAACGCATCCTCACCATAACCCTTTCTAGACTTCAATAGCCTAGAGGAGTTGTCTCATGAGTCATGAAGGTATACTTCATATACTTCAGTTGGTATTTGATCAGCAACAAGTAATACTGTATTGCAACAATGTACCGGTTTCCTACCTGAATCTTAACCGGTAACCGGTTGCCTACCTGAATCTTAACCGGTTGCCTACCTGAATCTTAACCGGTTGCCTACCTGAAACATAACCGGTTGCCTACCTGAATCTTAACCGGTTGCCTACCTGAATCTTAACCGGTTGCCTACCTGAATCAGACGGGTAAAGGTGCTGAACAGCCAGTGTTTGCTATAAACTGTCTCCCCTATAGCGTCCACCTCTTCCCCGCCCTGCTCCCCCTCTCTGTCCGGGGGTGGTGAGGGGTTACGGTCCATGACAGGAGAGTTCGCCGGGGAGGATGACCGGATGCTGGAGTTGTCGTCATCCACGCTGTGGTCCTCTAAACAGAAACACAATAAGGTCAAGTAAAACGCACAATGCTGGCTGCTACCTCCGGAGGTGTGCGGGGCCATGTTCAGTACGTAAAACGTTCTCATTGTCAGAGATGGAGGTTTGTTCCATCTAGGTAATTTATATCTGAACGTTTCAAAACGTCGTGTCCTGCTGAATGCGCCCCAGGATAGGGTAAGGACGGCTTCGCAGGGGGAAGGTAGCTACATTTAGCCGGTCGATGTTGGCTAGTAGATGTTCCTGGAATGTTAGCCAAGACAGAAGATCAAGGCTAGCAAAGCCTTAAAAATATAATGCCATAGCATTTGCTAGCTAGCCATGTTAGCTGCTCAGACCGGCTAGTTTCAGTAGCTCTATTAACGTTAGTGTCCCTGTGCACATTACAACAAAGCCATCAATTTCCTTGAGCTCACCCATGAATGTTGACTGTCGTTCCTCGAGTATAATGATGGGTTTATATCACTCGAATTGCTTGCTAACCAAAACAAACATTGCTAGTCGCGGCTAATGTTTTCAAATGAGCCTCCAATGCAATAGAAGGTACGCGCATGCGTGTGAAGGGTATCATACCACAGAGTTTCAAAAACTCAGAGGCACAACATCGCGAGATTTCCGGGAATGCTTGCGAAACAGACCATACCGGGGTTTGAGGAGTCAATGAGAGAATTGAAACACCGACAGTGTTCTTGCGTTTTCGGTCACCAGAAGTACATTAATTTCCAATCAAACGCTGCGTATGCATAAAACGGCTTGACAGAAATGGTAGCAGAAGGTGAATGTTAAACTTTTGTACAGATATCCAGATGATTAAATAAAATCATAAAAATTATGCTGCGTACCAAAATCATGACAGCTGTGATGGAAACAGGAATTTCGGTAACATTTTGTAAATACCAACAGATAATTTGTTAGTTTGACACGGTGGGAACTTTTTTGTGTCGGTCAAATTAATTATGCGAGAAATGGCGGTGGACACGCCTTTATGCTCAAATATTGATATTAATAACTATCATCAATGTAAACTTGGGAGTCACTCCGATGACATGGTGTGTGGTCCTCCCATTACAACTCAGGAAACCATGCAGTTTATTACGCATTGATCACATCTTGGTACACCAGAATTACATTAATTTCCAATGAAGGCGTTTGCCTTGCAGCATTGTGTTGCAGATGCAGTTGCATTACGTTCGATGTGGTGCTAGATTTATCGAAGGTATGCGTGAAACTGTATATGTAGACGGCTTGACAGAATTTTTGTTGCATACATATCCATACGATATTGCATATACTATTCTGTGTAATTCGCTGTCGGTGTGTTTGAAGCATTTAGGCTACAGATTAAATAAATGACGAACTTCACAGGGTGGGTGTAAGAAAATCCTGCTTGCTCTTCAGGAGGGTTGACCATACCTGATCTATGTTTCTCAAGTACTGTACATCAAACTGTGTCAAATTTGTAAGTTGAAAACACTATGTTAATAGCACTGTTTTTATGTGTGGGGGTCCCTAACATACCTGAAGGACACTTTTTGGCATTTCCTGTATGATCGATGAGAAACTCCATATTGCAAATGTATGGTCCCTTACTAGACGTCCACAATTGTTCCTCAAAATTTGCGGACCCGTGCACCAGGGCCAGATCTTTTGGGAAGTCATCAAACGAAGTCTCTCGGACATTCGGTTTCCGTTTTGTAAAATTTTTTGTCATTTTTCCGCTGTCCCGGTAAATTCCAGCAGATGGCGAATGGAATCATATTTCAAATGAACAAAACATCACCAATCACGACATGGCCATTTCTCCTAAACGGAAAAGACTTCGATCGCGAAACTTGGTGAGCATAGGTTTGGCATAATGGGCAGTTAGCCCCGAAACAAGATGGCGTCGAGGCCTCAACGTTTTTTGAGTTCAGACCATTTTTCTGTGATTAAAGGTCAAAAACGAAAAATAGAGTGCTAATTTGACCGCTTCACGTCAAAGTACATGAACCTACCGTGTCAGGAAAAAAAGAACCAGACATTTATCTATCGTAATTTTAAGAGAAATCGTACAATTGTTGATGCTCAAAGAAATGTGTTTGTTTTTCTTTAGAAAAGTTTCAGATCCAGTTGGGGCGAATCAGACGAATCCGTTAAGGCGGGTTTCGGGAACTCTATGTGATTTCTGGGATTTTCTGAAATAACACTAAATCATTCAACCCTCTGTAAATAAGTCAGTTCTTAACATAAATACTTAAAACTCAAAATTCTGTAAGAGCCTATCCCAAGGAGGATATGTTCACTTTCAGCTTCCTGTGTCAACCGGAAGGGCCTTAAATTGCAGTCATAGGGGCTGTTTTGAAGGGTTAAAAAGGTCACATCTTTCCAAAACTTCATATGTGTGATTAGGCAACCCTCATGAACTGTAAATCAGTCATTTCTCACAACAGATGTCAAAGAAATAACTCTCTCTCTCTCACACACACACACACACACACACACACACACACACACACACACACACACACACACACACACACACACACACACACAGCAAGGATGGAGTGGCACAGTGCGGGGCTTAAAGACACACAGAGCCTGCAATGGCATCACCATAATCTCTAGGCTGTGCCGAGTTCAACGAGTAGCTCGCTCGGGTCTGAGCGCAGCGAACGTGAAAAAAAGTAGGCCCAAAATGAAGCCTGGCCTTAAATTTCAGGTGCTTTTGGGTGACAGCGGGAGAACCGTTAGAGTTAGAAGCACAATTCGACCTCGGGAATGTTCCTGAGGTCCTCCCGATCTGTGCAAGCCTAACCTTGACCGTCTGGCATTAACCCTTAACAGTGAAAAGAAGGTGTTTACATCAAACCGTTTGCAATGACTCCTCTCCCCATAGAAATACATTGCCTGCTCCCCTAAATTCAACCTGAAGCCTATGTGGGTTATGAATGCCTTATGAACCTGTCTTCGATGACAATTCATCAGGCCACTATGAGGTCTACCTCTGTTGATTCTAAGCTTCCTGCAGCAACCGGAAGTGGTTAAAATCATCCTAAAGGTGTTTTGATGTACCAAACCTGCAGTTTGTGAAAATCACTGCATTCAACCCTGTGTAAATCAGTCATTTCTAAACGTGAATACTTTAAATTTTCAGCACCAATTAAGGTCGCTGCTCGGGCTCCAAATGAACCTATCGAGCCGGAACTTGGGATTCGGGGTCGCCTCAGCTAGACCTACACATAATGTCAGAACTGGACCCGCAGCTAGAACGTGACTTTGTGTTTTATGTTTTTATTATGGTTTAAACAGAAGGCGCTGTGAATTAAGGGCCTGCTCTGAAATATGTGATAGTTGGCTTCTAAACGAGTTGGAAAAAGGGTGTGTGGTGTCAGTTTGGTGTCAGAATGATATCTAATTAACTGATGGACGGTGACTTGCTGCCTGACTTTTGTCCATTTGCAATATGTTTAAACAGTAATAGACCATCACCAAATTGACATTCTGAAATCAACACCAACGAGCGATGGAGAGGAACCAGAATCACTGCCCGGCCATCCCGAGTTCATCGGGCCAGTCAATTTCGCAAAACAGATGCCTTATGGACAAGTAAAAATAATATGACAATAAAATATGACAAAAGTATGTTTATACAGTTCTTATAAATATCTAATTGACAACAACAAAAAATCGAAATAATTTTTAAAAAACGATCCAGAAAGCACTTTTTTTGAAAAATGTTTCAAATGTTCCAAATTTGACTCTTGGATCTTGACTTGATATTTGCAATATGAAAATGTACCTTGGAGCGCACTCGCCATCTATTGGATTTTCACTGTGTGACACTTGGCATTTTCCATATGACATTTGCAATACGTTTTGAATGAAACGGCGTCCATTTGAGTGGTATTGTACATCGTGTATATGTTTCGTACGGTGCCAATAAGATGCCATTCATTTTTGTCCATTTCAAGGGGGTATTCCCTTACATTGTCAAAAGACTTGATGGGCTTGTCAACAGTAACTAGGGGTGGTGTGTTTCTTTGGAACAAACAGGTCCATAGTAGCATTGTTTCCACACTCACATGGTGAAGGTGTTGCAGGATCCCTCACAGTACGCCCCAAAAACAAACCACGAACTAGACAAAAACATCCAGGGGACCATGACTGAACGTTCTAAAATTGTCCTTGACACTGTCCTTCAGGTGACCATATTGTGATGTAAATGTTTGTTTGCAGGGTGAATTCTAACCTCATGTAAACATAGTACTACTTTAGTACTGTATGATAAAACACAAAACAACAAATATATATTTCTGTATTATAATGTCAGGGATGACTCTCTAACTGTCATCCACCAAAGAGATAAAGCCTTGTTTACACCGCAGGCCTTAACGCTCAGATCAGTTTTGTTTTTCAAATCTGTTTTGGAATACTGACTGTCCAAACAGTTACAAGTGACCAAATCACCTTTCTGTGTGTGTTCAGACAGCAGTCATTTGTTGACATGGCTACGCTAGTTGTCTTAGTAATGTGTGAGCAGTCAGCAGATCACTCAGAAGTTAAGTAGCAAGCTAAGGTGACAATAATGCCTGCCATGGACATTTCCTAGTTGTTTTGAATGTCCAGAATCATAGTGTAAGAACACCTTTAAAGCCTTGAAAGACAAGAATATCCAACTTTCAAAACCAGTCGGTTTTTGCTAGCCACAGCAGTCAACTAGCTAGCTAGGTAGCTGTTTAGCTAGCCACAGCAGTCAACTAGCTAGCTAGGTAGCTGTTTAGCTAGCCACAGCAGTCATGTAGCTAGCTAGGTAGCTGTTTAGCTAGCCACAGCAGTCAACTAGCTAGCTAGGTAGCTGTTTAGCTAGCCACAGCAGTCAACTAGCTAGCTAGTGTTGGATCCTGTGTTTTACATTATAGCCATTACCATATATATGATTGAATATTATCTGCTGTTGGCTTGTGTATGTATGTGTTATGCAACATAGCTGACTTGAAACATTGTTAAAAGCTTCAGGGCCATGGGCCTTTCTCATGATGGAAAAATACAGAGTAGCATGGGGTTGCAGAACAAGCGGTCTTTTGTTAGATAACAGGAGCCAGGTGCGAGATAACGGTATGGAGCATGAGCGCATGGATGTTCTTCACAGCAACAGTTACATCTATCAACAGAAGCGCCAAGAGGCGGGGACCCGCCTGAGCGCCTGCAATAGGCTGAGCAAGTTTAAACCACGCCCAGTCTCTACTGTGATAGGCCAACAGACGGGTTGGAACTGTCTATCACAGTATAAAGAATACTGTTTACATACATCTTGTCAGTTCTCTGTTCTGCCCTGCGTGGTATTACAGAGAACCCGTATATACGAAAGTTGCATTTGCCATTTATTACTTAGCTAATAAAAAATACATAGTATAAAATCGGTGACTCATTGTTATATTTATCCTGATACCAGATTCGAATTTACGCAACTCTAACACTAGGTAGCTGTTTAGCTAGCCACAGCCGTCAACTAGCTAGCTAGGTAGCTGTTTAGCTAGCCACAGCAGTCAAGTAGTTAGCTAGGTAGCTGTTTAGCTTTCTAGCATATTCACTCATTTGATTGTAAAACAATTAACAAGCTAGTTAGCTACCAAACGTTCTTGTTAAACTGTCATCAAATAAGCTAGCAAGCAAAATGCCAAATAACAGTCTAAAAACCACCTGAGGTCAAATTGAGCAATATTTGACCGTTCAGACACAAGTCGCATTACCATTGAAGGTGGTTTGAAATGTGGCTGGAAATATCTGCTTCCATGTGCTTTTTGGCTGTTCAAACTGTTGGAAAATGTACAGATTCTAATCTGATATGCAACATGTTTTAGGGGGGGGGGGAATCACTTCAAACTGCCAGTGTGAACAACGGCTAAAGAGGTTTCACAGCTTAATAAACCAAAGCTTTCTAAAACAAGGTGCATGCACTTCTACAAGAAAACAAACAACGGACAGAAGTATTGGAAGGTTGCATTTTAATAAGATAAGTAAGCATAAATGTCTACATTTTAAATATGATTTAATCTACATTTTACATATAAATCAAAGCGATTAGATAAATAACAGCCATGTGAAGCAGGGTAGCAGGGTGTTCCTTAGTAAGCAGCGAGTGGATTGGTGCTGGACCATTCCCATCTGTATTAGTACAGATCCCATTTACACCAGCGTGCTGCTGCGTGTCCTGCGGGCAGGCACCCTAATGGCTCTGTTGCAGTCGCTGTGTCTGCAGCTACACTCCTCCACGTGTAGGTAGGTGTAGGGCACCACATCTCCATTCAGACACCGTAGGTCCACCGTGCGGTTACTGGACCGGGACTCCTGGCAACAGGCACAGGAGTGGTCCAGAGACGCAGCCATCGCAGAGTACCTGGAGGACGGGAGTGAAAGAGAGGTGTTCACAGAGGTTAAGAGATCATCTACTCCCCAAGAGACAAAGACACCTCAACAAATGACATGTTTCACAAAACACAAATACATTTAGGGGGTGTGTGTGTGTGTCCCAGACACAGATTAAACCTAGTCCTGGACTAAGAAGCATGTTCAATGGAGATTCATTTAAAAGGATTTTCAGTCCATCACTAGGCTTATTAAACTGGACACTGGAACCCTCCCCATGGTGTTGTGGCTGTGATGAGGCTCCACTGGGTTGTGATATTAGCATTGTTTCCACACTCACTTGGTGAAGGTGTTGCAGGATCCCTCACAGTACGGCATCTCCACCTCCTCAACAGACTGGCAGCTCTTGTGGTTGATGAAACTCTTCATGGATCCTACCTTACAGGCCTTGTCCTTCTCCACACCTGGTATTGGAGGGAGACACATCGTTATACATGATCCGTCTGGAAAGACCATGAAAAAGAGCTGCACCTGTTTGAGTTCACTGACTACAAGGTGGCTCTCCTTGTCAATCATTATCAATGAGGAATATCAGTGGTTTTATGATGCATGAATCTGATCATATTCCAATCCTGATATAACACCTTTTAATATTTCACTTTCATACTTACAAATTCTACAGCAGCCGTTTGCAGCGGTCTGAATTGAACCCTGCGGAGAAAAAAGTTTAAACGTTTTCTTTACATAATACATTTCATATTAGGACAAGAGAAGTCATTTTTCTGTCAAATGAAAACTGGTATATTGTGTGTACTGTACTGTGGATCTGATGAAAATGATTGTGGATCGAAACATTGTCAATAAGGTTGGTAATCGAGAGCATATGCTGTCAGCAGGTCTTTCTGTTATTGTTATGTTGAGTACTGTACAGTACTCACAGGCTGGCCTATCTGTTCTTGTTATGTTGAGTACTGTACAGTACTCACAGGCTGGCCTATCTGTTCTTGTTATGTTGTGTACTGTACTCACAGGCTGGCCTATCTGTTCTTGTTATGTTGTGTCCTGTACTCACATGCTGGCCTTTATGTTCTTGTTATGTTGTGTACTGTACAGTACTCACAGGCTGGCCTTTCTGTTCTTGTTATGTTGAGTACAGTACTCACAGGCTGGCCTTTCTGTTCTTGTTATGTTGTGTACAGTACTCACAGGCTGGCCTTTCTGTTCTTGTTATGTTGAGTACAGTACTCACAGGCTGGCCTTTCTGTTCTTGTTAAGTTGAGTACTGTACTCACAGGCTGGCCTTTCTGTTGTTGTTATGTTGAGTACTGTACTCAGGCTGGCCTTTCTGTTCTTGTTATGTTGAGTACTGTACAGTACTCACAGGCTGGCCTATCTGTTCTCGTTATGTTGTGTCCTGTACTCACAGGCTGGCCTTTCTGTTCTCGTTATGTTGTGTACTGTACTCACAGGCTGGCCTTTCTGTTCTTGTTATGTTGAGTACTGTACAGTACTCACAGGCTGGCCTTTCTGTTCTCGTTATGTTGAGTACAGTACTCACAGGCTGGCCTTTCTGTTCTTGTTATGTTGAGTACAGTACTCACAGGCTGGCCTTTCTGTTCTCGTTATGTTGTGTCCTTTACTCACAGGCTGGCCTTTCTGTTCTCGTTATGTTGTGTCCTGTACTCACAGGCTGGCAGTTGGCCTGCTGGAAGGGTGGGCAATGGATGTTGGAGCTCTGGGTCAGATAACTATCACCGTTCTTCACACAGCTGTACTGCTGGCACTTGTCACCAGGAGCAGACCATGTATCTCCATGCTGGGGACACACACACACACACACACACACACACACACACACACACACACACACACACACACACACACACACACACACACACACACACACACACACACACACACACACATTACATTACATTAAATGTTTGTCATTTAGCAGACGCTCTTCATCCAAAATGTTTTTTACACTAGTGCATTTGTCTTAAGATCGCTAAGTGAGACAACAACATACACCACTCGTAGGGGGCAGGCACTCCTCTGTCCTCATATTATGGGGAAGCTTGTTCCACACAAACACACACAGCCGCACAATCAATATAGACATTTAACAGAGACTTACTTACTACTTCTTAGTTAATCTGTGACAGTTAAACTGACAGAAACGGTACCTACCTTCAACAACTGCATGGTCCCATTGATCTGGAGGACACAGTGGGTCTGAACACATTTACCACAGCAGTCATCTGAGGAGTAGTCTGGCTCCTGGTACTCATATCCCTGCAGGAGAAGAGGAACACATGAGTGACTTGCTGCAACACCTAAAAAAGAATGATGATGATGATAATACACGTTATTAAAGTGTGAATACAACCGATTGCCTTCCCAGGAGACTCTATAGAATAGAAGAACTCAAGAACAGATGTCTCACCACCAATTGAGAATTATTTTTAAAAGCAAGGACTGGGCTTAATCTGTCGGCAGTTCTGAATCAGACAAGGTTTACTTACTTACTTCATCTGGGTCTAGGAAACCAGCCGATTAAAGTATAAAAACTCATTGACTGAATACATTTAAGCTACTCAATGGTATTTCAACTTTTGGTAAATATTTGAAATGTGAGCAGACACGGCAGCTGTACCAGTTGTTACCTTTTCACAATCTTCGTCACATTGCATGAATCCACAGTCAATTTGGTAATGACCAGACTTGGGGTCCACTTTGTTGGTGCAGGTGCACTCCTGGCACTCTGATCCCGGTACTTTAGAATTGGGCTAGAAGAACAAGTAACTCATTACATTACACATTACTTCAGGGGAACCAGGATACCCACTGTCTCTAACACAGGGGAACCAGGATACCCACTGTCTCTAACACAGGGGAACCAGGATACCCACTGTCTCTAACACAGGGGAACCAGGATACCCACTGTCTCTAACAGAGTGGAACCAGGATACCCACTGTCTCTGACACAGGGGAACCAGGATACCCACTGTCTCTAACACAGGGGAACCAGGATACCCACTGTCTCTGACAGAGTGGAACCAGGATACCCACTGTCTCTGACACAGGGGAACCAGGATACCCACTGTCTCTGACACAGGGGAACCAGGATACCCACTGTCTCTGACACAGGGGAACCAGGATACCCACTGTCTCTAACAGAGTGGAACCAGGATACCCACTGTATCTGACAGAGTGGATCCAGGATACCCACCGTCTCTAACACGGGAACCAGGATACCCACTGTCTCTAACAGAGTGGAACCAGGATACCCACTGTATCTGACAGAGTGGATCCAGGATACCCACTGTCTCTAACACAGGGGAACCAGGATACCCACTCTCTCCGACACTATTTGACATGAACCCTTATAGAGTATGAGACTTACTGTACACATACTGCAATATATTAAAACAAGTATATACCAACAGTGTTTATTTATGTAATGAACATTTCAGATGAGAGAGCAGAATAGTTTGTCATTACCAGGTATTCAACGCCTTTGTGAAGACAAACTCTTTTAGGCTCTGAAAGAGACAAGAGACACAAACAACCAATTGAGAGAGAGACACAGACAACCAATCCATGGGACTGTCTAAAAGAACAGGTATTATCTCAGCAATACAAACACAGGAATACTAGATAGTCTAGATATAATTAAAGAGACCATACCACATGTAGATAGTCTAGATAGTATAGATCTAGTTAAAGAGACCATACCACATGTAGATAGTGTAGATAGTATAGATCTAGGTAAAGAGACCATACCACATGTAGATAGTGTAGATAGTCTAGATCTAGGTAAAGAGACCATACCACATGCAGATAGTGTAGATAGTCTAGATCTAGGTAAAGAGACCATACCACATGTAGATAGTCTAGATAGTATAGATCTAGGTAAAGAGACCATACCATATGTAGATAGTCTAGATAGTCTAGATAGTATAGATCTAGGTAAAGAGACATTACCACATGTAAATAGTCTAGATAGTATAGATCTAGGTAAAGAAACTTTACCACATGTAAACAGTCCAGATAGTATAGATCTAGGTAAAGAGACTTTACCACATGTAAATAGTCTAGATAGTATAGATCTAGGTAAAGAGACCATACCACATGTGTGCTCTGGACAGCATTTTCCCTCAGGGACTGAAACCACTGGCACGAACCCAATAGGACAGTTCATGTTGGTAGGTGGGCAAGTGCTGCTGTCACAACCTAAGAGGGGAAACAATAGCAGAGTATGGACATAATAATATGAGCTGATTCATGTCTTCACTATGTGTGTGTTTTCAACACGACGGAGCTGAGCCCAGCTGTACGGCACTGGCCTGGTTACACATCAACCCTAGATCCTGGACCCGTGCTGGAAAGGACAATGTGAAAAGAACATATCCAAGCCAGCACAGTACGGTTCAGGTCGGCAACAATACTGTTGAAATAGATCTGAGTATAATATGTAGGGTAAAAAAGTGTTGTGAGATCCTTACGGCAGGCGAGGTTGGAGCAGCATGGATCGGATGGATCGGTTTGGTTGACATATACAAAGCCTGGTCCAGTGCATATCTCTATTGGTGGTTTGGAGCAGACCTTGGGTTTACAGTTCACAGTCTTGGTGGACTCCAAACAAATGCAGTCCTGGCACTTATACTCAAACCTCTCGTTGAACTGTGATGAGATACAACAAGAGTGAGTGTGGTTCTATCAATGGGTTTGGTCAAATGTAGTGCACTAAATAGGACATAGGGGGCTAAATATAGGGCATAAGGGGGCCATTTGGAATTAAGACAATGTGGATAATACTGTGTGGACGCTGTAAGTAGGTCCTCATATAAACCTCTGGCATCATCCATGACAGAGCCAGTGGACTAGATAACAGTCTATATTAATTAGTCAAATAAATAACGATGAATCAAATCCAAAAGGCCTAACGTACCTCTCGTGGAACTCCTTCAGGGTCAATGCATCCTTCAAAAACACAAACACCACCATTTAGTAGAACATTCATAGACCTCAAACATCCTTGGAAAGGTTATGTCCTAACCATCTTCTCTGTGTCGTCAACATGAAATGGACCAATGGCAGTAACTGGGAACACTCACCACACTTATCAACACAGATCCCCGAGTCCTTGTTGAAGAGTTTCATCCCATCAGGACAGAAGCAGCCTTCTGTGGTGAAGTTCATCCTAGACTCGTCTGGACTGTAGAACACAACATTACAGTGACAACTCCTATTTCCTATGTACAGCAACTCTATATTTAACTGTAGGTAGGTATTTTCTCTCTGTCTTATTTGACAGTCATAACGTTGTCTACCTCAGTTAACATAAAACATGAAAGCAAGGATGTTTTTGCGCTAGACAATCTTTAAATAGAAACCTACTTGTCATCACAGGTTGGCTGTTCTGCAGGACCGCAGGGCTTGTAGACTTTGTCAGCCGGACAGTCGCTGGCTGTTGAAGAAAGACACAACTCAGTCTATAGTGACACCCGAACCCCCTGTCTCAGTCTCCAGTATATATACTGCAATAGTCTATGTGCCGGGGGGCTAGGTTCAGACTGTCCTATCTGGTATAATTCTCCTGTCATCTCTGGTGTCCTGTGTGATCTTAAGTATGCTACCCCTAATTCTTCTCTCCCTTTCTCTCTCTCCCTTCACAGAGGACCTGAGTCCAAGGACCATGCCTCAGGACTATCTGGCCTGACGACTCCTGGCTGTGTCTGTCCCCAGTCAACCTGGTCGTAATGCTGATCCAATTTCTGCTGTTGTGACTGCATCTATGGAACCCTGTACTGTTCAACGGATGTGCTGTTTCGACCCTCTCTCTCTCTCTCTCTCTCTCTCTCTCTTTCTCTCTCTTTCTCTCTCTCTCTCTGTCTCTCTCTCTCTCTCTCTCGCTCTCTCTCTCTCTCTCTCTCTCTCTCTCTCTCTCTCTCTTTCTCTCTCTTTCTCTCTCTCTCTCTCTCTACCAAACTTGCTGCTGAACGGTCTGGCCTTAATGGCCATGTACTCTTACAATCTCCGCCAAGCACAGCCATCAGAGCCTGGTTCCTCTCTAGGCTTCTTCCTAGGTTCCTGCCTTTCTAAAGAGTTTTTCCATGCCACCGTGCTTCTACATCTGTATTGCTTGCTGTTTGGGGTTTTAGGCTGGGTTTCTGTATAAACACTTTGAGACAACTGCTGATGTAAAAAGTGTTATCACAATGGAAAAATGTTCTGACTACAGTCATCATTTACAATCAGTTGATTGTAGGACTGAAGCCCGATACTATATTACACAATACAAAGGGGAACCAGACAAGGATGTCCACTATCTCCATCATGTATCACTTCAAATACAAAAATGCACTAATCTAATATTTACAAATAGAAACCCCCCTCCTCTATTGTGTGTTCATCTACAACACATACTAAGTTGTGTTAGTATAGTATTGTTCCTGGTCTCATCTACACAGTTCCTTGTTCCTGGTCTTCTACACAGTACTTCATATCTCTTCAATGGTGGACTTATTTATCTATCCTTATCAGGTGAGTCTTATTTAACCTGGTGAGTCAGGATGTTTTCAACGAGTACAGTAAGCCTACCACAGAGCTCGGTGTGGTTTCTCCAGTAGATGCATACTCCAAACTGGGCACAGGCAGCAGCGTATGTCTGCAGACTGGTGCACTCCACCGCTGGGTTGGACACGTGGCAGCTGTCATAGACACAGCCCTTGTAGAAGTTGTCAGGTGAGACAAATGGATGACAGGCTGCAAAAATGCTGTGGATTGAAAACCAGAGATGAAAGAATATGAGAAACAGACCTTCCAAATACACTGTAAGATTCATATTGGTTTCTGTCAGACACAGAACACACCTTTGTGTGTAGGTTAGGGGTATAGAGCTACATCATTGCATGTGAGAATTTAGTCTGTGATAAGTTAGATTGTTGATAGTTACAACAGGTTTTATAACTTTACTCAGACTCCTGACAGACTGTTTAATGGAGTAGCTGGCACTCCTGACAGACTGTTCAATGGAGTAGCTAGCCCCTCAGGACAGACTGTTCAATGGAGAATCTGGCCACTCCTGACAGACTGTTTAATGGAGTAGCTGGCCACTCCTGGCAGACTGTTCAATGGAGTAGCTGGCCACTCCTGACAGACTGTTTAATGGAATAGCTGGCCACTCCTGACAGACTGTTTAACGGAGTAGCTGGCCACTCCTGGCAGACTGTTCAATGGAGTAGCTGGCCACTCCTGACAGACTGTTTAATGGAGTAGCTGGCCACTCCTGACAGACTGTTCAACGGAGTAGCTGGCCACTCCTGGCAGACTGTTCAACGGAGTAGCTGGCCACTCCTGGCAGACTGTTCAATGGAGTAGCTGGCAATTTTCCCACATAGCATTTGTGTAATTTAAATCACCCTAAGCATGACATTTTATTAGAGAACTTGTACAGTGCCTTTACGAAGGTGGACCTGTCCTTCAGGAGATCACAGTGCCTTTAGGGAGGTGGACCTGTCCTTCAGGAGATCACAGTGCCTTTAGGGAGGTGGACCTGTCCTTCAGGAGATCACAGTGCCTTTATGTAGGTTTACCTGTCCTTCAGGAGATCACAGTGCCTTTAGGGAGGTGGACCTGTCCTTCAGGAGATCACAATGCCTTTAGGGAGGTTTACCTGTCTTTCAGGAGATCACAGACAGAGGAGTCTGGCTTGCATGGCTTCTGTGTGGGTTCAGGGAGAGGAGAGTTGGTGGGGATTCCAGGTGGCACATGGCATTCAGGTTGGTAGAGGTCCTTGGCTGGCCAGTAGTCTGCCATCACAGCACAGTTCTCCACCAGCTGTCCTCCAGGCAACATGCAGTCATCAGCCTTGTTGTTGCTACATGTTCCTGGAAGAGATGCATACAGTTCAGGTTCAAGTCGTTTATTTTGCCATTTGCAGCTATTAAAAGTAATACATACATTGGACATCTTTGTTGGAGCTCTCTCACATTTAGTACAGCACATACAGTAACAATATCAGACACAGACATCAGACAGGAAAGCCCAAACCATTGTTTGCTAGCCTGGTCCCTGATCAGTTTGTGCTGTCTTGCCAAACCCTATGGTTCGATATCTGACAACAACCCATAGGGTTTTGGTAAAAAGAACCCAAACAGATCTGGGACCAGGCTAGTTGTTCACCTCCAACCTTGGATAAATAATTTCCATCAATTCAAAGACTTCTCCATTATGCTTTCTCACACCATACTCAGAATACCAAGTGACTGCTCTCTGTTTAAGTTCAGTGATTCACAATAATTTCTCAGCTCGTATGTTTAAATGCCCAAGATACATAGTTTGAGGACAACAAATGAATGAAACTAAGTCCTTACCACAATGACCCTGTGTATTGTTGCCAAAGTGTTGCCAAGGAAGGTTGACGCTGAAGCCAGTGACTCCAAAGGTAACTACCACCTGGAGGTGTGCTATCTCCAAGACCATGTTGATACCAGAGTTCATCACCTTCACACCGTGCCGCGTGAAGGGTAGTCTCAGGGAAACTCCATCAATAAGAGCCTGAAAGACAGATGGCAGGGAGAGAGGGATGAAAGACAGATGGACGAAAGGGGGGGGATAGAAAAGGATAGGAAAAAGGGATGGAAGAGAGAGAGCTCAATCTTCAGGATCTCTTAAAGAAAATGGAAGGTGACCGCAATACTTACAAATATCATGACATTACAGGTTGAATTAAGTTGATGGAGAACATCAAATTCATATGTTGTATCAATGAAAGCTACGGATGTTGAGAACTAATGCACAATTCAGTACAGAGAATGAAATAATGGAAGAGAATTGTCTTTCATTTTCACATAAATAATTTCTCAGTCCTTTAGGCCCCAAATCCACCCATTCAACATATGTATGGCCTGAATTGCGTATATTGATTTCTGAGCCAGTTTATCCACTTAAGTTACCTCCAACTGAGCAGCTCCAATGAGGTTGTGATTCTTCAGTGTTATAACTGTTGAGCGGTAGGACACGATGATGGATCGAGGACAAGACACGTCCTCGGTGGGATCACAGTTGACATTGTCGATGTAGATCTTGAAGTGGTGACGCGGCAACATCTCCTCCATCAGCACATAGGTACAGTTCCCTTGGAAGCTGTAGAAGAGCCCGTCGAAGGTGATGTAATGGGGGTCTCCCCAACCCTCACAGACGCCTGTCATGAAAATAAACACGGTTATAAAGCAGACAGACATTACGATCCTCTGTCAAATGATTTTTTTTTTAAATGTATGAAGTAATATTTATATTGAGTATTTATATTGAGTATTATTCCAAACGTTAGTGATAAGGACGTGTATGTTATTAGTTACAGAAACTGGACATGGCCATCTACCTTCCTGACCAGGTCAGAGGAGAAGAAGAAGCTTTCACAACTCACAGTCACACACGAATCGTTGGCAGCAGTAGAACTCATCCCATTGTAGCACTGGTTTCTTGCCATTGGTACATGTGATTGGCTCAGGCTCTGGGCATTCATACGGAATTATCTCAATGGTGTTGTTTTCAATGCATCTGGCCAAAGTGCAGTTGCAGAGCCAGAAAGTTTCATTTTGCTGATATTTTAGAGAGAAAAGAAAATTGCACGTCATCAGAGAGCTTTCACAATTCACACAGGAATCAATTAATAAGTCTCTGAAATGACTTTTCGACCTCGTTGACATCAAATGTTGGCCATGTGTTATCGACGTTAAGGGAGCCCAGTTGATTATGTGATAGTTATATTGAGGTACTTACCACTTTGTCCCACTCAGGACAAGTGATTGGTGGAGGGGTTGGTGACCCAGTTGTGGTTGGTATTGAACTGACTTGATGTTCTGGTGTTATTGGAGGACCAGTGACAACCGATTCATGGGTTGTTGGTGATGTGGTTGTCATTGGAGTTGTGGCTTCTGTTGTAGTTGGTGGTTTAGGTGTTGTTGTAGGAGCTTTAGTGGTTGTGGTGTCTATGACAGGGGTGGTTGTGGTTGGTTTTTCAGTTGTCCTGGGGGTTGTGGTTGATTCTTCTGTTGTCGTTGGGGTTGTGGTTGGTTCTTCTGTTGTCGTTGGGGTTGTGGTTGGTTTTTCAGTTGTCCTGGGGGTTGTGGTTAATTCTTCTGTTGTCGTTGGGGTTGTGGTTAGAGTTATGGCTTCCGTTGTAGTTGGTGGTTTAGGTGTGGTTGTTGTTGGTGGTAATGGTGTGGTAGTTGGTGGTGTTGTTGTTGTTGTTGGTGGTGGTGTGGTTGTTGGTGGTGTTGTTGTTGTTGGTGGTGGTGGTGTGGTTGATGTTGTAGTTGGTGTTGTTGTTGCTGTGGTAGTTGTTGGTGGTAATGGTGTTGTTGTTGTTGTTGGTGGATGTGGTATTGGTGTTGTTGTTGTTGGTGGTACTGGTGTTGTTGTTGTTGGTGTGGTTGTTGTTGTTGGTGGTACTGTTGTTGTTGTTTTTGGTGGTTGTGGTATTGGTGTTGTTGTTGGTGGTGGTACTGGTGTTGTTGTTGGTGTGGTTGTTGTTGTTGGTGGTACTGGTGTTGTTGTTGTTGGTGGTTGTGGTATTGTTGTTGTTGTTGTTGGTGGTACTGGTGTTGTTGTTGGTGTGGTTGTTGTTGTTGGTGGTACTTTTGTTGTTGTTGGTGTGGTTGTTGTTGTTGGTGGTACTGGTGTTGTTGTTGTTGGTGGATGTGGTATTGGTGTTGTTGTTGTTGGTGGTACTGGTGTTGTTGTTGTTGGTGGTTGTGGTATTGGTGTTGTTGTTGGTGGTGGTACTGGTGTTGTTGTTGGTGTGGTTGTTGTTGTTGGTGGTACTGGTGTTGTTGTTGTTGGTGGATGTGGTATTGGTGTTGTTGTTGTTGTTGGTACTGGTGTTGTTGTTGTTGGTGTGGTTGTTGTTGTTGGTGGTACTGGTGTTGTTGTTGTTGGTGGATGTGGTATTGGTGTTGTTGTTGTTGGTGGTACTGGTGTTGTTGTTGTTGGTGTGGTTGTTGTTGTTGGTGGTACTGGTGTTGTTGTTGTTGGTGGTTGTGGTATTGGTGTTGTTGTTGTTGGTGGTACTGGTGTTGGTGTTGTTGTTGTTGTTGGTGGTACTGGTGTTGTTGGTGTGGTTGTTGTTGTTGGTGGTACTGGTGTTGTTGTTGTTGGTGGATGTGGTATTGGTGTTGTTGTTGTTGGTGGTGCTGTTGTTGTTGGTGGCGGTATTGGTGTGGTTGTTGTTGGTGGTATTGGTGTTGTTGTTGTTGGTGGTATTGGTGTTGTTGTTGTTGGTGGTATTGGTGTTGTTGATGGTGTTGGTGGTATTTGTGTTGTTGTTGTTGGTGGTACTGGTGTTGTTGTTGTTGGTGGTTGTGGTATTGGTGTTGTTGTTGGTGGTGGTACTGGTGTTGTTGTTGGTGTGGTTGTTGTTGTTGGTGGTACTGGTGTTGTTGTTGTTGGTGGATGTGGTATTGGTGTTGTTGTTGTTGTTGGTACTGGTGTTGTTGTTGTTGGTGTGGTTGTTGTTGTTGGTGGTACTGGTGTTGTTGTTGTTGGTGGTACTGGTGTTGTTGTTGTTGGTGTGGTTGTTGTTGTTGGTGGTACTGGTGTTGTTGTTGTTGGTGGTTGTGGTATTGGTGTTGTTGTTGTTGGTGGTACTGGTGTTGTTGGTGGTACTGGTGTTGTTGGTGTGGTTGTTGTTGTTGGTGGTACTGGTGTTGTTGTTGTTGGTGGATGTGGTATTGGTGTTGTTGTTGTTGGTGGTGCTGTTGTTGTTGGTGGTGGTATTGGTGTGGTTGTTGTTGGTGGTATTGGTGTTGTTGTTGGTGGTGGTATTGGTGTTGTTGTTGTTGGTGGTATTGGTGTTGTTGATGGTGTTGGTGGTATTTGTGTTGTTGTTGTTGGTGGTACTGGTGTTGTTGTTGTTGGTGGTTGTGGTATTGGTGTTGTTGTTGGTGGTGGTACTGGTGTTGTTGTTGGTGTGGTTGTTGTTGTTGGTGGTACTGGTGTTGTTGTTGGTGGATGTGGTATTGGTGTTGTTGTTGTTGTTGGTACTGGTGTTGTTGTTGTTGGTGTGGTTGTTGTTGTTGGTGGTACTGGTGTTGTTGTTGTTGGTGGTACTGGTGTTGTTGTTGTTGGTGTGGTTGTTGTTGTTGGTGGTACTGGTGTTGTTGTTGTTGGTGGTTGTGGTATTGGTGTTGTTGTTGTTGGTGGTACTGGTGTTGTTGTTGTTGTTGGTGGTACTGGTGTTGTTGGTGTGGTTGTTGTTGTTGGTGGTACTGGTGTTGTTGTTGTTGGTGGATGTGGTATTGGTGTTGTTGTTGTTGGTGGTGCTGTTGTTGTTGGTGGTGGTATTGGTGTGGTTGTTGTTGGTGGTATTGGTGTTGTTGTTGGTGGTGGTATTGGTGTTGTTGTTGTTGGTGGTATTGGTGTTGTTGATGGTGTTGGTGGTATTTGTGTTGTTGTTGTTGGTGGTACTGGTGTTGTTGTTGTTGGTGGTTGTGGTATTGGTGTTGTTGTTGGTGGTGGTACTGGTGTTGTTGTTGGTGTGGTTGTTGTTGTTGGTGGTACTGGTGTTGTTGTTGGTGGATGTGGTATTGGTGTTGTTGTTGTTGTTGGTACTGGTGTTGTTGTTGTTGGTGTGGTTGTTGTTGTTGGTGGTACTGGTGTTGTTGTTGTTGGTGGTTGTGGTATTGGTGTTGTTTTTGTTGGTGGTACTGGTGTTGTTGTTGTTGTTGGTGGTACTGGTGTTGTTGGTGTGGTTGTTGTTGTTGGTGGCACTGGTGTTGTTGTTGTTGGTGGATGTGGTATTGGTGTTGTTGTTGTTGGTGGTATTGGTGTTGTTGTTGGTGGTATTGGTGTGGTTGTTTTTGGTGGTATTGGTGTGGTTGTTGTTGTTGCTGTTGTTGTTGGTGTTGTTGTTGATGGTGTTGGTGGTGTTGTTGTTGTTGGTGGTGTTGTTGTTGTCGTTGTTGGTATTGGTGTTGTTATTGGTATTGGTGTTGTTGATGGTGTTGGTGGTATTGGTGTTGTTGTTGTTGATTGTATTGGTGTGGTTGTTGTTGTTGTTGGTGGTTTTGGTGTGGTAGTTGTTGGTGGTGAAGGTGCTGTTGTTGTTGTTGTTGATGTTAGTGTTGTTGTTGGTTTTGGTGATGTTGTTGATAAACATTCAACGCAACAGAGGACTCTAATCTTATAGTTAAAGCACTTAAATGGTCTCTGAGTTTGTTTATTTTCTTCACATATTAACCCGAAGTCAACATCGCACTCCACAACTTGGCCTGTCGAAGCTACATAGTCCTCTAAGCTTGTATTTGGATAGTCTGTAGCGACACATTCAATATCCTGTGGATCTTTACACACTTCTTTTCCACTCTGCGTGATATTCCAATACGTTTCCCAGTCACTCTTGTCTTTATCATCATCTTCATCATACCATTCTGACCACTCACAGGTAGGAATACAAGGAGTAGTTGTTGGCTCTGGTGTCTGGGGGGTAGTTGTTGGTGGTATTGGTGTGGTTGTTGTTGGTGGAATTGGTGTGGTTGTTGGTGTTTGTGTGGTTGTTGTTGGTGGTATTGATGTTGTTGTTGTTGGTATTGGTGTGGTTGTTGTTGTTGGTATTGGTGTAGTTGTTGTTGGTGGTATTGGTGTGGTTGTTGTTGGTGGTGTTGTTGTTGGTGTTGTTGTTGTTGGTGTTGTTGTTGGTGGTTTTGGTGTTGTTGTTGTTGGTATTGGTGTTGTTGATGGTGTTGGTGGTATTGGTGTTGTTGTTGTTGGTGGTATTGGTGTGGTTGTTGTTGTTGGTGTTGTTGTTGGTGGTATTGGTGTTGTTATTGGTATTGGTGTTGTTGATGGTGTTGGTGGTATTGGTGTTGTTGTTGTTGGTGGTATTGGTGTGGTTGTTGTTGTTGGTGTTGTTGTTGTTGTTGTTGATGGTGTTGGTGGTGTTGTTGGTGATGTTGATGGTGTTGGTGTTGTTGTTGTTGTTGGTGGTGGTGTTGTTGATGTTGATATTGGTGTTGTTGTTGTTGGTGGTATTGGTGTTGTTGTTGTTGTTGTTGGTGGTATTGGTGTTGTTGTTGTTGGTGGTGTTGTTGTTGGTGTTGTTGTTGGTGGTATTGGTGTTGTTGTTGTTGTTGGTGTTGTTGATGGTGTTGGTGGTATTGGTGTGGTTGTTGTTGGTGGTATTGGTGTTGTTGTTGGTGGTGGTATTGGTGTGGTTGTTGTTGGTGGTATTGGTGTGGTTGTTGTTGGTGGTGTTGTTGTTGGTGTTGTTGTTGGTGGTATTGGTGTTGTTGTTGTTGTTGGTATTGGTGTTGTTGATGGTGTTTGTGGTATTGGTGTTGTTGTTGTTGTTGGTACTGGTGTGGTTGTTATTGTTGGTGTTGTTGTTGTTGTTGATGGTGTTGGTGGTGTTGTTGTTGTTGTTGATGGTGTTGGTGGTGTTGTTGTTGTTGATGATGTTGTTGTTGTTGATGGTGTTGGTGGTGTGGTTGTTATTGTTGGTGTTGTTGATGTTGCTATTGGTGTTGTTGTTGGTGGTATTGGTGTTGTTGTTGTTGGTGGTATTGGTGTTGTTGATGGTGTTGGTAGTATTGGTGTTGTTGTTGTTGTTGTTATTGGTGTGGTTGTTGGTGTTGTTGTTGTTGTTGTTGTTGGTATTGGTGTTGTTGATGTTGATGGTGTTGGTGGAGCTGTTGTTGTTGTTGTTGGTGGTGGTGTTGTTGTTGGTGGTATTGGTGTTGTTGTTGTTGGTGGAATTGGTGTGGTTGTTGGTGTTGTTGATGTTGTTGTTGGTGTTGTTGTTGGTGGTGGAATTGGTGTTGTTGATGGTGTTGGTGGTATTGGTGTTGTTGTTGTTGGTGGAATTGGAGTTGTTGTTGTTGGTGTGGTTGTTGGTGGTATTGGTGTTGTTGTTGTTGTTGGTATTAGTTTTGTTGTTGTTGGTGGTGTTGTTGTTGGTGGTGTTGTTGTTGTCGTTGTTGGTATTGGTGTTGTTGTTGTTGGTATTGCTGTTGTTGTTGTTGGTTGTATTGGTGTGGTTGTTGTTGGTGGCGTTGGTGTGGTAGTTGTTGGTGGTGACGGTGCTCTTGTTATTGTTGTTGATGTTAGTGTTGTTGTTGGTTTTGGTGATGTTGTTGATAAACATTCAACGCAACAGAGGACTCTAATCTTATAGTTAAAGCACTTAAATGGTCTCTGAGTTTGTTTATTTTCTTCACATATTAACCCGAAGTCAACATCGCACTCCACAACTTGGCCTGTCGAAGCTACATAGTCCTCTAAGCTTGTATTTGGATAGTCTGTAGCTACACATTCAATATCTTGTGGATCTTTACACACTTCTTTTCCACTCTGCGTGATATTCCAATACGTTTCCCAGTCACTCTTATCTTTATCATCATCTTCATCATACCATTCTGACCACTCACAGGTAGGAATACAAGGAGTAGTTGTTGGCTCTGGTGTCTGGGGGGTAGTTGTTGGTGGTATTGGTGTGGTTGTTGTTGGTGGAATTGGTGTGGTTGTTGGTGTTTGTGGTATTGATGTGGTTGTTGTTGTTGTTGTTGGTGTTGTTGTTGTTGGTATTGTTGTGGTTGTTGTTGTTGTTGGTATTGGTGTTGTTGTTGTTGTTGGTATTGGTGTGGTTGTTGTTGGTGTTGTTGTTGTTGTTGTTGTTGTTGGTATTGGTGTTGTTGTTGTTGTTGGTATTGGTGTGGTTGTTGTTGTTGGTGGTGTTGTTGTTGGTGGTATTGTTGTTGTTGTTGGTATTGTTGTGGTTGTTGTTGGTGGTAATGGTGTTGTTGTTGTTGGTGTATGTGTGGTTGTTGTTGGTATTTGTGTTGTTGTTGTTGGTGGTATTGGAGATGTTGTTGTTGGTATTGGTGTTGTTGTTGTTGGTGGTATTGGTGTGGTTGTTGTTGGCTTTGGTGTGGTTGTTGTTGTTGGTGGCATTGGTGTTGTTGTTGTTGGTGGTGGTGTGGTTGTTGGTGGTGTTTGTGTTGTTGTTGGTGGCATTGGTGTTGTTGTTGGAGGTTCTGTTGTCAATGTGGTAGTTGTTGGTGTCCACGGTGTTGTTGTTGGTGTTGGTGTGGTTGCCTGGGGGGTTGTTGTTGATGGGCCTGTTGTTGGGCATTCCTCAACACACTCCCCGGTCTCTTCATCAAATATTGGCCTATCTGGAGGGCATTGTGGGTAACAACCTAAAAAGAAGACATTGTGATTTAGTTGTTTTGATTGAGTTATTATATATAATGAAGTTGAGGTTAAGAAAAACAAATTGATATTTTGCAAAGAAGGGCATGTGCATATGGAACTAACATGCAGGCTGATGCCAATCAAATCAAATAGCATGCTGCCTCACCTTCCAGATTGGGAAGAGGGTTGTCACAGGTCCCATTTAGATTCAGACAGGTCTTGAAGCAAGGTGTGTGGCAAGGGCTGTAATGCCATTCACATTCACCTGGATCGTTGTAGTAGTCACAGAACACAGCTACAAAAGGGAAGACGTACAGGGTCATACACTGAATACACATTGCCCTCAGCAAATGGCACCCTATTCCATATGAAGTGCATTACTTTTTATCAGAACCCTATGTACCCTGGTCAAAATCATCCACTGTAATGTTACACATTAAGATATCTATTTAAACCAACCAGCTAAAATATACTTTAGATCCACATCCTCACATTGTCACCATGTTTGGGTTCTTTCAACAGCATATTCATTTACTTAGCATTGTAAATTCTAATCAGTCAAATTACACCAGACATGCCAAATCATTTCAATGCCAAGCCTGACAGTCAAACAGTGGAAGTGTGTGACCTTTGGGACACAAGCATAATGAACCCCAAAAAATGTGTTGTACTTACGACAAATTTCTGGTGTTCGCCATGCAACACAGACTCCAGCTTCGGTGCAGGCCTGGGCGTAGGCTGCTACAGCTGTACAGAAACACTCACAGTCTCCGCCAGTATCACAGGCACAGGAGTCTTTCACACAGTTCTCAAAGTACAGACTAGGGTCTACCTGTAAAACACATACAGAGAGAACACACATGATGCACTAATACTGTATTATAATTTTTTTGGTTTCTTAGAGAATTATTCAAAACACATTTAACAACAGACATGTTCATGAATAAAATCATCGAGGATGACAAGAAAGTCAATGTTTAAAACGATTTGGGTGTATTTTTTGGTTCAGAAGTTTGACTGTCCACCATCCTATCAGTGTTCTGTCTGAACCTTTCACCTGGTTTCTAGTTGTACGGTTTATACATAGCAATCCGTTTCAGCACTGTACCTTCTTGTGACACAGTTGGAAAGTCTTTCCTGTGATGATGCTGCACTGCATCTTAGCCCAGTTGTGACGGTTGGGTCTGGCTCCACATGGGTCCACGTTGCTTTCTGCGTCGGGACAAGTGCTTGACACTTTCCAGCTGTTAGCAAACTCCACAGGGCTGCTGACTATCATCTGACCTTGTGTGGTGAAGTCATCTCTGCCTTCTCCATTATAGTTCCCACACAGGCCGCACACTGCTCCCTATAGACACATAGAAACGATAAGGCAAACACAGTGGAACTGTACCAAATCAATCACTGTTAGCAATACAAAATGCACTCTGATGTCTGATGTCTTGTTCATCTATTTCATCACAGGCTCTCTATGTGTTAACCCTTCAACACTAAACTTACACTATGCTGTGGCTCCAGGACGATGCGGACGGTAGTTTTGCGGTCCCACAGCACTGCGATCCCGATGTCTGACTCAACAATCAGGTACAGACCGACGGTCCTCACTCGGTACTGGATCTGAGAGCCCACTCCTAGGTCCACCACTTCATGGGTCCCCTTTGATAGTTTCAGCTCTGTTCTCTGTAAAGATAAGGATTTATCACTTCCTGTTCACAGATAATTAGGGCTGAAATGTTTTTTCCCCAAAATCCCAGTTTTTCCAGAAATCCTTGTTGGAGGATTCAAGGATTGCCTCCTTATTCCCTTATAATTTCCGAAAATTTGTAATTACGATTTCTGGAAAAACAGGGAATTTGGGGAAAGTTACCGGAATTTGACAGACAATACACTTTATAAAGCTTTATATGAAGAAAAAAAATGTCTTGAATGTCGTACTGATTTTTGCAGTTAGTGGCTATTTGGAAGAAAGTTTTACTTGCAATGATTGTGATGGTGATTTGACCTACTTTAGTTGAATTCACTAATTGTCCTGTCTCTCTGAATAAGTCGCTCTGAATAAGAGCATTTGCTAAATAATGCTAAATGATGTATTTTTTGTATGTATGAATGTCAAATGATCTCTCATTATGATCCAACGGGTATAGAGAGGAGAATGGCTCAATATAAAGCCTGGAGTGGAGTAAATGAAATGGTATCAAACACATCAAAACCAGTCATGCATTTCATGCCATTCAATTCATTCCGTTCCAGCCATTACTATGAGCCCATCCTTCCCATTGAAGGTGCCACCAGCCGCCTGTTGGAGTGTATCATTTGTCCAGTCTTACCCCCAGTTGAACCCTGACAGACTTGGAGCAAGTGGTGCCTGTGGTTCCACACGGTATGTTCTCTGTGATCACCATGAATTTGTCCTGGACAGGCCGGTTCCCACATTTGTTCTTAAAGAGAGACAGAGGGAGAGAGTACTTTAGAAACCAAATGAGACTTTTCCAATTTAAATGATTAGTTGGTAATATAGAAGACAGTAGCAGTACTATTATACAAACATATTTCTTTGTATAAAAACACATCACAATTGAATTGAAATGTATTGCATTGTATTGAAATGTCCTGATAAGCATTAATTACCTGGACAGCCACATAGCCACATTTTCCTTGGAAGCCATACGTGCGCTCATCAAAGGTTTTGTAATGGCCACTGCCGTAGATGGTACAGGTTCCTGGGCACTTCTTATCTGTGCACTTCCATTTCCCACTCTTACAGGTGCTACATGTGTACAGTATGAGAGACACTAAGTCAAAAATCCTCTTCAAATACAATCCTGATCACATTAGCTAGAGAGGATGAAGGAAGCCCTCATCTCGTGTCATGAAATCTCATTCCATTTCATTTTCATCTCCATTCCTTTTTATATGGTATTGTATCATATAACGTCATATCATACCGCATAACCTCACATTGTATCGTTTTTGATCAGAAAGTAACGTATAACCATAAAACCTCAATAACTCACCAAGTGTTACATCCGTTTGGGATCTGTTTTCCTGGGGCGTAGAGGAATCCGTCATGGCTGCATGGGCATTCATGTTTATTCACACACATGCCTTTCCCATCCTCCCACAGACTCGTGGGACACTTGCACCCAGACTCACACTCTGCGGCGAACTGTGGTCAAGGAGAGAGACGGGAATTAAATAAAGAAGTCAACCCTTAGGTCAGGTACTAGTGGAAGTCAACAAGTCAACTCACACAGTCCATGAAATCCGGGTTCCTACAGCTCCGTGTACACTGTACTCCCAGGTCATTGGAGCAGTTCAAGAACACCTTTGGCGACTGGCAGGCTGTAACAGAAGCAGTTTCATTATTATTACACAATAAGTTGTCAAATTAGTTTAAAACAGATTTAAGCCTAGTCCTGGACTCAAGTAATTGACATGATCTCTCATATAGTATTTGAACCCAAGTCTAGGTACAATACTGTATACATCAGAGGATTAATGGGATATGAATAGCAAGGGGACACAGAAAGGCTACTTACTACTCTCTGAACGCATCTTCCACGAACGGCAGTGAAGCTTCCCATTGTTGCAGACACTAGAAGAACACACATGATGTCAAGAGATATTTTAATATTGGAGTAACATTGCAGGACTGTGTACTTTTTATACTAGCAGGTAATATGACAAATTTGCTGCTTTGGTAGGTAGGTAAATTAGGTAAATAAGTAGATGGGTAGGTAGGTAGGTAGGTAGGTAGGTAAGTAGTCACTTAAATAGGTAGCTAGACACTTTATTAGATGGAAACAGTCTCTTACCAGTGTTCCTCCTGAATGTTGATGGACTTCCCAGGCTTGATGTGGACCCCGTTGTGGAAGCAGGGGCATTTGTCCATGGGTACACAGGTGCCCCTGTCATCCATGTAGAGTCCGTCCGGGCAAGAACAACCATCCACGGGGAGGAAGTCATTGGTACAACCCTGGCTTTTGCTGGCCAGGGAGCTACAGGTCAGTTGACATCTCTGGAGCTGGTCAGAGTAGGTCTGAGACGCTGGGCAGTTACCAATGTATTTGTCTGTTTGTAGGGAAATATGGAAAGTGTTGGATAAAGTTAAGATTGGCAGTGTTGGAAAACTTTACTAAAGGTTATTTTTTACTTCAGGAAGGAAGAGGATTAAGTAAGTAAGTGTTGTTAACCTGTTTGGGATAGGGGGCGGTATTTTCACGTCAGGATGAAAAGAGTGCCCAAATTAAACTGCTTGCTACCCAGGCCCAGAAGCTAGGATATGCATATAATTGGTTTCGGATAGAAAACACTCTAAAGTTTCTAAAACTGTTAAAATGACATCTGTGAGTATAACAGAACTTATTTGGCAGGCAAAACCCCAAGGACAAACCATCCAGGAATTTTGTTGTTGTTGAGGTGACCATGTTTTCAATTGGATTTCTATGGGAATCTACATTTCTGAGGGATCTGGTTGCAGTTCCAATGGCTTCCACTAGATGTCAACAGTCTTTAGAAATTGGTTGATGTTTTATTTTGAGTAATGAAGAAGTATGGCTGTTCAGAACGAGGGTCGAGTCTGGTATACAGTTGTGTTTGGGGAGCGCGACCTGGCGCTCGCTCCAATTGCATTTTTATCTGCTATTGAAAACGGTTTATTCCGTCTTAAATTTGATACATTTTTTACAGTATAAAGTCCCTAAAGTTGTATTGGGAAAGTTGTTTGAAATGTTTGGACCAGGATTACAGGTAACTTATTCGATAATGTGTAGTCATATTGGGCGAGTTGGAACTGGTGTTTTTCTGAATCAACGCGCAAAATAAATTGACATTTTGGAGAAATAACGACGGAATTAATAGAAAAAAAGGACCATTTGTGATGTTTATGGGACATATTGGAGTGCCAACAGAAGAAGATCTTCAAAGGTAAGGCATGAATTATATCGTTATTTCTGAGTTTCGCGCCTGGCGGGTTGAAATGTGACTGTCATGTGTTTGTTTGATGGGGTGCTGTCCTCAGATAATAGCATGGTTTGCTTTCGCCGTAAAGCCTTTTTGAAATCTGACACAGTGGCTGGATTAACAAGAAGTTCAACTTCAACTTGGTGTATTACCTTGTGATTGTATCAAAGTTAAATATTTATAATAATTTCTTTTGGATTTCGCGCTCTGCAATTTCACTGGATGTTGTCGAAACGTTCCGCTAGCGGAAGCCCCAGCCGTAACAGGTAAAAGTTGACATCACAATAAAATAAAAACTTTTACAAACATCCACAACCGTTTGACCGGGCATCGCAAGGGGAATTTGTCAGGGTTACCCCATGTCTCCCCTACTTTTTGCAATGGCAGTGGAATCCGCCAAGGTTGTCCCCTGTCTCTCATACTTTTAGCGATGGCAGTAGAACCATTTGCAGAATGCATATATTCTAATGAGAATATCAGTGAACCTTTCATTGATAGTCAGGAGAGGCCTATACTGTCATCTCCTTTCACCAATATACGACAAGACATAAATATGAGAAGTGTAAATCACTTACCACACACGTTCTCTCTCCAGCCCGACAGGACCACTCCCTTGGTAGCACAGTCTCGCACATAGGAGGAGAAGACGGCACACAGGCAGTCTTCACTCTTCTCACAGTTGCAGCTAGCGTACGTGCATCGCTGCAGAAAATATCAAGTTTAAGTAAATGTTCCATACGTAATAAATATAAAACAAATTTCATTGGCCATTCGCATGACAAACAGTATAACAAACAGTATAATTGTGAGCATTCCAAACCAGATGTAACTCAATGAAATGTAACAGTTACAGTTATAGATAATGTATTACCTTGTAGTAAAGCTCGGGGTCCACCATGGCATGGCACTTGGCAAAAGTGCTGTCAGAACTTCTTAGCATGGAGCACCAATGTTTAGCATAGTTCTCTGAGTAAACAGAACGTGGTAAGAGTTCAAATATGTCTGATACAGTATAAACTGCTGCTTCCTGCATCGATTTGAATCCAACGACATGATACTGCGGTTGTTGACATAAACTTTTATGAAATGCTTATGTTCTGCTTTTCATTGAGTTATGTAAGGGTTAACCTTCAATTAAAGAGTTAGTGAAGAGGGCTTACCATTCTCCACGCTGAGGGAGCAGGGGTCGTCCAGCCTCTCCTCTCTGTCTCTGCAGGTAGGATTAGCCTTCCAGGAGTTCCCAAATGAAGAGGCTGTTCCCTCCACCATACCCTGGGGGGTCTTCATGTCATCAGACAGAACCTTGTTGAAGTTCCCACACAGACCTAGAAGAAATAGAAACAGAAATCAACACCATATAAACCTACACCAAACAGAATTCAACACCATATAAACTTTCACGAAACAGAAATCAACACCATATAAACCTACACCCAACAAAAATCAACACCATATAAACTCCGTATATAACTGATATCTGCTCACCTTCAGAGCTATATGCCTACAGCTTGGGAGTTAACTTACCTTGTGTCTTGGTCTTGTAGCTCTCGTCCAGGGTGACATAGACCTGCATGATGGGGACCAGCTGGATCTGAACCTGCAGACCAAAGCTGGTCTGGAGCATCACGTGGAAGGACGATGGCTTGAACACACTGATGTCAGCTATGGGAAGAAAAACAAATAGACTAATGACAGATGGGAACAAGACTGAAAGAGTTCCTGCTGAGACAGAGGTTGTCCTAATATAGACACTGTACACTAATGTCAGCTTAGAACAAGACTGAAAGAGCTCCTGCTGAGACTGACGTTGTCCTAATATAGACACTGTACACTAATGTCAGTTGGGAACAGAAAGGGGGGTTTGGGGGTAATAATCATTCAATTAAATATGATTCATTTTTTATTTTAAAAAATCTATTTAACCTCTTAGAGCTCTAGGGGCGCTATTTCATTTTTGGATAAAAAACTTTCCCGTTTTAAGCGCGATATTTTGTCACGAAAAGATGCTCGACTATGCATATTCTTGACAGTTTTGGAAAGAAAACACTCTGAAGTTTCAGAATCTGCAAAGATTTTGTCTGTAAGTGCCCCAGAACTCATTCTACAGGCGAAACCAAGATGATGCATCACCCAGGAATTAGCAGAATTTCTGAAGCTCTGTTTTCCATTCTCTCCTTATATGGCTGTGATTGCGCAACGAATGAGCCTACACTTTCTGTCGTTCGCCCAAGGTCTTAGCAGCATTGTGACGTATTTGTAGGCATATCATTGGAAGATTGACCATAAGAGACTACATTTCCCAAGTGTCCGCCTGGTGTCCTGCGTCGAATTCGGTGCGCAATTGCCAGCTGCTTCCACTTTACCATTTGATTCAGGGGAGAAAGCATGTGTCCAAGAACGATGTATCAATGAAGAGATATGTGAAAAACACCTTGATGATTGATTCTAAACAACGTTTGCCATGTTTTCAGTCGATATTATGGAGTTAATTTGGAAAAAAGTTTGCGTTTTGAGGACTGAATTTATGGATTTTTTTTGGTGGCCAAATGTGATGTATAAAACAGAGCTATTTCTAATACACAAGGAATCTTTTTGGAAAAACTGAGCATCTGCTATCTAACTGAGAGTATCCTCATTGAAAACATCAGAAGTTCTTCAAAGGTAAATGATTTTATTTGAAGGCTTTTATGTTTTTGTTAATGTTGCGTGCTGGATGCTAACGCTAATGCTAACGCTAAATGCTAACGCGAAATGCTAACTCTAGCTAGCTACTTTTACACAAATTATTGTTTTCCTATGGTTGAGAAGCATATTTTGAAAATCTGAGATGACAGTGTTGTTTACAAAAGGCTAAGCTTGAGAGATGGCATATTTATTTCATTTCATTTGCGATTTTCATAAATAGTTAACGTTGTGTTATGCTAATGAGCTTGCTGATAGATTTACACAATCCTGGATACAGGGTTTTTTTCATAGCTAAACGTGACGCAGAAAACGGAGCGATTTGTCCTAAACAAATAATCTTTCAGGAAAAACTGAACATTTGCTATCTGAGAGTCTCCTCATTGAAAACATCTGAAGTTCTTCAAAGGTAAATGATTTTTTTGAATGCTTTTCTGTTTTTTTGTGTAAATGTTGCCAGCTGAATGTTAATGCTAAATGCTACGTTAGCCATCAATACTGTTACACAAATGCTTGTTTTGCAATGGTTGAGAAGCATATTTTGAAAATCTGAGATGACAGTGTTGTTAACAAAAGGCTAAGCTTGAGAGCTAGCATATTTATTTCATTTCATTTGCGATTTTCATGAATAGTTAACGTTGCGTTATGGTAATGAGCTTGAGTCTGTATTCACGAACCCGGATCCGGGATGGGGAGATCAGAAAGGTTAATCACACTAAACATTACTGTACTTATTACTGTGTCAATAGCTTTGGAAGTAGCGTGTAATAATAAATAGAATTATGTAGTTGATATCTATACAGGCTAATGTTTCATTCTATGTTTCATTACATGTTACTGGTTGCACTTTCATAACTTTTAAAAGTGTGCATAATATTTATTATAAACTGAGGGGTTCTAGCCCTCAATGCTGATTGGCTGACAGATGTGGTATATCAGACGGGGTGACAAACCATTTACCATTTTACTGCTCTAATTATGTTGGCAACCAGTTTATAGCAGCAGTAAGGCACCTTGGGGGATTGTAGTGTATGACCAATGTACCATTGGTAAGGGAAGTTGTGTCGTGCCCATGAACAGCCATTAGCCATGGTATATTGGCCATATATCACACATATCGCATTATTGTTAATTCTTCCATGTCCCACCTGTGTTGTAAGGAAGAGTGATCTGTGCATTGTGGCTGACTTTCCCATCGGCGGTAATCACCAAAGCCTGGAAAAGAAAACAACAGCCATGATCAACTAATCCTATTCAACACAAGACTAGCTGTGCAGTATATACATTTCACTTACATGTAAGTACTTATCGTCAGATCCAAAATGATTGGCACCTCTGTTTTCATTATTTTTCAATACCTCACCCTGCGAGGATAACAACACTGAGCCTTTCTCTACAAGGTTTTAGGAGATTGGAGAACACATTGGGAAGTATCTTAGACCATTCCTCCCATACAGACCAGTGGAAGCACAACAGCCCCATTAACATCAAAGATCCACCACCATTTTATACAGCAGGAATCAGGCTCTGTTTTGCACATGATCCTCCTTTTTGACACCAAACCCACCATTGGTGTGTGGCCAAAGAGCTTCATTTAATAATAATATTTTTCAAGGATGCCTTTTAATTTGGACCTGACTGTAAATACACAGAGGTAGTGTATAAAATACAACATGTATATGTTCAAGTGTACAGTATATGTCAAGTCTCCGTCTTTTAATGAAGGCAATACTCACGTTGTTTCTATCATTGTTTAGCAAGACCACAACACTCTTGAGGCAAGTGTCAAACTTCTGTCTTATACAGGGAACCAGCTGGACCAGGACAGTGAACTTTGGACTGGCTTCATCCTGAAACAGAGAAGGAAAAAACAAACAAAAAAATGATGAGAAAACATTGTGACATATAAAATGTCATCCACTTCTCATCTAGATTGTCTCTCCAGAAAAGTATAGTGTAATTGTCAGTTACCTTGCTTTCCACCTTGGCTAACGGGTAGTAACAGTCCCCATGGAAGGTGAACGCTTTCCCATCGAAGGTTGTCACGTGTGAACCCTCCTCAACGGCACATGTAGCAGGGCTGGGTAGACTTTTACAGGACCACTGACCATGATGACAGACACTGAATCACAGACAGACACAGAACACAGACACAGACACATGATGAAGTCATTTACAGGACCACTGACCATGATGACAGACACTGAATCACAGACAGACACAGAACACAGACACAGACACATGATGAAGTCATTTACAGGACCACTGACCATGATGACAGACACTGAATCACAGACAGACACAGAACACAGACACAGACACATGATGAAGTCATTTACAGGACCACTGACCATGATGACAGACACTGAATCTCAGACAGACACAGAACACATGATGAAGTAATTTACAGGACCACTGACCATGATGACAGACACTGAATCACAGACAGACACAGAACACAGACACAGACACATAATGAAGTCATTTACAGGACCACTGACCATGATGACAGACACTGATTCACAGACACAGGACAAATTATGAAGTAATTTACAGGACCAAAGATCATGGGGACAGACACTGAATCACAGACACAGAACACATGAAGTCATTTACAGGATAAACCAAGTACCCGAAACCTCTGTTACGACTTCTGTCTTAATGTAACTTGTTATGTTAACAGTTCAGTGCTTTACATTGAGCACTTGAAGTCTAAACCTTTGACTCACCATTCCTCACGGTCCTGTCTGAATACTTCTCCAGAGTTGTAAACTTTGTCGTGTTTGCACTGACACTGGTCCTGAGTGACACACCCCCTCTTTGAGATGTCATCAAACACAGTCCCTACAGAGTGGTGAAAACAGACAACATGTTACTAACATCACCACAGTCCCTACAGAGTGGTGAAAACAGACAACGTGATACTAACACAGTCCCTACAGAGTGGTGAAAACAGACAACGTGATACTAACATCACCACAGTCCCTACAGAGTGGTGAAAACAGACAACGTGTTACTAACATCACCACAGTCCCTACAGAGTGGTGAAAACAGACAACGTGATACTAACACAGTCCCTACAGAGTGGTGGAAACAGACAACATGTTACTAACATCACCACAGTCCCTACAGAGTGGTGAAAACAGACAACGTGTTACTAACATCACCACAGTCCCTACAGAGTGGTGAAAACAGACAACGTGTTACTAACACAGTCCCTACAGAGTGGTGAAAACAGACAACATGTTACTAACATCACCACAGTCCCTACAGAGTGGTGAAAACAGACAACGTGTTACTAACACAGTCCCTACAGAGTGGTGAAAACAGACAACGTGTTACTAACACAGTCCCTACAGAGTGGTGAAAACAGACAACGTGTTACTAACACAGTCCCTACAGAGTGGTGAAAACAGACAACGTGTTACTAACATCACCACAGTCCCTACAGAGTGGTGAAAACAGACAACATGTTACTAACATCACCACAGTCCCTACAGAGTGGTGAAAACAGACAACGTGATACTAACACAGTCCCTACAGAGTGGTGAAAACAGACAACATGTTACTAACATCACCACAGTCCCTACAGAGTGGTGTAAACAGACAACGTGTTACTAACACAGTCCCTACAGAGTGGTGAAAACAGACAACGTGTTACTAACATCACCACAGTCCCTACAGAGTGGTGAAAACAGACAACATGTTACTAACACAGTCCCTACAGAGTGGTGAAAACAGACAACGTGTTACTAACACAGTCCCTACAGAGTGGTGAAAACAGACAACATGTTACTAACATCACCACAGTCCCTACAGAGTGGTGAAAACAGACAACATGTTACTAACACAGTCCCTACAGAGTGGTGAAAACAGACAACATGTTACTAACATCACCACAGTCCCTACAGAGTGGTGAAAACAGACAACGTGTTACTAACACAGTCCCTACAGAGTGGTGAAAACAGACAACATGTTACTAACATCACCACAGTCCCTACAGAGTGGTGAAAACAGACAACGTGTTACTAACACAGTCCCTACAGAGTGGTGAAAACAGACAACGTGTTACTAACATCACCACAGTCCCTACAGAGTGGTGAAAACAGACAACATGTTACTAACACAGTCCCTACAGAGTGGTGTAAACAGACAACGTGTTACTAACACAGTCCCTACAGAGTGGTGAAAACAGACAACGTGTTACTAACATCACCACAGTCCCTACAGAGTGGTGAAAACAGACAACGTGTTACTAACATCACCACAGTCCCTACAGAGTGGTGAAAACAGACAACGTGTTACTAACATCACCACAGTCCCTACAGAGTGGTGAAAACAGACAACGTGTTACTAACATCACCACAGTCCCTACAGAGTGGTGAAAACAGACAGCGTGATACTAACACAGTCCCTACAGAGTGGTGAAAACAGACAACGTGATACTAACATCACCACAGTCCCTACAGAGTGGTGAAAACAGACAACGTGTTACTAACATCAATCACCACAGTCCCTACAGAGTGGTATACTGATACATTGAGGTGTGTTCTAGATCTCTATCATCACTGTTATACTGATACATTGAGGTGTGTTCTAGATCTCTATCATCACTATTATACTGATACATTGAGGTGTGTTCTAGATCTCTGTCATCACTGTTATACTGATACATTGAGGTGTGTTCTAGATCTCTACCATCACTGTTATACTGATACATTGAGGTGTGTTCTAGATCTCTATCATCACTGTTATACTGATACATTGAGGTGTGTTCTAGATCTCTATCATCACTGTTATACTGATACATTGAGGTGTGTTCTAGATCTCTATCATCACTGTTATACTGATACATTGAGGTGTGTTCTAGATCTCTATCATCACTGTTATACTGATACATTGAGGTGTGTTCTAGATCTCTATCATCACTGTTATACTGATACATTGAGGTGTGTTCTAGATCTCTATCATCACTGTTATACTGATACATTGAGGTGTGTTCTAGATCTCTGTCATCACTGTTATACTGATACATTGAGGTGTGTTCTAGATCTCTACCATCACTGTTATACTGATACATTGAGGTGTGTTCTAGATCTCTGTCATCACTGTTATACTGATACATTGAGGTGTGTTCTAGATCTCTACCATCACTGTTATACTGATACATTGAGGTGTGTTCTAGATCTCTGTCATCACTGTTATACTGATACATTGAGGTGTGTTCTAGATCTCTATCATCACTGTTATACTGATACATTGAGGTGTGTTCTAGATCTCTATCATCACTGTTATACTGATACATTGAGGTGTGTTCTAGATCTCTATCATCACTGTTATACTGATACATTGAGGTGTGTTCTAGATCTCTATCATCACTGTTATACTGATACATTGAGGTGTGTTCTAGATCTCTATCATCACTGTTATACTGATACATTGAGGTGTGTTCTAGATCTCTGTCATCACTGTTATACTGATACATTGAGGTGTGTTCTAGATCTCTACCATCACTGTTATACTGATACATTGAGGTGTGTTCTAGATCTCTGTCATCACTGTTATACTGATACATTGAGGTGTGTTCTAGATCTCTATCATCACTGTTATACTGATACATTGAGGTGTGTTCTAGTTCTCTATCATCACTGTTATACTGATACATTGAGGTATGTTCTAGATCTCTATCATCACTGTTATACTGATACATTGAGGTGTGTTCTAGATCTCTATCATCACTGTTATACTGATACATTGAGGTGTGTTCTAGTTCTCTATCATCACTGTTATACTGATACATTGAGGTATGTTCTAGATCTCTATCATCACTGTTATACTGATACATTGAGGTGTGTTCTAGTTCTCTATCATCACTGTTATACTGATACATTGAGGTGTGTTCTAGATCTCTACCATCACTGTTATACTGATACATTGAGGTATGTTCTAGTTCTCTATCATCACTGTTATACTGATACATTGAGGTGTGTTCTAGATCTCTATCATCACTGTTATACTGATACATTGAGGTGTGTTCTAGATCTCTATCATCACTGTTATACTGATACATTGAGGTGTGTTCTAGATCTCTACCATCACTGTTATACTGATACATTGAGGTGTGTTCTAGATCTCTACCATCACTGTTATACTGATACATTGAGGTGTGTTCTAGATCTCTATCATCACTGTAATACTGATACATTGCGGTGTGATCTGGTTAAAGGCTGACCGTGAGGGCAGAAGCAGCCGTCCATCAGGTGTTCTTCACACAGTGAGCTGGTGTCTGAGTGGGTACAGGTATCCATGCAGGGAGAGCCACTCTCCAGATAGACCATGTTGAACGGACACTGCTTGTCTAAGAAAACAAAGGAAATAAATTATAGTACATTTAATTATTATATGTAAATATGTATATATGTATACTTATTTATTTTTTAAGACATTTGTGTGATCTGAAGTTGACTATGGACAATAAAGAGTTATTTTTTGCATGTGACTTTTTGATCTACAACTCTACTGTCATCCAGTAAATGTTTTCCTGAACACCCAGACAGTTATTGAGATGTCCCATTACCACAGAAGGCTGTTGTTCTCCAGTGGGGTGGCTGTCCCCCGGCGTGGGAGCACTGTCTGGAGTACTCTGCCAGGGTGCTGCAGACACAGAAGCTATCAGAAGTGTTGCTGCAGCCACACAGGTCCTGAACACAGGCCTGGATGTAGGGCTCAGGGTTCACGACCGCACCACAGGAGCTCCACAACGGCGAGCGCAGGAGCTGGTCACACTGGGCATGCTGAGGAGGAAGGAGGAGGAAGAGGAGGAAGAGGTGAATGAGGAGAAGGTATAGGTGAATGATGAGGGAGAGGAGGAGGTGGTGGAGGAGGGAGAGGAGGAGTGGGAGGAGGTAGAGGTGGAGGAGGAGGGAGAGAAGGAGGAGATGGTGGCGGGAGAAGAGGAGGAAGTGGAGGGAGAGAAGGAGTGGGAGAGGAGGGGGAGCAGGAGGAGGTAGAGGTGGAGGAGGAGGAGAGGATGAGGATGGGGAGGAGGAAGGGGAGGAGGAGGAGGTGGAGGGAGGAGAGGGAGGGAGAGAAGGATTGGGAGAGGAGGAGGCAGAGGAGGAGGAGAGGACGAGGAAGATGTTCCGAGTTTAGTTGCAATACGAATAATATTATGCCAGATCTGAAATGAATTGGTTCCATATGGCAGTCAAATACATCAATAGAATGAAGTGAAGTGAAATACTGTAGTCTACTTGTCAGGCTGAACAGACTGGAGGTAGAACTTACAAACTCCTTGCATGTGTCCTCTTTAGGCTGAACGTCTGCAGGTTCATCTTCCTCTTCCTCTTCATAGGGGTCTTCACAGTCCTCGTTGGGCCTGTGGACCTTCTGTCTGTTTCCAAACTCAATGGGGCTCACTTTACGACCTGCACGGAAATAAAACGATGTCATCCTTCATCAATAAGTGATTAGAAACGCATATAAATGTGTATACATGTATATTAATGAACTTACAACATGTGTGAAATTACAATGATGTTACTTGATGTAAGAATATAAAACAGTCACTTAGAATATATTAATAAATAGCATGGTAATAATAACAACTAAATAAATCATTATAAATATTTAGATACATGCTTAGAAAGTCGTTATAAGTGACTAAACATGTAATAAATGATAATATTATTGGAATATATTGATTATACTTAACACCATAAAACCTTACAGGAATAAGCTATTATAAATACTTGTACATATTAATATAAAGTCGTTATAAATGACTATTCATGTTATAATGCTCATGACTCGTGATGCTAATAATTGTTATAAATGCTCACCGTTATGAACAAACTCATTGTGGACTGGAAGGCCATTGAAGTCTCCACAGAGACCACAGGTACGGTTGGTGTACTCCGTGTCCAGCTCCACCTAACGCAAACAGTGATGGGTCAACTATTTTCTAAGGTAGACTCAGAGAAATGCCGTTGTCACGGGCAGCAGCACAGATGTTGAGATGAGATACAAGACTTCACTCTCACACAGTCACACACGTGGTATCTGTCCATGTGCACGGGTTCGTTTCACACTGTTCACTGTTTAATGACAGCAGTCCATTTCAGTGAACGTATTGATTCTTACAAAGCGAATAAATAAATAGACTTCTGTATGCATTCTTCTAAGTAACGTTTTGATTCTCATAAAAGCTTACCATGACGGCATCTTCTCCGTTCCACATGACAACCAGGCCAACCTTGGAGTAGAGTTTGGTGTAAACTGCATTCCTCTCCAGTTGGACTCCTCCATTGTAGTACGGCAGAGTTACACTGGGAATAAAGAAGGAGAATATAATTAATGATAGAGATGACATAGAAATGTACCAACCTGTCAATTAACAACAAACAGACACAAAATACAGTTAAATCCTTTGAATTCAAAATGGAATCCCTGGAAATATGTCAGAGTACTGTCTCAGATGGGAATAGGTAACAGCATAATATAAATCCATTACTTTTTACAGAGAGGAAATGTTAGATAGATATATAGATATATAGATAGATAGATAGATAGATAGATAGATAGATAGATAGATAGATATCAATACATGATTTTTTTTTATGACAGGGTAACTGGGGCGGCAGGGTAGCTTAGTGGTTAGAGCGGTGGACTAGTAACCGGAGGGTTGTAATTTCAAACCCCCGAGCTGACAAGGTACAAATCTGTCAATCTTCCCCTGAACAGGCAGTTAACCCACTGTTCTTAGGCCATCATAGAAAATAAGAATTTGTTCTTAGCTGACTTGCCTGGCTAAATAAAGGTAAAAAAAATAAAAAATTCATGGCTCACTTGAAAAATGATGTCAATCTCAGTGTGACGTCCCTGATGAATTAGAAGACACATAACATAAAACATTTGTGGAAAACTTACATTTCTCCATTGACCGCGACCTGAGTCTTGGTCAGGTGGAAGACCAGGTCGTTGATAGTGACCACTACGTGCTTGACCGTAGGGTTCCCCTCAGCCTCAGTAGCCTCGTTCCTCTTCAGGTGCACAGAGAACTCCTGGTAGGACTCAGAGTGGCAGTCGGAGGCCAGGTTGTATTCACACGTCCCTGGGAACTGGTACACGTCTCCATCGAAGGTCTTGAAGTGCTCTCTGCCCCAGGTGCTGCAGATGCTGTTCACATGGTTGGACTGGCGCGCTGAGGAGACGAAAACAGAAAACGTTACCCACTTTAAATGTATGGAATCAGAAAGAGACACAATTTTATAACTTTGCTGTAAATTGTAAATAATGCAGCATGTATTTCTAAATATCCAGTTGTAGTGGATTGTGAATCAAGATATTAAAAAATATGACACTCCTAGACAGACGGCACTCAGATTTGCTCCAACCAAGACTGTCCATAATAACAAAATGTGTCTGTTCTTGACTGATAGTTGACTCGAAATAGATAGAAACTTAATCTAGCGCCATCTCTATACAGTATCTATTTCTATGTTTGACTGTTTGTCTTTGTCTGCATAGATCAAAATAAATCACTGCTATTTCCAAAATGATCGTGTATCGTCTTACCTTTCTTGGCTTTCACCTGGATGGCGCTCGTTAGTGGCAGAGCGAGAACGCACAACCACAGAGTTGTCCACCCCATAGTTAGTGTCCAGGTGAAGTGGGCTTCAGGTAAAAGTGCGGAGTGCTGCTTGACGGCCTCCTTTATAATGGCATTGTTTAATCTGTGTCTGTCAGTTCACACCCATCAGAAGGAGGATGTCAGACATCTTTATTGAGACATGGTAAACATGTCTATTGACAGGGACAGATTACCGACTGGGCAATCAGATAACATAAGAACATGGCATAAGTCATTGCAAAATTGCAGGAAATTAGCTTTAAAACAGCAACATTTTCTCTTCGTTGCCAAGAGGGGGGGTTCTCCAAAATGTTATTGTACAGTGGCCCAGATTTGGGTTTATTCCAGCCCTGTCTAAGGAAATTCAACCACTTTCAGAAGTCCCCTTTACTATCTATTATTTCCTTTATTCTGAATGTAAATGTTAAAAAAAAATTTAAAAAACAATGTTTTTAACTTTGGACTTACAATAAATACTATATATTCATAACGGAGACAGTGTCGTGCCTCCTTCAATTATGCATCATTTGATTATTTAAGGTATAGCACCTCTCAGAAAACAAGGTCATGTTTTTTTTATTTTACCTTTATTTAACCAGGCAAGTCAGTTAAGAACAAATACCTTGTCAGCTCAGGGATTCGAATTTGCAACCTTCAGGTCCAACGCTCTAACCAATAGGCTACCCTGCCGTCCAGAACCTGAAAGGGTTGTTCGGCAGTCAAATCAGATCAAATCAAATGTATTTATATAGTCCTTCTTAAATCAGCTGATATCTCAAAGTGCTGTACAGAAACCCAGCCTAAAACCCCAAACAGTAAGCAATTCAGGTGTAGAAGCACGGTGGCTAGGAAAACCTAACCTAGAAAGGCCAAAACCCAGGAAGAAACCTAGAGAGGAACCAGTCTATGAGAGGTGGCCAGTCCTCTTCTGGCTGTGCCGGGTGGAGATTATAACAGAACATGGCCAAGATGTTGAAGTGTTCATAAATGACCAGCAGGGTCAAACAATAATATTCACAGTGGTTGTCGAGGGTGCAACAGGTCAGCACCTCAGGAGTAAATGTCAGTTGGCTTTTCATAGCCGATCATTAAGAGTATCTCTACCGCTCCTGCTGTCTCTAGAGAGTTGAAAATAGCAGGTCTGGGACAGGTAGCACGTCCGGTGTACAGCTCAGCTTCACTTGACTCCTTTGGGCCCTACAGTAAGAGTTGTTTCAATTCAACGGCTCATCTCAGCTTCACTTGACTCATTTGGGCCCTACAGTAAGAGTTGTTTCAATTCAACGGCTCATCTCAGCTTCACTTGACTCATTTGGGCCCTACGGTAAGAGTTGTTTCAATTCAACGGCTCATCTCAGCTTCACTTGACTCATTTGGGCCCTACAGTAAGAGTTGTTTCAATTCAACGGCTCATCTCAGCTTCACTTGACTCCTTTGGGCCCTACAGTAAGAGTTGTTTCAATTCAACGGCTCATCTCAGCTTCACTTGACTCATTTGGGCCCTACAGTAAGAGTTGTTTCAATTCAACGGCTCATCTCAGCTTCACTTGACTCATTTGGGCCCTACAGTAAGAGTTGTTTCAATTCAACGGCTCATCTCAGCTTCACTTGACTCATTTGGGCCCTACAGTAAGAGTTGTTTCAATTCAACGGCTCATCTCAGCTTCACTTGACTCATTTAGGCCCTACAGTAAGAGTTGTTTCAATTCAACGGCTCATCTCAGCTTCACTTGACTCATTTGGGCCCTACAGTAAGAGTTGTTTCAATTCAACGGCTCATCTCAGCTTCACTTGACTCCTTTGGGCCCTACAGTAAGAGTTGTTTCAATTCAACGGCTCATCTCAGCTTCACTTGACTCATTTGGGCCCTACAGTTTGAATCCCACTTAAGAATTGTTTTATCAACCTCCAAAAATACTTCCTACAGGGGGTTTCTCATTTATACTCCTGATTGAACCTCTATCAAGTGTAGCTCAGCATCAGTATCACTATTTACATGATCAATATGGATTAATAGCTCAGATTAGAGTCATGATCACTTTATTACATCCTCATAATCGTAAACGCCTCGTACTTCCTGTAATCTAAGGTGAATATGTAAACATTACACAGGTTAAGAGCATTTCAACCGTTCCGTTTAAACTGTGTAGTGATGCATGTACCAGTATGCTTGAGGCCTGAATGACGCCAGTGAAAGAACGTGCCTGAGGCCTGAATGACACCCTAGTCACTATTTAGTACACTACTTTTGACCAGGCCCCATAGGCCACTAGTTTAAAGTAGTGTACCCTATAGGTAATGGGGATCCATTTGGGATGTAGCCAGTGTCTGTCCCCCAGCAGCAGCAGCAGCTCAGTAGAAGGGTTCTATCAGGGATATATAAGAGTCATCTAGACATGGTTCAGGGTTGTGTCACCTTCTATCCACCATCTGTCTCTCTTGATGGAGGAACAACCGAGGTCATGAGCAGTGATACATCCTGGTCCTGCCCATGTTCTGAAGACTTTCAGACCCTTTACAGCCTGGGTGTCAGTCGGTTTCTGCTATCTTGTCAACTCCTTGTCATTCATTGGCACGCCAAACATGGCAATTTCATAAGACGCAAAATGCAGTGCATTCGGAAAGTATTCAGACCCCTTGACTTTTTTCACATTGTGTTACTTTACAGCCTTATTCTATAATGTATTAAATAGTTTTCCCTACTTTCAATCTACACACAATACCCCATAATGACAAAGAAAGAACAGGTTTTAGAAATGTTTGCAAATTTAGAGTTGTGACGAATGGTCTGCAATGTAGGTACGTACAGTGGTTTGATAAAGAATGAATACACTTCTGATCAAGTGTAAACAGAGTTCACTCTCATGACAGCCACGTTGTATTCCTTCTTTTCCCTTCGCTTGTGGACTTCAATGGACAACACATCAGCTGTATATGACCAAGCGAAAAAAAAAACGTTCCAACCCAAACCGCTACACACAGCCTACATCGTTGTCACCATATTAGCTAAAGTAACGTCATAGTCAACATAGCTAATGAAACTAACGCGATAGTAAACCCTCTACAATCATGCAGTAACGTTAGTGTACAGTCCTAAAGGCGGGCCCTGGTGGCAATAAATTAGTAATACAAAAAGCTTAACTTGACTTGGAAGAGTTTCAGTATTGTGTTGTAAAGTCATAGCCAGCTAGCTAACATAGCATCCCTCTGCTATAGTCAGCTAGCTAACATAGCATCCCTCTGTTATAGCCAGCTAGCTAACATAGCATCCCTCTGTTATAGCCAGCTAGCTAACATAGCATCCCTCTGTTATAGCCAGCTAGCTAACATAGCATCCCTCTGTTATAGCCAGCTAGCTAACACAGCATCCCTCTGTTATAGCCAGCTAGCTAACATAGCTTCCCTCTGTTATAGCCAGCTAGCTAACACAGCTTCCCTCTGTTATAGCCAGCTAGCTAACATAGCACCCATCTGCTATAGTCAGCTAGCTAACATAGCATCCCTCTGTTATAGCCAGCTAGCTAACATAGCATCCCTCTGTTATAGCCAGCTAGCTAACATAGCATCCCTCTGTTATAGCCAGCTAGCTAACACAGCATCCCTCTGTTATAGCCAGCTAGCTAACACAGCTTCCCTCTGTTATAGCCAGCTAGCTAACATAGCATCCCTCTGTTATAGCCAGCTAGCTAACATAGCATCCCTCTGTTATAGCCAGCTAGCTAACATAGCATCCCTCTGTTATAGCCAGCTAGCTAACACAGCATCCCTCTGTTATAGCCAGCTAGCTAACATAGCGTCCCTCTGTTATAGCCAGCTAGCTAACATAGCATCCCTCTGTTATAGCCAGCTAGCTAACATAGCATCCCTCTGTTATAGCTAGCTAGCTAACATAGCATCCCTCTGTTATAGCCAGCTAGCTAACATAGCATCCCTCTGTTATAGCCAGCTAGCTAACATAGCATCCCTCTGTTATAGCCAGCTAGCTAACATAGCATCCCTCTGTTATAGCCAGCTAACTAACATAGCATCCCTCTGTTTTAGCCAGCTAGCTAACATAGCATCCCTCTGTTATAGCCAGCTAGCTAACATAGCATCCCTCTGTTATAGCCAGCTAGCTAACATAGCATCCCTCTGTTATAGCCAGCTAGCTAACATATCATCCCTCTGTTATAGCCAGCTAGCTAACATAGCATCCCCCTGTTATAGCCAGCTAGCTAACATAGCATCCCTCTGTTATAGCCAGCTAGCTAACATAGCATTCCTCTGTTATAGCCAGCTAGCTAACATAGCATCCCTCTGTTTGAGCAGGGTGTTTCAGTAGGCTAAATTAGCTAGCTGCATTTGCTAGCTCAGTAAGTGATCAACCACGTTTTATGCACTGCAGTGCTAGCTAGCTGTAGCTCAGGCTTTCAGTACTATATTCATTTTCTGATCCTTTGATTGGGTGGACAACATGTCAGTTCATGCTACAAGAGCTCTGATAGGTTGAAGAACGTCCTCCGGAAGTTGTCATAATTACTGTGTAAGTCTATGGAAGGGGGTGAGAACCATGAGCCTCCTAGGTTTTGTACTGAGGTCAATGTACCCAGAGGAGGACGGAAGCTAGCTGTCCTCCGGCTACACAATGGTGCTACCCTACAGAGTGCTGTTGAGGCTACTGTTGACCTTCATTGCAAAATAATGTGTTTTAATCAGTTATTTGGTGACATGTGAATATATTCAGTACAGTTTTATCGAAAAAGGATAACTTTAATTGTTTTACAGTAAAAACATTTCTGAAATTCACTGAGGAGGATGGTCCTCCTCTTCCTCCTCTGAGGAGCCTCCACTGAGTCAATAGCAGGTATGGATGCTGTACAGTTGACATGGAGTGTAAGGTCAATGGTAAGTATGGATGCTGTACAGTTGACATGGAGTGTAAGGTCAATGGCAGGTATGGATGCTATACAGTTGACATGGAGGGTAAGGTCAATGGTTAGTATAGGTGCTGTACAGTTGACATGGAGGGTAAGGTTAATGGTCAGTATGGATGCTGTACAGATGACATGGAGGGTAAGGTCAATGGTAAGTATGGATGCTGTACAGTTGACATGGAGGGTAAGGTCAATGGTAAGTATGGATGCTGTACAGTTGACATGGAGGGTAAGGTCAATGGTCAGTATGGATGCTGTACAGGCTAACATTTGGACGTTTCAACTAAAAAATACTCTTTGTCACATGACTATAGACATTGAAACATAATGCTTATAGAGACAAAAAGCAACAATAGCCTATAATTAATGGGTTAGGCTATACTGGGTTCTCACCATCATTGTTAATATCATTATTCACTGAATACCTGAATATCAGTAGACATTGAATATCCCTTTGAACATGGTGAAGCTATTAATTACCCTTTGGATGGTGCATCAATGCACCCAGTCACTACAAAGTGACAGATGTCCTTCCTCACTCAGTTCCGGAGAGGAAGGAACCACTCAGGGATTTTCAGCATGAGGCCGATCGTGAATTTAAACCGTTCCATTTTAATGGCTGTGATACGAGAAACTGAGGATGGATCAACCACATTGTAGTTATTCTAACCTAATTGACAGAGTGAAAAAAGGAAGCCTGTAGAGAATTAAAATATTCAAAACATCCTGTTTACAACAAGGCATTAAAGTAATTTGACTAGGGTGGGTATTCTAGTTTCTTTATTTCAATGTTTTCTGTTTCTGTGTTTTAGCCGGGTATGGTTCTCAATCAGGGACAGCTGTCTATCGTTGTCTCTGATTGGGAATCATACTTAGGCAGCCTGTTTTGCCTCCTTAGGTGGTGGGATGTTGTTTTTTGTTAGCTCTGTGAAACCTACTGAACCTACTGTTCGTTATTCTTTTGTTGTTTTGTTTTGGTGTTCTGAGAAATAAAGATCATGAACACGTACCACGCTGCACCTTGGTCCACTTCTTCCGACGGGCATTACAGAACATCTCACCACAAACGGAACAAGCAGCGAGGCCGGGAGGAGCAGCGTTTTCTGGACGAATGGACCTGGGAGGACATCCTGAATGGGAAAGGATCCTGGACGTGAGAGGAGATCCTGGCGGGAAAGGAGGCAGCGAGAGAAAGGGCCCAGGATTACACAGGGTCACGGCTGGCACGAAAGACCGGGAGGCCACTCCAAAAAACGTTTTTGGCAGAGTCAGGATTCAGACCTAAGCCCAGAGTCCGGATTCCTCGTGCTTAACGTAAGGAGCTGGTACTGGTCAGGCACCGTGTTATGCGGTGGAGCGCATGGTGTCTCCAGTGCGCGTTCACAGTCCGGTGCGCTACATTCCAGCTCCCCGCATTGGTCGAGCTAGAGTGGCATCCAGCCAGGAGGGATGGTGCCAGCTCAGCACGCCTGGCCTCCAGTGTGTCTCTTCGGCCCAGGATATCATGCGCCGGCTCTGCGTCATGTGCCAGCGCCCCACATTTGCCGGGCGAAGGTAACCATCCAGCCAGGACGGGTTGTGCAGGCTCTACGCTCGAGACCTCCAGTGCGTCTCCACGGCCCAGTGTATCCGGTGCCTGTTACCAGAACCAGGCCTCCTGTATGTCTCCCCAGCCTGGTGAGTCCTGTGCCTGCTCCCAGAACCAGGCCTCCTGTATGTCTCCCCAGCCTGGTGAGTCCTGTGCCTGCTCCCAGAACCAGGTCTCCTGTATGTCTCCCCAGCCTGGTGAGTCCTGTGCTTGTTCCCAGAACCAGGCCTCCTGTATGTCTCCCCAGCCTGGTGAGTCCTGTGCCTGCTCCCAGAACCAGGTCTCCTGTATGTCTCCCCAGCCTGGTGAGTCCTGTGCCTGCTCCCAGAACCAGGTCTCCTGTATGTCTCCCCAGCCTGGTGAGTCCTGTGCCTGCTCCCAGAACCAGGCCTCCTGTATGTCTCCCCAGCCTGGTGAGTCCTGTGCTTGTTCCCAGAACCAGGCCTCCTGTATGTCTCCCCAGCCTGGTGAGTCCTGTGCTTGTTCCCAGAACCAGGCCTCCTGTATGTCTCCCCAGCCTGGTAAGCCCTGTGCCTGCTCCCAGAACCAGGCCTCCTGTATGTCTCCCCAGCCTGGTGAGTCCTGTGCCTACTCCACGCACCAGGCTTCCCATACGTCTCCTCACTCCAGTGATGATCCATGGCCCGAAGCCTCCAGTGATGATCCATGGCACGGAGCCTCCAGTGATGATCCATGGCACGGAGCCTCCAGTGATGATCCATGGCACAGAGCCTCCAGTGATGATCCATGGCACGGAGCCTCCAGTGATGATCCATGGCACGAAGCCTCCAGTGATGAGTCATGACACGGAGCCTCCAGCGACGGCCTCCAGTTCGGAGCCCCCCAGCGACGGACCCCAGTCCGGGTCCCACAACGAGGGACCCCAGTCTGGGGCCCACAACGAGGGTTCCCAGTCCGGGGCCACAGAGAGGGTCCCCAGTCAGCGACAAGGGTCCCTGCACTAGCGCCGCCGCCAAAGTGGGGTGAGCCACAGGTGGAGCGGGGACTACGTTCCGCACCAAAGCCGCCACCGCGGATAGATGCCCACCCAGACCCTCCCCTATAGGTTCAGGTTTTGAGGCCGGAGTCCGCACCTTTCGGGGGGGTACTGTCACACAGGGTGTGGTCAGGGTGTGATTTGGGTGGGCATTCTATGTTCTGTTTTCTATGTTTTTGTATTTCTATGTTTAGGCCGGGAATGGTTCTCAATCAGGGACAGCTGTCTATCGTTGTCTCTGATTGGGAATCATACTTAGGCAAGCCTTTTTCCCTTTTGTGAATGTGGGAAGTTATCTTTGTTAGGGGCACTACAGCCCTTGTAAGCTTCACGGTCGTTCCTTTGTTTCTTGTTTTGTTGGCGACATTATAAATAAAGAAATGAACGCTCACCACGCTGCACCTTGGTCTCATTCCGACGACGGCCGTGACAGATGTTTCATTATGTAATTATGGGACGATGTTTCATTAGTTGTTTTGTTTGTTGTTATGTTTGTTGTTATGTTTGTTGTTATGTTTGTTGTTATGTTTGTTGTTATGTTTGTTGTTTTGTTTGTTGTTATGTTTGTTGTTATGTTTGTTGTTTTGTTTGTTGTTTTGTTTGTTGTTTTGTTTGTTGTTTTGTTTGTTGTGGAGTGTGTGATGCACGCAAAATGTATGTTCACAGTTTTGTGTTCATTTTATGTTTTGTTACATTTAACCCACATATGCTGAGAGTTTCAATTTCCCGAATATAACTATATTTTCACATCTTATCCAAACAGTCACTTATTAATGAATTTGACCTCATCAGTCTCATTACTGAACGTCGTAAACCCTTGGATATCTGCACGAACCCATAGAATCATGAATAATACAAATTGGCTTAATTATTTATTTACTAACTAACTTAGTTAATCACAGAATTGCTTAAACACACACACAAATAGTCACACATTGGTCACTACATGATACCAAGAAAAAGTCCCTAGCGGACAAAACCGATATGACAGCTTGGTAGACAAAGGAAAGGGGGTGGGGATTGCTCAAGATCAGGAAACTCAAAGCTGATAACTCATAGAAATGGCTAATTCCTTGAACATGAACAACCACTCATTTGAAAATAAATTGCAATTGACATATTCCCGAGTGTATGTTTTGGCTGTCCCTCTCTGCGATCACCGGGATCCGTCTGCTGGATCGTCAGTCGACAGAGAGCCTCTGGTTTGTCCACCAGAGATCAAAGTCGTAGGTTGTTAGAATGGATACTTCAGAGCACCATTCGGGAATGTTCTTAAGGTTTGGATGCGTTTACCAGACTAAAGTATTTAAACAGCTGCAGTCTGAACAATTGTTATTTTGTTTGTAGATTTCTTTGTCATTTCAATGTGGGTACCTTGTCCCTGCGTTTTTTACGATTGTAGAGTTGCCAACCATTTCAACACGTAGCTACCGCTACCGCAGATGTGGTTTTATATTTAGTAGAAGGGGGTGTTCCATGACACCTGCTGTAATGGCTGGGCTCATGGGGGCGTGACCACTGACCAGTTAAACTATATATGAAAATCCATACTCTCATTTAGAAGGCTAACATCACATTTCATCTTTTCACAAATAGTTTCATATTTAATCATATCTTTTTCACAACATTTACATGTAAACCCCATAATTGAAAGATTTACACAACCAGAGACACAGTAATGTGTGTTTCCTGTCCTTCATGAGATCCCCAAATGAAACACACTCGACATGACTGTCCCTTAAGTGTCCACGGACCACTCCCACATTCTCAAAAATATAAATATTGTTTAATTATTTAAACTTTTGATGTCCAGGTGTCTCCCTGTGTTCCACAGTTTACATTCCAATCTCGAACACTACAGAGCATAGGGGCAGCGTATTTTACGACCGCCATAATATATATATTATCCTTTATTATTTTCCCATAACCCTACCACCCCTCCACTAATTGGAGTGGAGTAAACTAATGGACAACAACACTTCTACTTCCAGCTTATTCATACTATATACATTTTAGAGACACAGTATATTGTACAATAATGCTATTTAATTTGTTCTTAGTCCCACCCTTCAGCTCCTCCAACTCCTCCCATCTATCTCTGAACACCATCCCGTCCCACCCTTCAGCTCCGTTCAACTCCTCCCATCTATCTCTGAACACCATCCCGTCCCACCCTTCAGCTCCGTTCAACTCCTCCCATCTATCTCTTAACACCATCCAGTTTCCGTTTGCCATAACCGTGATGTTATACAAATGTTCTGCCATTTTTTATTCCCATAGTTTCTACAGATTGTACATTAAAGAATACACATTTTTGCTAAGAGTATCATTATATTATTGATTGATTGACTATGACGTTTTAAATCACCCAGCAGTGCTGTTTGCAGAGTTAGCTGCAGGTAAACGTTACAAATATTCAGCCATTCCTGAACCTGCGACCAAAAACAAGCCGCATATGGACAGTATCAAATCAAATAATCGAATGATTCTGTTTCTTTCACAGGAAAATGTACAGCCTTACCAGTGGATCTTGGGTCCATGAAAGGTGGGTGTCCTGGAGGAGGCTGATACTCCATTTCATGGATCCATAGGTACGGCTGTACATCATCCATACTGACCATTAATCTTACCCTCCATGTCAACTGTACAGCATCCATACTGACCATTGACCTTACACTCCATGTCAACTGTACAGCATCCATACTGACCATTAATCTTACCCTCCATGTCAACTGTACAGCATCCATACCTGCTATTGACCTTACCCTCCATGTCAACTGTACAGCATCCATACTGACCATTGACCTTACCCTCCATGTCATCTGTACATCATCCATACTGACCATTGACCAAACCCTCCATGTCAACTGTACAGCATCCAAACCTGCTATTAACCTTACCCTCCGTGTCAACTGTACATCATCCAAACTGACCATTGACCTTACCCTCCATGTCATCTGTACATCATCCATACTGACCATTGACCAAACCCTCCATGTCAACTGTACAGCATCCAAACCTGCTATTGATCTTACCCTCCATGTCAACTGTACAGCATCCATACTGACCATTGACCTTACCCTCCATGTCAACTGTACATCATCCATACTGACCATTGACCTTACCCTCCATGTCAACTGTACAGCATCCATACTGACCATTGACCTTACCCTCCATGTCAACTGTACATCATCCATACCTGCTATTTACCTTACCCTCCATGTGAACTGTACAGCATCCATACTGACCATTGACCTTACCCTCCATGTCAACTGTACATCATCCATACTGACCATTAATCTTACCCTCCATGTCAACTGTACAGCATCCATACTGACCATTGACCTTACACTCCATGTCAACTGTACAGCATCCATACTGACCATTAATCTTACCCTCCATGTCAACTGTACAGCATCCATACCTGCTATTGACCTTACCCTCCGTGTCAACTGTACATCATCCAAACTGACCATTGACCTTACCCTCCATGTCAACTGTACATCATCCATACCTGCTATTTACCTTACCCTCCATGTCAACTGTACAGCATCCATACTGACCATTGACCTTACCCTCCATGTCAACTGTACATCATCCATACTGACCATTAATCTTACCCTCCATGTCAACTGTACAGCATCCATACTGACCATTGACCTTACACTCCATGTCAACTGTACAGCATCCATACTGACCATTAATCTTACCCTCCATGTCAACTGTACAGCATCCATACTGACCATTGACCTTACCCTCCATGTCAACTGTACAGCATCCATACCTGCTATTGACCTTACCCTCCATGTCAACTGTACAGCATCCATACTGACCATTGACCTTACCCTCCATGTCATCTGTACATCATCCATACTGACCATTGACCAAACCCTCCATGTCAACTGTACAGCATCCAAACCTGCTATTAACCTTACCCTCCGTGTCAACTGTACATCATCCAAACTGACCATTGACCTTACCCTCCATGTCATCTGTACATCATCCATACTGACCATTGACCAAACCCTCCATGTCAACTGTACAGCATCCAAACCTGCTATTGATCTTACCCTCCATGTCAACTGTACAGCATCCATACTGACCATTGACCTTACCCTCCATGTCAACTGTACATCATCCATACTGACCATTGACCTTACCCTCCATGTCAACTGTACAGCATCCATACTGACCATTGACCTTACCCTCCATGTCAACTGTACATCATCCATACCTGCTATTTACCTTACCCTCCATGTCAACTGTACAGCATCCATACTGACCATTGACCTTACCCTCCATGTCAACTGTACAGCATCCATACCTGCTATTTACCTTACCCTCCATGTCAACTGTACAGCATCCATACTGACCATTGACCTTACCCTCCATGTCAACTGTACAGCATCCATACTGACCATTGACCTTACCCTCCATGTCAACTGTACAGCATCCATACCTGCTATTGACCTTACCCTCCATGTCAACTGTACAGCATCCATACTGACCATTGACCTTACCCTCCATGTCAACTGTACATCATCCATACCTGCTATTTACCTTACCCTCCATGTCAACTGTACAGCATCCATACTGACCATTGACCTTACCCTCCATGTCAACTGTACAGCATCCATACCTGCTATTTACCTTACCCTCCATGTCAACTGTACAGCATCCATACTGACCATTGACCTTACCCTCCATGTCAACTGTACAGCATCCATACTGACCATTGACCTTACCCTCCATGTCAACTGTACAGCATCCATACCTGCTATTGACCTTACCCTCCATGTCAACTGTACAGCATCCATACTGACCATTGACCTTACCCTCCATGTCAACTGTACAGCATCCATACCTGCTATTGACCTTACCCTCCATGTCAACTGTACAGCATCCATACTGACCATTGACCTTACCCTCCATGTCAACTGTACAGCATCCATACCTGCCACTGACCTTACCCTCCATGTCAACTGTACAGCATCCATACCTGCTATTGACCTTACCCTCCATGTCAACTGTACAGCATCCATACTGACCATTGACCTTACCCTCCATGTCAACTGTACAGCATCCATACCTGCCACTGACTTTACCCTCCATGTCAACTGTACAGCATCCATACCTGCTATTGACCTTACCCTCCATGTCAACTGTACAGCATCCATACCTGCTATTGACCTTACCCTCCATGTCAACTGTACAGCATCCATACTGACTATTGACCTTACCCTCCATGTCATCTGTACAGCATCCATACTGACCACTGACCTTACCCTCCATGTTAACTGTACATCATCCATACTGACCATTAACCTTACCCTCCATGTTAACTGTACAGCATCCATACTGACCATTGACCTTACCCTCCATGTCAACTGTACATCATCCATACTGACCATTGACCTTACACTCCATGTCAACTGTACAGCATCCATACTGACCATTGACCTTACCCTCCATGTCAACTGTACATCATCCATACCTGCCACTGACCTTACCCTCCATGTCAACTGTACAGCATCCATACCTGCTATTTACCTTACCCTCCATGTCAACTGTACAGCATCCATACTGACCATTGACCTTACCCTCCATGTCATCTGTACAGCATCCATACTGACCATTGACCTTACCCTCCATGTCAACTGTACAGCATCCATACTGACCATTGACCTTACCCTCCATGTCAACTGTACAGCATCCATACTGACCATTGACCTTACCCTCCATGTCAACTGTACAGCATCCATACCTGCTATTGACCTTACCCTCCATGTCAACTGTACAGCATCCATACTGACCATTGACCTTACCCTCCATGTCAACTGTACAGCATCCATACTGACCATTGACCTTACCCTCCATGTCAACTGTACAGCATCCATACTGACCATTGACCTTACCCTCCATGTCAACTGTACAGCATCCATACCTGCCACTGACCTTACCCTCCATGTCAACTGTACAGCATCCATACCTGCTATTTACCTTACCCTCCATGTCAACTGTACAGCATCCATACTGACAACTGACCTTACCCTCCATGTCAACTGTACAGCATCCATACCTGCTATTGACCTTACCCTCCATGTCAACTGTACAGCATCCATACTGACCACTGACCTTACCCTCCATGTCAACTGTACAGCATCCATACTGACCATTGACCTTACCCTCCATGTCAACTGTACAGCATCCATACTGACCATTGACCTTACCCTCCATGTCAACTGTACAGCATCCATACTGACCATTGACCTTACCCTCCATGTCAACTGTACAGCATCCATACCTGCCACTGACCTTACCCTCCATGTCAACTGTACAGCATCCATACCTGCTATTGACCTTACCCTCCATGTCAACTGTACAGCATCCATACTGACTATTGACCTTACCCTCCATGTCATCTGTACAGCATCCATACTGACAACTGACCTTACCCTCCATGTCAACTGTACAGCATCCATACTGACCATTGACCTTACCCTCCATGTCAACTGTACAGCATCCATACTGACCACTGACCTTACCCTCCATGTCAACTGTACAGCATCCATACTGACCATTGACCTTACCCTCCATGTCAACTGTACAGCATCCATACTGACCATTGACCTTACCCTCCATGTCAACTGTACAGCATCCATACTGACCATTGACCTTACCCTCCATGTCAACTGTACAGCATCCATACCTGCCACTGACCTTACCCTCCATGTCCTGCCATCTTTATCAAAGCCCTGTACCTACAGTACAGACCATTCTTCACGACACTTCAATTCATTCGTAAGAAGTGTGTAAGCAATTATCACCTCGCGATTGTTGACATATAAATTCATGGAATGCTTATGTACAACCTTTGAATGTGTAATGCACGCAATGTAAGGTACGCACAGTTTTGCCTCACGCTGTTCACAGAATAATGACATACGATAGATGTTTGGCGTGCCAATGAATGACAAGGAGTTGACAAGATAGCAGAAACCGACTGACACCCAGGCTGTAAAAGGTCTGAAAGTCTTCAGAACATGGGCAGGACCAGGATGTATCACTGCAAATGACCTCGGTTGTTCCTCCTTCAAGAGAGACAGATGGTGGATAGAAGGTGACACAACCCTGATCCATGTCTAGATGACTCTTATATATCCCTGAAATTGTGTATAAGAGATCATACAAAATGTTTTTTTAGTGATTTCCTATGTTGAAAATATTTTTGTTGGTCTGTAATGTAGACCATCCTGAAGCTGCAGTTGATTCATTTATGAAATGACTTCTTGAATTGTTTTTCTTGTTATTAACCTCTCTGGGATAGGGGGCGGTATTTTCACGTCTGGATGAAAAGCGGGCCCGAAGTAAACTGACTGTTAGAACTGTTAAGGCTCCATGGATTGATGAGGAATTGAACAATTATATGGTTTGAAAGAGCCGGGACAAAAGGAGTGGCTAATAAGCACCCTTTACTGGTTCCAACAGCTGACCAATCAGCTTGCTGACAACTCCGCAAACTTTTTGAAAAAAAAAAAACATGGTGTTTGACCAGACACAATGCTATTTCTCTGTAAACTGACTTTCAGCATGCTTATAGAGAAGGGCAACTGAACATGTACTGCACTGACACAAATGACTGACGATGGATTGGAAATTCATAGATAATAACAAGATTGTAGGAACTGTACTGTTTGATTTCAGTGCAGCCTTTGATATCATTGACCGTAACCTGTTGTAGAGAAAACGTGTGTGTTATGGCTTTTCGACCTTAACACTTGACGCAGTAAGGAGAGTGAAGTTGCTAAATACTGTAGCCAGTAGTGTGGTGAGGAGGAGGAGGAGGAGGAGGAGGAGGAGGAGGAGTCTACTGTGTCCAGAAATGACCTCACTTTTAATTTTTCTGGATTCAGATCACTCAAACATGGTTTTAAGCTTTGTTTAACTATTGACAGTTACAGCTGAGTTCAAGATTGTATATCGATTCGCTCTCCTTAAATATTTGTCATCTGATGTATTAGTTGCAAAACTACAAAGCTTGTAGGGATTTGTAGTCTTGCACGATGTCTACTTTGAATCTCAGAGTAAATAGAGTAGAGTATATTGATAAATGGCACATTGTCCAAGAGAGATTTAGATGGTTATCAAATCGTCATGCCAGGGTAAGTCTACACAAAACACAGGTCTTATTTGAAGTGTTTTTAAAATCCCCTTATAGGAACAAATGAATGGTTGAAAAACTATTAGAACCATTTCCCTGTTTGACCTCCAGGTTTTATGGGTATTGTGACACCTCCACTGTGGGACTCTATAGTTCCAATGAATGGCTAAATTACTTCCGGACATGAATGGTCCAAGGAGCTCCTCCTCACCACTTCATATCAGGCTGACAGTTATTGCACATTTAGTGTAGTGATTTTCACCCCTAAAAAAGAATAAATACGTCTACAGTACATACATTTTTCAGATAAACAGACTTATTCTGAACACTCTCCCAACTCCCAACTTCGGCAGACGAGTTAAAAATTCTCACTGAAGTTTCTAGCCACTAGCTAGCTTGGAAGGGGCTCATCAGGAGGACTGACTGAACTGACTGAATCGAATCCGTTGGCCTCCACTCGACCTTCGCTGCGCAATATACGTCATCAATTTGGGCAGAAGGTGTGTCCGTATAGCCTCTCCCCTATCAGAAAGGTGTGTAGCTAGTGCCACAGTGCTGCAGAGCGCCTACTGTATGCTACAGGAGTTTGAAAGGTGACACATTCTACAGGTGATTATTTCCAATATCAGAAAGGTGTGTAGCTAGTGCCACAGTGCTGCAGAGCGCCTACTGTATGCTACAGGAGTTTGAAAGGTGACACATTCTACAGGTGATTATTTCCAATATCAGAAAGGTGTGTAGCTAGTGCCACAGTGCTGCAGAGCGCCTACTGTATGCTACAGGAGTTTGAAAGGTGACACATTCTACAGGTGATTATTTCCAATATCAGAAAGGTGTGTAGCTAGTGCCACAGTGCTGCAGAGCGCCTACTGTATGCTACAGGAGTTTGAAAGGTGACACATTCTACAGGTGATTATTTCCAATATCAGAAAGGTGTGTAGCTAGTGCCACAGTGCTGCAGAGCGCCTACTGTATGCTACAGGAGTTTGAAAGGTGACACATTCTACAGGTGATTATTTCCAATATCAGAAAGGTGTGTAGCTAGTTCCCCAGTGCTACCTAGCGCCTACTGTATGCTACAGGAGTTTGAAAGGTGACACATTCTACAGGTGATTATTTCCAATATCAGAAAGGTGTGTAGCTAGTGCCACAGTGCTGCAGAGCGCCTACTGTATGCTACAGGAGTTTGAAAGGTGTCACATTCTACCCCTCCTTTTCGTTTCTCCAATAGTTCATTTCCTGGTTGTGTTTTTTTTATTTATTTTTACATTTGAATCCCCAGCTTCAATTGAAATTGGCATGGTTTATAATAAGTGCCTAGTTCCGGTACATATTACTACAGTTTGTTAGATGTTTTGAGTTTTAGATCCCACACTAAATGATGCCCAGCTTATAAAAGCTTCATAAAGGCTTCATAAACACTACACACTAAACACTACATACATGTTGATTCCCAGGACCACGCATGACTGTAAGTCGCTTTGGATAAAAGCGTCTGCTAAATTGTATATAGTGTACTTTATTTCACTAAAACATTTCCAGGAAGGCTTTAGAGAGTATGCCATCACTTTAGAGAGTATGCCATCACTTTAGAGAGTATGCCATAACTTTATAGCGTATGCCAACACTTTAGAGTGTATGCCATCACTTTAGAGCGTGTGCCATCACTTTAGAGAGTATGGCATCACTTTAGAGAGTATGACATAACTTTAGAGCGTATGACATCACTTTAGAGAGTATGACATCACTTTAGAGAGTATGCCATCAATTTAGAGAGTATGACATCACTTTATAGCGTATGCCAACACTTTAGAGAGTATGCCATCAATTTAGAGAGTATGACATCACTTTATAGCGTATGCCAACACTTTAGAGAGTATGACATAACTTTAGAGCGTGTGCCATCACTTTAGAGAGTATGGCATCACTTTAGAGAGTATGACATAACTTTAGAGCGTATGCCATCACTTTAGAGAGTATGACATCACTTTAGAGAGTATGCCATCAATTTAGAGAGTATGACATCACTTTATAGCGTATGCCAACACTTTAGAGCGTATGCCATCACTTTAGAGCGTGTGCCATTACTTTAGAGAGTATGACATCACTTTAGAGCGTATGACATCACTTTAGAGAGTATGACATCACTTTAGAGCGTATGCCATCACTTTAGAGAGTATGACATCACTTTAGAGCGTATGTCATCACTTTAGAGAGTATGACATAACTTTAGAGCGTATGCCATCCTTTAGAGAGTATGACATCACTTTAGAGAGTATGCCATCACTTTAGAGAGTATGAAATCACTTTAGAGAGTATGCCATCACTTTAGAGAGTATGCCATCACTTTAGAGAGTATGCCATCACTTTAGAGAGTATGCCATCACTTTAGAGCATATGACATCACTTTAGAGCGTATGCCATCACTTTAGAGAGTATGCCATCACTTTAGAGTGTATGACATAACTTTAGAGAGTATGACATCACTTTAGAGAGTATGACATCACTTTAGAGCGTATGCCAACACTTTAGAGCGTATGCCATCACTTTAGAGAGTATGACATCACTTTAGAGAGTATGACATCACTTTAGAGCGTATGCCATCACTTTAGAGAGTATGACATCACTTTAGAGAGTATGACATCACTTTAGAGAGTATGCCATCCTTTAGAGAGTATGCCATCACTTTAGAGAGTACGACATCACCTTAGAGAGTATGCCATCACTTTAGAGAGTATGACATCACTTTAGAGAGTATGACATCACTTTAGAGAGTATGACATCACTTTTGAGAGTATGACATCACTTTAGAGCATATGACATCACTTTAGAGCGTATGACATCACTTTAGAGCGTATGACATCACTTTAGAGAGTATGACATCACTTTAGAGCGTATGACATCACTTTAGAGCATATGACATCACTTTAGAGCGTATGACATCACTTTAGAGCGTATGACATCACTTTAGAGCATATGACATCACTTTAGAGTGTATGCCATCCTTCAGCACAACATGCCACCCTTTATAAAGCACACGTTTTATAGCATATTCGACATAGTGGTTTATAAACTTATGTCACATTTGACATTGGTGGTTATGTCATACAGTTATGCCACATTTATGAACCCTTTATAAAGCAAGACATATGTTTCTAGATAATTTTTTAACACATTTATGTAGTGCTTATGAAGGCATTATAAAGCCTTTATAAGCTGAAAGTATTTTAAAGCAGGATCGAGTTGTAATTTCGATTAAAAAGAAACACACATTATACCTAAATGAAAGTTAAATTAAATGAACTTCCTGGTGAAATAGCTCACATTGAATATGAAAACCTGTAACCTCACCGAGGGAGTGTCTGGTGTGTGGATTAACCCACACGTATCAGTCGGTGACAAGTATTTGATCAAACATAACAGTGTCAACAACAGACTACAATAACGCATTGTTAATAAACGTAATGACATTTCACAGAAAGGAGGGCAATACAGCCTCCCTGCCATCCACCCTAAACCAACACTGTAGACGACCTGCTGTCAGACGGAGGAAGGGAATGGGTGAGGTCATGACCAAGTATACAGCTGTCTAGCTGAAGGGAGTGGTTCCACTCATGCGCTTAACTTGGACGGTATAAAGATGCCTGTATTTGACCTTGGAAGGGTTTCTATAGTGTAGGCGTCATTCTGTTTTGAATGGGACAGAACTGTACATTACTGTTTTGCTGCCAAGATACTGTAGCCTACATCTGCACTCTTAGAACTGTGCATTACTGTTTTGCTGCCAAGATACTGTAGCCTAGATACTGTAGCCAAGATACTGAGGCCAAGATACTGAGGCCAAGATACTGTAGCCAAGATACTGAGGCCAAGATACTGCAGCCAAGATACTGTAGCCAAGATACTGTAGCCAAGATACTGAGGCCAAGATACTGTGGCCAAGATACTGTAGCCAAGATACTGTAGCCAAGATACTGTAGCCTACATCTGCACTCTTAGAACTGTGCATTACTGTTTTGCTGCCAAGATACTGTAGCCTAGATACTGTAGCCAAGATACTGAGGCCAAGATACTGAGGCCAAGATACTGTAGCCAAGATACTGAGGCCAAGATACTGCAGCCAAGATACTGTAGCCAAGATACTGTAGCCAAGATACTGAGGCCAAGATACTGTGGCCAAGATACTGTAGCCAAGATACTGTAGCCAAGATACTGTAGCCAAGATACTGTAGCCTATAAATTCATGGAATGCTTACAGTTGAAGTCGGAAGTTTACATACACCTTAGCAAATACATTTAAAATCAGTTTTTCACAATTCCTGACACTTAAATTCCCTGTCTTAGGTCAGTTAGGATCACCACTTTATTTTAAGAATGTGAAATGTCAGAATAATAGTAGAGAGAATGATTAATTTCAGCCATAATTTATTTCATCACAATCTCAGTGGGTCAGAAGTTTACATACACTCAATTAGTATTTGGTAGCATTGCCTTTACATTGTTTAACTTGGGTCAAATATTTTGGGTAGCCTTCCACAAGCTTTCCACAATAAGTTGGGTGAATTTTGGCCCATTCCTCCTGACAGAGCTGGTGCAACTGAGTCAGGTTTGTAGGCCTCCTTGCTCACATGTTATTTCAGTTCTGCCCACAAATTGTCTGTAGGCTTGAGGTCAGGGCTTTGTGATGGCCACTCCAGTACCTTGACTTTGTTGTCCATAAGCCTTTTTGTCACAACTTTGGAAGTATGCTTGGGGTCATTGTCCAGTTGGAAGACACATTTGCAACCAAGCTTTAACTTCCTGACTGATGTCTTGAGATGTTGCTTCAATATATCCACATAATTTCATTCCTCATGATGCCATCTATTTTGTGAAGTGCACCAGTCTCTCCTGCAGCAAAGCACCCCACAACATGATGCTGCCACCCCCGTGCTTCACGGTTGGGACGGTGTTCTTCTGCCCCCTTTTTCCTCCAAACATAACGATGGTCATTATGGCCAAACAGTTCTACTGTTGTTTCATCAGACCAGAGACCAGACCAGATCTCCAAATGTACGATCTTTGTCCCCATGTGCAGTTTTAAACCGTAGTCTGGCTTTTTTATGGCGGTTTTGGAGCAGTGGCTTCTTCCTTGCTTTTTTTTTGCCTTTCAGGTTATGTTGATATAGGACTCGTTTTAATGTGGATATAGATACTTTTGTACCTGTTTCAACCTGCATCTTCACAAGGTCCTTTGCTGTTGTTCTGGGATTGATTTGCACTTTTCGCACCAAAGTACGATCATCTCTAGGAGACAGAATGCGTCTCCTTCCTGAGCGGTGTGACGGCTGCGTGGTCCCATGGTGTTTATACTTGCGTACTATTGTTTGTACAGATGAACGTGGTACCTTCAGGCATTTGGAAATTGCTCCCAATGATGACCAGACTTGTGGAGGTCTACAATTCTTTTTCTGAAGTGTTGGCTGATTTCTTTTGATTTTCCCATGATGTCAATCAAAGAGGCACAGAGTTTGAAGCTAGGCCTTGAAATACATCCACAGGTACCCTCCAATTGACTCAAATGATGTCAGTTAGCCTATCAGAAGCTTCAAAAGCCATGATATCATTTTCTGGACTTTTCCAAGCTGTGTAAAGGCACAGTAAACTTAGTGTATGTAAACTTCTGACCCACTGGAATTGTGATACCGTCAATTATAAGTGAAATAATCTGTCTGTAAACAATTGTTTACAATAGTTTGTTAACAAGAGATTTGTGGAGGGGTTGAAAAACGAGTTTTAATGACTCCAACCTAAGGGTATATAAACTTCCGACTTCAAATGTATGTACAGCCTTTGAATGTGTAATGTGTTACATGAGTTCGCTTCACGCTGTTCACAATGTGGTAGCCAGGGAACAAAAACGGCGGAGAAGTTGAGACTCGCACTTCATAATTGGCGTGCCAATGAATGACAAGGAGTTGACAAGATAGCAGAAACCGACTGACACCCAGGCTGTAAAGGGTCTGAATGTCTTCAGAACATGGGCAGGACCAGGATGTATCACTGTTAATGATTGTTCCTCCTTCAAGAGAGACAGATGGTAGATAGAAGGTGACACAACCCTGAACCATGTCTAGATGACTCTTATATATCCCTGATAGAACCCTTCTACTGAGCTGCTGCTGCTGCTGGGGGACAGACACTGGCTACATCCCAAATGGATCCCCATTACCTATAGGGTACACTACTTTAAACTAGTGGCCTATGGGGCCTGGTCAAAAGTAGTGTACTAAATAGTGACTAGGGTGTCATTCAGGCCTCAAGCATACTGGTACATGCATCACTACACAGTTTAAACTGAACGGTTGAAATGCTCTTAACCTGTGTAATGTTTACATATTCACCTTAGATTACAGGAAGTACGAGGCGTTTACGATTATGAGGATGTAATAAAGTGATCATGACTCTATTTTGAGCTATTAATCCATATTGATCATGTAAATAGTGATACTGATGCTGAGCTACACTTGATAGAGGTTCAATCAGGAGTATAAATGAGAAACCCCCTGTAGGAAGTATTTTTGGAGGTTGATAAAACAATTCTTAAGTGGGATTCAAACTGTAGGGCCCAAATGAGTCAAGTGAAGCTGAGATGAGCCGTTGAATTGAAACAACTCTTACTGTAGGGCCCAAAGGAGTCAAGTGAAGCTGAGATGAGCCGTTGAATTGAAACAACTCTTACTGTAGGGCCCAAAGGAGTCAAGTGAAGCTGAGATGAGCCGTTGAATTGAAACAACTCTTACTGTAGGGCCCAAATGAGTCAAGTGAAGCTGAGATGAGCCGTTGAATTGAAACAACTCTTACTGTAGGGCCCAAAGGAGTCAAGTGAAGCTGAGATGAGCCGTTGAATTGAAACAACTCTTACTGTAGGGCCCAAATGAGTCAAGTGAAGCTGAGATGAGCCGTTGAATTGAAACAACTCTTACTGTAGGGCCCAAATGAGTCAAGTGAAGCTGAGATGAGCCGTTGAATTGAAACAACTCTTACTGTAGGGCCCAAAGGAGTCAAGTGAAGCTGGGATGAGCCGTTGAATTGCGGCTCTACTTTGTCTCCCTACTGACGCTTAGCTTGTTTGATTGCTGGTTGCTAAAACAACTCTTACTGTAGGGCCCAAATGAGAAGTGCAGCTGAGCTGTACCGGGTCGGCCTGGTTACACATCCAGCATTGTTGCTGAATAGGACAATGTAAAAAGGGTCAACCTTATAATGGGTAATAGGCTATTTACTCCAAATAATGTCCACATTCACACAATATTGTTGCATTTTCATTATTGTTTTAGGCTCAAACAACTGGAGTAGAGGTAGCCTAGTGGATCGAGCATTGGGCCAGCAACGAATCCACGAGCTGACAGGTAAAAACCTGTCGTTCTGACCCTGAGCAAGGCGGTTAACCCACAATTCCCGTACTAAATACGGGCTTCCTGTTAAGTCTTTACTGAAAACTCATCTCTTCAGTAGGTCATATGATTGAGTGCAGTCTGGCCCAGGAGTGTGAAGGTGAACGGAAAGGCTCTGGAGCAACGAACCGCCCTTGCTGTTTCTGCCTGGCTGGTTCCCCTCTTTCCACTGGGATTCTCTGCCTCTAACCCTATTACAGGGGCTGAGTCACTGGCTTACTGGTGCTCTTCCATGCCGTCCCTAGGAGGGGTAAGTCACTTGAGTGGGTTGAGTCACTGACGTGATCTTCCTGTCTGGGTTGGCGTCCCCCCCCCCTTTGGGTTGTGCCGTGGCGGAGATCTTTCTGGGATATACTCGGCCTTGTCTCAGGATGGTAAGTTGGTGGTTGAAGATATCCCTCTACTGGTGTGGGGGTTCTCCTTTGGCAAAGTCGGTGGGGTTATATCCAGCCTGTTAGGCCCTGTCCGGGGGTACCATCAAATGGGCCACAGTGTCCCCTGACCACTCTGACCCCTCCTGACCCAGCCTCCAGTATTTATGCTGCAGTAGTTTATGTGTCGGGGGGCTAGGGTCAGTCTGTTAAATCTGGAGTATTTCTCCTGTCTTATCCGGTGTCCTGTGTGATTTTAAGTATGCTCTCTCTAATTCTTTCTTTCTCTCTCTCGGAGGACCTGAGCCCTAGGACCATGCCTCAGGACTACCTGGTACTCCTTACTGTCCCCAGTCCACCTGGCCGTGCTGCTGCTCCAGTTTCAACTGTTCTGCCTGCGGCCATGGAACCCTGACCTGTTCACCGGACGTGCTACCTGTCCCAGACCTGCTGTTTTCAACTCTCTAGAGACAGCAGGAGCGGTAGAGATACTCTCAATGATCGGCGATGAAAAGCCAACTGACATTCACTCCTGAGGTGCTGACTTGTTGCACCCTCAACAACTACTGTGATTATTATTATTTGACCATGCTGGTCATTTATGAACATTTGAACATCTTGGCCATGTTCTGTTATAATCTCCACCCAGCACAGCCAGAAGAGGACTGGCCACCCCTCATAGCCTGGTTCCTCTCTAGGTTTCTTCCTGAGTTTTGGCCTTTCTAGGTTAGGTTTTCCTAGCCACCGTGCTTCTACACCTGAATTGCTTGCTGTTTGGGGTTTTAGGCTGGGTTTCTGTACAGCACTTTGAGATATCAGCTGATGTAAGAAGGACTATATAAATAAATGTGATTTGATTTGATTTGACTGCCGAACAACCCTTTTAGGTTCTGGACGTGACCTTGTTTTCTAAGAGGTGCTATACCTTAAATAATCAAATGATGCATAATTGAAGGAGGCACGACACTGTCTCCGTTATGAATATATAGTATTTATTGTAAGTCCAAAGTTAAAAACATTGTTTTTTAAATTTTTTTTTAACATTTACATTCAGAATAAAGGAAATTATAGATAGTAAAGGGGACTTCTGAAAATGGTTGAATTTCCTTAGTCAGGGCTGGAATAAACCCAAATCTGGGCCACTGTACAATAACATTTTGGAGAACCCCCCCTCTTGGCAACGAAGAGAAAATGTTGCTGTTTTAAAGCTAATTTCCTGCAATTTTGCAATGACTTATGCCATGTTCTTATGTTATCTGATTGCCCAGTCGGTAATCTGTCCCTGTCAATAGACATGTTTACCATGTCTCAATAAAGATGTCTGACATCCTCCTTCTGATGGGTGTGAACTGACAGACACAGATTAAACAATGCCATTATAAAGGAGGCCGTCAAGCAGCACTCCACACTTTACCTGAAGCCCACTTCACCTGGACACTAACTATGGGGTGGACAACTCTGTGGTTGTGCGTTCTCGCTCTGCCACTAACGAGCGCCATCCAGGTGAAAGCCAAGAAAGGTAAGACGATACACGATCATTTTGGAAATAGCAGTGATTTATTTTGATCTATGCAGACAAAGACAAACAGTCAAACATAGAAATAGATACTGTATAGAGATGGCGCTAGATTAAGTTTCTATCTATTTCGAGTCAACTGTCAGTCAAGAACAGACACATTTTGTTATTATGGACAGTCTTGGTTGGAGCAAATCTGAGTGCCGTCTGTCTGGGAGTGTCATATTTTTTAATATCTTGATTCACAATCCACTACAACTGGATATTTAGAAATACATGCTGCATTATTTACAATTTACAGCAAAGTTATAAAATTGTGTCTCTTTCTGATTCCATACATTTAAAGTGGGTAACGTTTTCTGTTTTCGTCTCCTCAGCGCGCCAGTCCAACCATGTGAACAGCATCTGCAGCACCTGGGGCAGAGAGCACTTCAAGACCTTCGATGGAGACGTGTACCAGTTCCCAGGGACGTGTGAATACAACCTGGCCTCCGACTGCCACTCTGAGTCCTACCAGGAGTTCTCTGTGCACCTGAAGAGGAACGAGGCTACTGAGGCTGAGGGGAACCCTACGGTCAAACACGTAGTGGTCACTATCAACGACCTGGTCTTCCACCTGACCAAGACTCAGGTCGCGGTCAATGGAGAAATGTAAGTTTTCCACAAATGTTTTATGTTATGTGTCTTCTAATTCATCAGGGACGTCACACTGAGATTGACATCATTTTTCAAGTGAGCCATGAATTTTTTATTTTTTTTACCTTTATTTAACCAGGCAAGTCAGCTAAGAACAAATTCTTATTTTCTATGATGGCCTAAGAACAGTGGGTTAACTGCCTGTTCAGGGGAAGATTGACAGATTTGTACCTTGTCAGCTCGGGGGTTTGAAATTACAACCCTCCGGTTACTAGTCCACTGCTCTAACCACTAGGCTACCCTGCCGCCCCAGTTACCCTGTCATAAAAAATAAAATAATGTATTGATATCTATCTATCTATCTATCTATCTATCTATCTATCTATCTATCTATCTATCTATCTATCTATCTATCTATCTATCTATCTATCTATCTATCTATCTATCTATCTATCTAACTATCTATCTATCTATCTATCTATCTATATATCTATCTATTGATCTAACATTTCCTCTCTGTAAAAAGTAATGGATTTATATTATGCTGTTACCTATTCCCATCTGAGACAGTACTCTGACATATTTCCAGGGATTCCATTTTGAATTCAAAGGATTTAACTGTATTTTGTGTCTGTTTGTTGTTAATTGACACGTTGGTACATTTCTATGTCATCTCTATCATTAATTATATTCTCCTTCTTTATTCCCAGTGTAACTCTGCCGTACTACAATGGAGGAGTCCAACTGGAGAGGAATGCAGTTTACACCAAACTCTACTCCAAGGTTGGCCTGGTTGTCATGTGGAACGGAGAAGATGCCGTCATGGTAAGCTTTTATGAGAATCAAAACGTTACTTAGAAGAATGCATACAGAAGTCTATTTATTTATTCGCTTTGTAAGAATCAATAAGTTCACTGAAATGGACTGCTGTCATTAAACAGTGAACAGTGTAAAACGAACCAGTGCACATGGACAGATACCACGTGTGTGACTGTGTGAGAGTGAAGTCTTGTATCTCATCTCAACATCTGTGCTGCTGCCCGTGCCAACGGCATTTCTCTGAGTCTACCTTAGAAAATAGTTGACCCATCACTGTTTGCGTTAGGTGGAGCTGGACACGGAGTACACCAACCGTACCTGTGGTCTCTGTGGAGACTTCAATGGCCTTCCAGTCCACAATGAGTTTGTTCATAACGGTGAGCATTTATAACAATTATTAGCATCACGAGTCATGAGCATTATAACATGTATAGTCATTTATAACACACTTATAATCATTTATATTAATGTGTACACGTATTTATAATAGCTTATTCCTGTAAGGTTTTATGGTGTTAAGTATAATCAATATATTACAATAATAGTATAATTTATTACATGTTTAGTCACTTATAACGACTTTATATTAATATGTACAAGTATTTATAATAGCTTATTCCTGTAAGGTTTTATGGTGTTAAGTATAATCAATATATTCCAATAATATTATCATTTATTACATGTTTAGTCATTTATAACGACTTTCTAAGCATGTATCTAAATATTTATAATGATTTATTTAGTTGTTATTATTACCATGCTATTTATTAATATATTCTAAGTGACTGTTTTATATTCTTACATCAAGTAACATCATTGTAATTTCACACATGTTGTAAGTTCATTAATATACATGTCTACACATTTATATGCGTTTCTAATCACTTATTGATGAAGGATGACATCGTTTTATTTCCGTGCAGGTCGTAAAGTGAGCCCCATTGAGTTTGGAAACAGACAGAAGGTCCACAGGCCCAACGAGGACTGTGAAGACCCCTATGAAGAGGAAGAGGAAGATGAACCTGCAGACGTTCAGCCTAAAGAGGACACGTGCAAGGAGTTTGTAAGTTCTACCTCCAGTCTGTTCAGCCTGACAAGTAGACTACAGTATTTCACTTCCCTTCATTCTATTGATGTATTTGACTGCCATATGGAACCAATTAAGTTCAGATCTGGCATAATATTATTTGTATTGCAACTAAACTCGGAACATCTTCCTCGTCCTCTCCTCCTCCTCCTCTCCCAATCCTTCTCTCCCTCCCTCTCCTCCCTCCACCTCCTCCTCCTCACCTTCCTCCTCCCCATCCTCATCCTCTCCTCTTCCTCCACCTCTACCTCCTCCTGCTCCCCCTCCTCTCCCACTCCTTCTCTCCCTCCACTTCCTCCTCTTCTCCCGCCGCCATCTCCTCCTTCTCTCCCTCCTCCTCCACCTCTACCTCCTCCTCCTCCTCCTCCTCTCCCACTCCTCCTCTCCCTCCTCCACCACCTCCTCCTCTCCCTCCTCATTCACCTATACCTTCTCCTCATCCTCTCCTCCTCCTCCACCTCTACCTCCTCCTGCTCCCCCTCCTCTCCCACTCCTTCTCTCCCTCCACTTCCTCCTCTTCTCCCGCCACCATCTCCTCCTTCTCTCCCTCCTCCTCCACCTCTACCTCCTCCTCCTCCTCCTCTCCCACTCCTCCTCTCCCTCCTCCACCACCTCCTCCTCTCCCTCCTCCTCCTCCTCTCCCTCCTCCTCCACCTCTTCCTCCTCTTCCTCCTCCTTCCTCCTCAGCATGCCCAGTGTGACCAGCTCCTGCGCTCGCCGTTGTGGAGCTCCTGTGGTGCGGTCTTGAACCCTGAGCCCTACATCCAGGCCTGTGTCCAGGACCTGTGTGGCTGCAGCAACACTTCTGATAGCTTCTGTGTCTGCAGCACCCTGGCAGAGTACTCCAGACAGTGCTCCCACGCCGGGGGACAGCCACCCCACTGGAGAACAACAGCCTTCTGTGGTAATGGGACATCTCAATAACTGTCTGGGTGTTCAGGAAAACATTTACTGGATGACAGTTGTAGATCAAAAAGTCACATGCAAAAAATAACTCTTTATTGTCCATAGTCAGCTTCAGATGACACAAATGTCTTCAAAAAATACATAAATATACATATATACATATTTACATATAATAATGAAATGTACTATAATTTATTTCCTTTGTTTTCTTAGACAAGCAGTGTCCGTTCAACATGGTCTATCTGGAGAGTGGCTCTCCCTGCATGGATACCTGTACCCACTCAGACACCAGCTCACTGTGTGAAGAACACCTGATGGACGGCTGCTTCTGCCCTCACGGTCAGCCTTTAACCAGATCACACCGCAATGTATCAGTATAACAGTGATGGTAGAGATCTAGAACACACCTCAATGTATCAGTATAACAGTGATGGTAGAGATCTAGAACACACCTCAATGTATCAGTATAACAGTGATGATAGAGATCTAGAACACACCTCAATGTATCAGTATAACAGTGATGGTAGAGATCTAGAACACACCTCAATGTATCAGTATAACAGTGATGACAGAGATCTAGAACACACCTCAATGTATCAGTATAACAGTGATGACAGAGATCTAGAACACACCTCAATGTATCAGTATAACAGTGATGATAGAGATCTAGAACACACCTCAATGTATCAGTATAACAGTGATGACAGAGATCTAGAACACACCTCAATGTATCAGTATAACAGTGATGATAGAGAACGAAAACACACCTCAATGTATCAGTATAACAGTGATGACAGAGATCTAGAACACAGGTTCATGACACGTTGTCTGTCTTCACCACTCTGTAGGGACTGTGGTGATGTTAGTAACATGTTGTCTGTTTTCACCACTCTGTAGGGACTGTGGTGATGTTAGTAACATGTTGTCTGTTTTCACCACTCTGTAGGGACTGTGTTAGTAACACGTTGTCTGTTTTCACCACTCTGTAGGGACTGTGTTAGTATCACGTTGTCTGTTTTCACCACTCTGTAGGGACTGTGGTGATGTTAGTAACACGTTGTCTGTTTTCACCACTCTGTAGGGACTGTGTTAGTAACACGTTGTCTGTTTTCACCACTCTGTAGGGACTGTGTTAGTAACACGTTGTCTGTTTTCACCACTCTGTAGGGACTGTGTTAGTAACACGTTGTCTGTTTTCACCACTCTGTAGGGACTGTGTTAGTAACACGTTGTCTGTCGTCACCACTCTGTAGGGACTGTGTTAGTAACACGTTGTCTGTCTTCACCACTCTGTAGGGACTGTGTTAGTAACACGTTGTCTGTTTTCCCCACTCTGTAGGGACTGTGGTGATGTTAGTAACACGTTGTCTGTTTTCACCACTCTGTAGGGACTGTGTTAGTAACACGTTGTCTGTTTTCACCACTCTGTAGGGACTGTGGTGATGTTAGTAACACGTTGTCTGTTTTCACCACTCTGTAGGGACTGTGTTAGTAACACGTTGTCTGTTTTCACCACTCTGTAGGGACTGTGGTGATGTTAGTAACACGTTGTCTGTTTACACCACTCTGTAGGGACTGTGGTGATGTTAGTATCACGTTGTCTGTTTTCACCACTCTGTAGGGACTGTGTTAGTAACATGTTGTCTGTTTTCACCACTCTGTAGGGACTGTGTTAGTAACACGTTGTCTGTTTTCACCACTCTGTAGGGACTGTGTTAGTAACACGTTGTCTGTTTTCACCACTCTGTAGGGACTGTGGTGATGTTAGTAACACGTTGTCTGTTTTCACCACTCTGTAGGGACTGTGTTAGTAACACGTTGTCTGTCTTCACCACTCTGTAGGGACTGTGGTGATGTTAGTAACACGTTGTCTGTTTTCCCCACTCTGTAGGGACTGTGTTAGTAACACGTTGTCTGTTTTCACCACTCTGTAGGGACTGTGGTGATGTTAGTAACACGTTGTCTGTTTTCACCACTCTGTAGGGACTGTGTTAGTATCACGCTGTCTGTTTTCACCACTCTGTAGGGACTGTGGTGATGTTAGTAACACGTTGTCTGTTTTCACCACTCTGTAGGGACTGTGTTAGTAACACGTTGTCTGTTTTCACCACTCTGTAGGGACTGTGGTGATGTTAGTAACACGTTGTCTGTTTTCACCACTCTGTAGGGACTGTGTTAGTAACATGTTGTCTGTTTTCACCACTCTGTAGGGACTGTGTTAGTATCACGTTGTCTGTTTTCACCACTCTGTAGGGACTGTGTTAGTAACATGTTGTCTGTTTTCACCACTCTGTAGGGACTGTGGTGATGTTAGTATCACGTTGTCTGTTTTCACCACTCTGTAGGGACTGTGTTAGTAACACGTTGTCTGTTTTCACCACTCTGTAGGGACTGTGGTGATGTTAGTATCACGTTGTCTGTTTTCACCACTCTGTAGGGACTGTGGTGATGTTAGTAACACGTTGTCTGTTTTCACCACTCTGTAGGGACTGTGGTGATGTTAGTAACACGTTGTCTGTTTTCACCACTCTGTAGGGACTGTGTTAGTAACACGTTGTCTGTTTTCACCACTCTGTAGGGACTGTGGTGATGTTAGTAACATGTTGTCTGTTTTCACCACTCTGTAGGGACTGTGTTAGTATCACGTTGTCTGTTTTCACCACTCTGTAGGGACTGTGTTAGTATCACGTTGTCTGTTTTCACCACTCTGTAGGGACTGTGGTGATGTTAGTATCACGTTGTCTGTTTTCACCACTCTGTAGGGACTGTGTTAGTAACACGTTGTCTGTTTTCACCACTCTGTAGGGACTGTGGTGATGTTAGTAACATGTTGTCTGTTTTCACCACTCTGTAGGGACTGTGTTAGTATCACGTTGTCTGTTTTCACCACTCTGTAGGGACTGTGGTGATGTTAGTAACATGTTGTCTGTTTTCACCACTCTGTAGGGACTGTGTTAGTAACACGTTGTCTGTTTTCACCACTCTGTAGGGACTGTGTTAGTAACACGTTGTCTGTTTTCACCACTCTGTAGGGACTGTGGTGATGTTAGTATCACGTTGTCTGTTTTCACCACTCTGTAGGGACTGTGTTAGTATCACGTTGTCTGTTTTCACCACTCTGTAGGGACTGTGGTGATGTTAGTAACATGTTGTCTGTTTTCACCACTCTGTAGGGACTGTGTTAGTAACACGTTGTCTGTCTTCACCACTCTGTAGGGACTGTGGTGATGTTAGTAACACGTTGTCTGTTTTCCCCACTCTGTAGGGACTGTGGTGATGTTAGTAACACGTTGTCTGTTTTCACCACTCTGTAGGGACTGTGTTAGTAACACGTTGTCTGTTTTCACCACTCTGTAGGGACTGTGGTGATGTTAGTAACACGTTGTCTGTTTTCACCACTCTGTAGGGACTGTGTTAGTAACATGTTGTCTGTTTTCACCACTCTGTAGGGACTGTGTTAGTATCACGTTGTCTGTTTTCACCACTCTGTAGGGACTGTGTTAGTAACATGTTGTCTGTTTTCACCACTCTGTAGGGACTGTGGTGATGTTAGTATCACGTTGTCTGTTTTCACCACTCTGTAGGGACTGTGTTAGTAACACGTTGTCTGTTTTCACCACTCTGTAGGGACTGTGGTGATGTTAGTATCACGTTGTCTGTTTTCACCACTCTGTAGGGACTGTGGTGATGTTAGTAACACGTTGTCTGTTTTCACCACTCTGTAGGGACTGTGGTGATGTTAGTAACACGTTGTCTGTTTTCACCACTCTGTAGGGACTGTGTTAGTAACACGTTGTCTGTTTTCACCACTCTGTAGGGACTGTGGTGATGTTAGTAACATGTTGTCTGTTTTCACCACTCTGTAGGGACTGTGTTAGTATCACGTTGTCTGTTTTCACCACTCTGTAGGGACTGTGTTAGTATCACGTTGTCTGTTTTCACCACTCTGTAGGGACTGTGGTGATGTTAGTATCACGTTGTCTGTTTTCACCACTCTGTAGGGACTGTGTTAGTAACACGTTGTCTGTTTTCACCACTCTGTAGGGACTGTGGTGATGTTAGTAACATGTTGTCTGTTTTCACCACTCTGTAGGGACTGTGTTAGTATCACGTTGTCTGTTTTCACCACTCTGTAGGGACTGTGGTGATGTTAGTAACATGTTGTCTGTTTTCACCACTCTGTAGGGACTGTGTTAGTAACACGTTGTCTGTTTTCACCACTCTGTAGGGACTGTGTTAGTAACACGTTGTCTGTTTTCACCACTCTGTAGGGACTGTGGTGATGTTAGTATCACGTTGTCTGTTTTCACCACTCTGTAGGGACTGTGTTAGTATCACGTTGTCTGTTTTCACCACTCTGTAGGGACTGTGGTGATGTTAGTAACATGTTGTCTGTTTTCACCACTCTGTAGGGACTGTGTTAGTAACACGTTGTCTGTTTTCACCACTCTGTAGGGACTGTGTTAGTATCACGTTGTCTGTTTTCACCACTCTGTAGGGACTGTGTTAGTATCACGTTGTCTGTTTTCACCACTCTGTAGGGACTGTGGTGATGTTAGTATCACGTTGTCTGTTTTCACCACTCTGTAGGGACTGTGTTAGTAACATGTTGTCTGTTTTCACCACTCTGTAGGGACTGTGTTAGTATCACGTTGTCTGTTTTCACCACTCTGTAGGGACTGTGTTAGTATCACGTTGTCTGTTTTCACCACTCTGTAGGGACTGTGTTAGTATCACGCTGTCTGTTTTCACCACTCTGTAGGGACTGTGGTGATGTTAGTAACATGTTGTCTGTTTTCACCACTCTGTAGGGACTGTGTTAGTATCACGTTGTCTGTTTTCACCACTCTGTAGGGACTGTGGTGATGTTAGTAACATGTTGTCTGTTTTCACCACTCTGTAGGGACTGTGGTGATGTTAGTAACATGTTGTCTGTTTTCACCACTCTGTAGGGACTGTGTTAGTATCACGCTGTCTGTTTTCACCACTCTGTAGGGACTGTGTTAGTATCACGCTGTCTGTTTTCACCACTCTGTAGGGACTGTGGTGATGTTAGTAACATGTTGTCTGTTTTCACCACTCTGTAGGGACTGTGTTAGTATCACGCTGTCTGTTTTCACCACTCTGTAGGGACTGTGGTGATGTTAGTAACACGTTGTCTGTTTTCACCACTCTGTAGGGACTGTGTTAGTATCACGCTGTCTGTTTTCACCACTCTGTAGGGACTGTGTTAGTATCACGCTGTCTGTTTTCACCACTCTGTAGGGACTGTGGTGATGTTAGTAACATGTTGTCTGTTTTCACCACTCTGTAGGGACTGTGTTAGTATCATGCTGTCTGTTTTCACCACTCTGTAGGGACTGTGTTAGTATCACGCTGTCTGTTTTCACCACTCTGTAGGGACTGTGGTGATGTTAGTAACATGTTGTCTGTTTTCACCACTCTGTAGGGACTGTGTTAGTATCACGCTGTCTGTTTTCACCACTCTGTAGGGACTGTGGTGATGTTAGTAACACGTTGTCTGTTTTCACCACTCTGTAGGGACTGTGGTGATGTTAGTATCACGCTGTCTGTTTTCACCACTCTGTAGGGACTGTGTTAGTATCACGTTGTCTGTTTTCACCACTCTGTAGGGACTGTGGTGATGTTAGTAACACGTTGTCTGTTTTCACCACTCTGTAGGGACTGTGGTGATGTTAGTAACACGTTGTCTGTTTTCACCACTCTGTAGGGACTGTGTTAGTATCACGTTGTCTGTTTTCACCACTCTGTAGGGACTGTGTTAGTATCACGTTGTCTGTTTTCACCACTCTGTAGGGACTGTGTTAGTATCACGTTGTCTGTTTTCACCACTCTGTAGGGACTGTGTTAGTAACACGTTGTCTGTTTTCACCACTCTGTAGGGACTGTGGTGATGTTAGTAACACGTTGTCTGTTTTCACCACTCTGTAGGGACTGTGGTGATGTTAGTATCACGTTGTCTGTTTTCACCACTCTGTAGGGACTGTGTTAGTATCACGTTGTCTGTTTTCACCACTCTGTAGGGACTGTGTTAGTATCACGCTGTCTGTTTTCACCACTCTGTAGGGACTGTGGTGATGTAAGTAACATGTTGTCTGTTTTCACCACTCTGTAGGGACTGTGTTAGTATCACGTTGTCTGTTTTCACCACTCTGTAGGGACTGTGTTAGTATCACGTTGTCTGTTTTCACCACTCTGTAGGGACTGTGTTAGTATCACGTTGTCTGTTTTCACCACTCTGTAGGGACTGTGTTAGTATCACGTTGTCTGTTTTCACCACTCTGTAGGGACTGTGTTAGTATCACGTTGTTTGTTTTCACCACTCTGTAGGGACTGTGTTAGTAACACGTTGTCTGTTTTCACCACTCTGTAGGGACTGTGTTAGTAACACGTTGTCTGTTTTCACCACTCTGTAGGGACTGTGTTAGTAACACGTTGTCTGTTTTCACCACTCTGTAGGGACTGTGGTGATGTTAGTAACATGTTGTCTGTTTTCACCACTCTGTAGGGACTGTGTTAGTATCACGTTGTCTGTTTTCACCACTCTGTAGGGACTGTGTTAGTATCACGTTGTCTGTTTTCACCACTCTGTAGGGACTGTGTTAGTATCACGTTGTCTGTTTTCACCACTCTGTAGGGACTGTGTTAGTATCACGCTGTCTGTTTTCACCACTCTGTAGGGACTGTGGTGATGTTAGTAACACGTTGTCTGTTTTCACCACTCTGTAGGGACTGTGTTAGTAACATGTTGTCTGTTTTCACCACTCTGTAGGGACTGTGTTAGTATCACGTTGTCTGTTTTCACCACTCTGTAGGGACTGTGTTAGTATCACGTTGTCTGTTTTCACCACTCTGTAGGGACTGTGTTAGTATCACGTTGTCTGTTTTCACCACTCTGTAGGGACTGTGTTAGTATCACGTTGTCTGTTGTCACCACTCTGTAGGGACTGTGGTGATGTTAGTATCACGTTGTCTGTTTTCACCACTCTGTAGGGACTGTGTTTGATGACATCTCAAAGAGGGGGTGTGTCACTCAGGACCAGTGTCAGTGCAAACACGACAAAGTTTACAACTCTGGAGAAGTATTCAGACAGGACCGTGAGGAATGGTGAGTCAAAGGTTTAGACTTCAAGTGCTCAATGTAAAGCACTGAACTGTTAACATAACAAGTTACATTAAGACAGAAGTCGTAACAGAGGGTTCGGGTACTTGGTTTATCCTGTAAATGACTTCATGTGTTCTGTGTCTGTGATTCAGTGTCTGTCCCCATGATCCTTGGTCCTGTAAATGACTTCATAATTTGTCCTGTGTCTGTGATTCAGTGTCTGTCATCATGGTCAGTGGTCCTGTAAATGACTTCATCATGTGTCTGTGTCTGTGTTCTGTGTCTGTCTGTGATTCAGTGTCTGTCATCATGGTCAGTGGTCCTGTAAAAGTCTACCCAGCCCTGCTACATGTGCCGTTGAGGAGGGTTCACACGTGACAACCTTCGATGGGAAAGCGTTCACCTTCCATGGGGACTGTTACTACCCCTTAGCCAAGGTGGAAAGCAAGGTAACTGACAATTACACTATACTTTTCTGAAGAGACAATCTAGATGAGAAGTGGATTACATTTCATATGTCACAATGTTTTCTCATCATTTTTTTGTTTGTTTTTTCCTTCTCTGTTTCAGGATGAAGCCAGTCCAAAGTTCACTGTACTGGTCCAGCTGGTTCCCTGTATAAGACAGAAGTTTGACACTTGCCTCAAGAGTGTTGTGGTCTTGCTAAACAATGATAGAAACAACGTGAGTATTGCCTTCATTAAAAGACGGAGACTTGACATATACTGTACACTTGAACATATACATGTTGTATTTTATACACTACCTCTGTGTATTTACAGTCAGGTCCAAATTAAAAGGCATCCTTGATAAAGATGAGCAAGAAAGACTATTAAATGAAGCTCTTTGGCCACACACCAATGGTGGGTTTGGTGTCAAAAAGGAGGATCATATGCAAAACAGAGCCTGATTCCTGCTGTATAAAATGGTGGTGGATCTTTGATGTTAATGGGGCTGTTGTGCTTCCACTGGTCTGTATGGGAGGAATGGTCTAAGATACTTCCCAATGTGTTCTCCAATCTCCTAAAACCTTGTAGAGAAAGGCTCAGTGTTGTTATCCTCGCAGGGTGAGGTATTGAAAAATAATGAAAACAGAGGTGCCAATCATTTTGGATCTGACGATAAGTACTTACATGTAAGTGAAATGTATATACTGCACAGCTAGTCTTGTGTTGAATAGGATTAGTTGATCATGGCTGTTGTTTTCTTTTCCAGGCTTTGGTGATTACCGCCGATGGGAAAGTCAGCCACAATGCACAGATCACTCTGCCTTACAGCACAGGTGGGACATGGAATAATGAACACTAAGGCCTGAGGGGGTGTGATATATGGCCAATATACCATGGCTAATGGCTGTTCTTGGGCATGACACAACTTCCCTTACCAATGGTACATTGGCCATATACTACAATCCCCCAAGGTGCCTTACTGCTGTTATAAACTGGTTGACAACATAATTAGAGCAGTAAAACTAAATGGTTTGTCACCTCGTCCGATATACCACATCTGTCAGCCAATCAGCATTGAGGGCTAGAACCCCTCAGTTTATAATAAAGATTATGCACACTTTTCTAAGTTATGAAAGTGCAACCAGTAACATGTAATGAAACATAGAATGAAACATTAGCCTGTATAGATATCAACTGCATAATTCTATTTATTATTACACGCTACTTCCAAAGCTATTGACACAGTAATAAGTACAGTAATGTTTAGTGTGATTAAATTATTATTTTTTAAACAAAAAATAAATCATATTTAATTGAATTATTATTACCCCAAAACCCCCCTTTCTGTTCCCAGCTGACATTAGTGTACAGTGTCTATATTAGGACAACGTCAGTCTCAGCAGGAGCTCTTTCAGTCTTGTTCTAAGCTGACATTAGTGTACAGTGTCTATATTAGGACAACGTCAGTCTCAGCAGGAGCTCTTTCAGTCTTGTTCCCAGCTGTCATTAGTCTATTTGTTTTTCTTCCCATAGCTGACATCAGTGTGTTCAAGCCATCGTCCTTCCACATGATGCTCCAGACCAGCTTTGGGCTGCAGGTTCAGATCCAGCTGGTCCCTATCATGCAGGTCTATGTCACCCTGGACGAGAGCTACAAGACCAAGACACAAGGTAACCTCTAGCGTCGAGCAATCCCGTATCCGGGAGCGTAATCATAGCCTCAAGCTCATTACCATAACGCAACGTTAACTATTCATGAAAATCGCAAATGAAATGAAATAAATATATTGGCTCACAAGCTTAGCCTTTTGTTAACAACACTGTCATCTCAGATTTTCTAAATATGCTTTTCAACCATAGCTACACAAGCATTTGTGTAAGAGTATTGATAGCTAGCATAGCAATAAGCCTAGCATTCAGCAGGCAACATTTTCACAAAAACAAGAAAAGCATTCAAATAAAATCATTTACCTTTGAAGAACTTCGGATGTTTTCAATGAGGAGACTCTCAGTTAGATAGCAAATGTTCAGTTTTTCCAAAAATATTATTTGTGTAGGAGAAATCGCTCCGTTTTGTTCATCACGTTTGGCTAAGAAAAAAAAACGAAAATTTAGTCATTACAACGCCAAACTTTTTTCAAAATTAACTCCATAATATCGACAGAAACATGGCAAACGTTGTTTAGAATCAATCCTCAAGGTGTTTTTAACATATCTATTCGATGATAAGTCATTCGTGGCAGTTGGGTTTCTCTGAAAAAAAGGAAAAATACACGCAGGTGGAGATTACGCAATAATTGCAACGGAGGACACCAAGCGAGCACCTGGTAAATGTAGTCTCTTATGGTCAATCTTCCAATGATAGGCCTACAAATACGCCACAATGCTGCAGACACCTTGGGGAAACGACAGAAAGTGTAAGCTCATTCCTGGCGCATTCACAGCCATATAAGGAGACATTGGAAAACAGCGCCTTCAAAATCTGGGGCATTTCCGGTTTGAAATGTCATCTTGGTTTCGCCTATAGCATCAGTTCTGTGGCACTCACAGATAATATCTTTGCAGATTTGGAAACGTCAGAGTGTTTTCTGCTGTCAATTATATGCATAGTCGAGCATCTTTTCATGACAAAATATCGCGCTTAAAACGGGAACGTATTTTTATCCAAAAATTAAAAGAGCGCCCCCTATATCAAAGAAGTTAACTCCCAAGTTGTAGGCATATAGCTCTGAAGGTGAGCAGATATCAGTTATATACAGAGTTTAAATTCTACTTTATGCAAATGTAATAAACATTGGTAATCTTAATCACCAGGGCTCATTAAACTAGTAAAAACAGCAAGAAAGTACAAAAATGTTGTTGATTTCTGTTTGGTGAAGGTTCATATGGTGTTGATTTCTGTTCGGTGTAGGTTTATATGGTGTTAATTTCTGTTTTGTGTAGTTTCATATGGTGTTGATTACTGTTTGGTGAAAGTTTATATGGTGTTGATTTCTGTTTGGTGTAGGTTTATATGGTGTTGATTTCTGTTTGGTGAAAGTTTATATGGTGTTGATTTCTGTTCGGTGTAGGTTTATATGATGTTGATTTCTGTTTCGTGAAAGTTTATATGGTGTTGATTTCTGTTTGGTGTAGGTTTATATGGTGTTGATTTCTGTTTCTATTTCTTCTAGGTCTGTGTGGGAACTTCAACAAGGTTCTGTCTGATGACATGAAGACCCCCCAGGGTATGGTGGAGGGAACAGCCTCTTCATTTGGGAACTCCTGGAAGGCTAATCCTACCTGCAGAGACAGAGAGGAGAGGCTGGACGACCCCTGCTCCCTCAGCGTGGAGAATGGTAAGCCCTCTTCACTAACTCTTTAATTGAAGGTTAACCCTTACATAACTCAATGAAAAGCAGAACATAAGCATTTCATAAAAGTTTATGTCAACAACCGCAGTATCATGTCGTTGGATTCAAATCGATGCAGGAAGCAGCAGTTCATACTGTATCAGACATATTTGAACTCTTACCACGTTCTGTTTACTCAGAGAACTATGCTAAACATTGGTGCTCCATGCTAAGAAGTTCTGACAGCACTTTTGCCAAGTGCCATGCCATGGTGGACCCCGAGCTTTACTACAAGGTAATACATTATCTATAACTGTAACTGTTACATTTCATTGAGTTACATCTGGTTTGGAATGCTCACAATTATACTGTTTGTAATACTGTTTGTCATGCGAAAGCTCTGGCCAATGAGATTTGTTTTATATTTATTACGTATGGAACATTTACTTAAACTTGATATTTTCTGCAGCGATGCACGTACGCTAGCTGCAACTGTGAGAAGAGTGAAGACTGCCTGTGTGCCGTCTTCTCCTCCTATGTGCGAGACTGTGCTACCAAGGGAGTGGTCCTGTCGGGCTGGAGAGAGAACGTGTGTGGTAAGTGATTTACACTTCTCATATTTATGTCTTGTCGTATATTGGTGAAAGGAGATGACAGTATAGGCCTCTCCTGACTACTAATGAAATGTTCACTGATATTCTCATTAGAATATATGCATTCTGCAAATGGTTCTAATGCCATCGCTAAAAGTATGAGAGACAGGGGACAACCTTGGCGGATTCCACTGCCATTGCAAAAAGTAGGGGAGACATGGGGTAACCCTGACAAATTCCCCTTGCGATGCCCGGTCAAACGGTTGTGGATGTTTGTAAAAGTTTTTATTTTATTGTGATGTCAACTTTTACCTGTTACGGCGGGGGCTTCCGCTAGCGGAACGTTTCGACAACATCCAGTGAAATTGCAGAGCGCGAAATTCAAAAGAAATTATTAGAAATATTTAACTTTGATACAATCACAAGGTAATACACCAAATTAAAGTTTAACTTCTTGTTAATCCAGCCACTGTGTCAGATTTCAAAAAGGCTTTACGGCGAAAGCAAACCATGCTATTATCTGAGGACAGCACCCCATCAAACAAACACATGACAGTCACATTTCAACCCGCCAGGCGCGAAACTCAGAAATAACAATATTATTCATGCCTTACCTTTGAAGATCTTCTTCTGTTGGTACTCCAATATGTCCCATAAACATCACAAATTGTCATTTTTGTCCCTGTCATTGTCAGTTATTTCTCCAAAATGTCCATTTATTTTGCGCGTTTGATTCAGAAAAACACCAGTTCCAACTCGCCCAATATGACTGCACATTATCGAATAAGTTACCTGTAATCCTGGTCCAAACATTTCAAACAACTTTCCCAATACAACTTTAGGTACTTTATACTGTAAAAAATGTATCAAATTTAAGACGGAATAAACCGTTTTCAATAGCGGATAAAAATGCAATTGGAGCGAGCGCCAGGTCGCGCTCCCCAAACACAACTGTATACCAGACTCGACCCTCGTTCTGAACAGCCATACTTCTTCATTACTCAAAATAAAACATCAACCAATTTCTAAAGATTGTTGACATCTAGTGGAAGCCATTGGAACTGCAACCAGATCCCTCAGAAATGTAGATTCCCATAGAAATCCAATTGAAAACATGGTCACCTCAACAACAACAAAAATCCTGGATGGTTTGTCCTCTGGGTTTTGCCTGCCAAATAAGTTCTGTTATACTCAAAGATGTAATTTTAACAGTTTTAGAAACTTTAGAGTGTTTTCTATCCGAAACCAATTATATGCATATCCTAGCTTCTGGGCCTGGGTAGCAAGCAGTTTAATTTGGGCACTCTTTTCATCCTGACGTGAAAATACCGCCCCCTATCCCAAACAGGTTAACAACACTTACTTACTTAATCCTCTTCCTTCCTGAAGTAAAAAATAACCTTTAGTAAAGTTTTCCAACACTGCCAATCTTAACTTTATCCAACACTTTCCATATTTCCCTACAAACAGACAAATACATTGGTAACTGCCCAGTGTCTCAGACCTACTCTGACCAGCTCCAGAGATGTCAGCTGACCTGTAGCTCCCTGGCCAGCAAAAGCCAGGGTTGTACCAATGACTTCCTCCCCGTGGATGGTTGTTCTTGCCCAGACGGACTCTACATGGATGACAGGGGCACCTGTGTACCCATGGACAAATGCCCCTGCTTCCACAACGGGGTCCACATCAAGCCTGGGAAGTCCATCAACATTCAGGAGGAACACTGGTAAGAGACTGTTTCCATCTAATAAAGTGTCTAGCTACCTATTTAAGTGACTGCTTACCTACCTACCTACCTACCTACCCATCTACTTATTTACCTAATTTACCTGCCTACCAAAGCAGCAAATTTGTCATATTACCTGCTAGTATAAAAAGTACACAGTCCTGCAATGTTACTCCAATATTAAAATATCTCTTGACATCATGTGTGTTCTTCTAGTGTCTGCAACAATGGGAAGCTTCACTGCCGTTCGTGGAAGATGCGTTCAGAGAGTAGTAAGTAGCCTTTCTGTGTCCCCTTGCTATTCATATCCCATTAATCCTCTGATGTATACAGTATTGTACCTAGACTTGGGTTCAAATACTATATGAGAGATCATGTCAATTACTTGAGTCCAGGACTAGGCTTAAATCTGTTTTAAACCGGCACTGGAAGTATTTGAAAGATAGTATTTGAACCCAGATCTAATTTGACAACTTATTGTGTAATAATAATGAAACTGCTTCTGTTACAGCCTGCCAGTCGCCAAAGGTGTTCTTGAACTGCTCCAATGACCTGGGAGTACAGTGTACACGGAGCTGTAGGAACCCGGATTTCATGGACTGTGTGAGTTGACTTGTTGACTTCCACTAGTACCTGACCCAAGGGTTGACTTCTTTATTTAATTCCCGTCTCTCTCCTTGACCACAGTTCGCCGCAGAGTGTGAGTCTGGGTGCAAGTGTCCCACGAGTCTGTGGGAGGATGGGAAAGGCATGTGTGTGAATAAACATGAATGCCCATGCAGCCATGACGGATTCCTCTACGCCCCAGGAAAACAGATCCCAAACGGATGTAACACTTGGTGAGTTATTGAGGTTTTATGGTTATACGTTACTTTCTGATCAAAAACGATACAATGTGAGGTTATGCGGTATGATATGACGTTAAATGATACAATACCATATAAAAAGGAATGGAGATGAAAATGAAATGGAATGAGATTTCATGACACGAGATGAGGGCTTCCTTCATCCTCTCTAGCTAATGTGATCAGGATTTGAAGAGGATTTTTGACTTAGTGTCTCTCATACTGTACACATGTAGCACCTGTAAGAGTGGGAAATGGAAGTGCACAGATAAGAAGTGCCCAGGAACCTGTACCATCTACGGCAGTGGCCATTACAAAACCTTTGATGAGCGCACGTATGGCTTCCAAGGAAAATGTGGCTATGTGGCTGTCCAGGTAATTAATGCTTATCAGGACATTTCAATACAATGCAATACATTTCAATTCAATTGTGATGTGTTTTTATACAAAGAAATATGTTTGTATAATAGTACTGCTACTGTCTTCTATATTACCAACTAATCATTTAAATTGGAAAAGTCTCATTTGGTTTCTAAAGTACTCTCTCCCTCTGTCTCTCTTTAAGAACAAATGTGGGAACCGGCCTGTCCAGGACAAATTCATGGTGATCACAGAGAACATACCGTGTGGAACCACAGGCACCACTTGCTCCAAGTCTGTCAGGGTTCAACTGGGGGTAAGACTGGACAAATGATACACTCCAACAGGCGGCTGGTGGCACCTTCAATGGGAAGGATGGGCTCATAGTAATGGCTGGAACGGAATGAATTGAATGGCATCAAATGCATGACTGGTTTTGACGTGTTTGATACCATTTCATTTACTCCACTCCAGGCTTTATATTGAGCCATTCTCCTCTCTATACCCGTTGGATCATAATGAGAGATCATTTGACATTCATACATACAAAAAATACATCATTTAGCATTATTTAGCAAATGCTCTTATTCAGAGCGACTTATTCAGAGAGACAGGACAATTAGTGAATTCAACTAAAGTAGGTCAAATCACCATCACAATCATTGCAAGTAAAACTTTCTTCCAAATAGCCACTAACTGCAAAAATCAGTACGACATTCAAGCCATTTTTTTTCTTCATATAAAGCTTTATAAAGTGTATTGTCTGTCAAATTCCGGTAACTTTCCCCAAATTCCCTGTTTTTCCAGAAATCGTAATTACAAATTTTCGGAAATTATAAGGGAATAAGGAGGCAATCCTTGAATCCTCCAACAAGGATTTCTGGAAAAACTGGGATTTTGGGGAAAAAACATTTCAGCCCTAATTATCTGTGAACAGGAAGTGATAAATCCTTATCTTTACAGAGAACAGAGCTGAAACTATCAAAGGGGACCCATGAAGTGGTGGACCTAGGAGTGGGCTCTCAGATCCAGTACCGAGTGAGGACCGTCGGTCTGTACCTGATTGTTGAGTCAGACATCGGGATCGCAGTGCTGTGGGACCGCAAAACTACCGTCCGCATCGTCCTGGAGCCACAGCATAGTGTAAGTTTAGTGTTGAAGGGTTAACACATAGAGAGCCTGTGATGAAATAGATGAACAAGACATCAGACATCAGAGTGCATTTTGTATTGCTAACAGTGATTGATTTGGTACAGTTCCACTGTGTTCGCCTTATCGTTTCTATGTGTCTATAGGGAGCAGTGTGCGGCCTGTGTGGGAACTATAATGGAGAAGGCAGAGATGACTTCACCACACAAGGTCAGATGATAGTCAGCAGCCCTGTGGAGTTTGCTAACAGCTGGAAAGTGTCAAGCACTTGTCCCGACGCAGAAAGCAACGTGGACCCATGTGGAGCCAGACCCAACCGTCACAACTGGGCTAAGATGCAGTGCAGCATCATCACAGGAAAGACTTTCCAACTGTGTCACAAGAAGGTACAGTGCTGAAACGGATTGCTATGTATAAACCGTACAACTAGAAACCAGGTGAAAGGTTCAGACAGAACACTGATAGGATGGTGGACAGTCAAACTTCTGAACCAAAAAATACACCCAAATCGTTTTAAACATGGACTTTCTTGTCATCCTCGATGATTTTATTCATGAACATGTCTGTTGTTAAATGTGTTTTGAATAATTCTCTAAGAAACCAAAAAAATTATAATACAGTATTAGTGCATCATGTGTGTTCTCTCTGTATGTGTTTTACAGGTAGACCCTAGTCTGTACTTTGAGAACTGTGTGAAAGACTCCTGTGCCTGTGATACTGGCGGAGACTGTGAGTGTTTCTGTACAGCTGTAGCAGCCTACGCCCAGGCCTGCACCGAAGCTGGAGTCTGTGTTGCATGGAGAACACCAGAAATTTGTCGTAAGTACAACACATTTTTTTGGGGTTCATTATGCTTGTGTCCCAAAGGTCACACACTTCCACTGTTTGACTGTCAGGCTTGGCATTGATTTGGCATGTCTGGTGTAATTTGACTGATTAGAATTTACAATGCTAAGTAAATGAATATGCTGTTGAAAGAACCCAAACATGGTGACAATGTGAGGATGTGGATCTAAAGTATATTTTAGCTGGTTGGTTTAAATAGATATCTTAATGTGTAACATTACAGTGGATGATTTTGACCAGGGTACATAGGGTTCTGATAAAAAGTAATGCACTTCATATGGAATAGGGTGCCATTTGCTGAGGGCAATGTGTATTCAGTGTATGACCCTGTACGTCTTCCCTTTTGTAGCTGTGTTCTGTGACTACTACAACGATCCAGGTGAATGTGAATGGCATTACAGCCCTTGCCACACACCTTGCTTCAAGACCTGTCTGAATCTAAATGGGACCTGTGACAACCCTCTTCCCAATCTGGAAGGTGAGGCAGCATGCTATTTGATTTGATTGGCATCAGCCTGCATGTTAGTTCCATATGCACATGCCCTTCTTTGCAAAATATCAATTTGTTTTTCTTAACCTCAACTTCATTATATATAATAACTCAATCAAAACAACTAAATCACAATGTCTTCTTTTTAGGTTGTTACCCACAATGCCCTCCAGATAGGCCAATATTTGATGAAGAGACCGGGGAGTGTGTTGAGGAATGCCCAACAACAGGCCCATCAACAACAACCCCCCAGACAACCACACCAACACCACCAACAACACCGTGGACACCAACAACTACCACATTGACAACAGAACCTCCAACAACAACACCAATGCCACCAACAACAACACAAACACCACCAACAACCACACCACCACCAACAACAACAACACCAATGCCACCAACAACAACAACCACACCAAAGCCAACAACAACCACACCAATACCACCAACAACAACAACACCAATACCAACAACAACATCTCCAATACCACCAACAACAACAACACAAATACCAACAACAACCACACATACACCAACAACAACAACACCATTACCACCAACAACAACCACAACAATACCAACAACAACAACAATACCACCAACAACAACACCACCAACAACAACAACCACACCAATACCAACAACAACAACAACACCAATACCAACAACAACAACAACAACAACAACACCAACAACAACCACACCAATACCAACAACAACAACAACACCAATACCAACAACAACAACAACCACAACAATACCAACAACAACAACACCAACAACAACAACAACAACCACACCAATACCACAAACACCAACAACCACACCAATTCCACCAACAACAACCACACCAATACCACCAACAACTACCCCCCAGACACCAGAGCCAACAACTACTCCTTGTATTCCTACCTGTGAGTGGTCAGAATGGTATGATGAAGATGATGATAAAGATAAGAGTGACTGGGAAACGTATTGGAATATCACGCAGAGTGGAAAAGAAGTGTGTAAAGATCCACAGGATATTGAATGTGTCGCTACAGACTATCCAAATACAAGCTTAGAGGACTATGTAGCTTCGACAGGCCAAGTTGTGGAGTGCGATGTTGACTTCGGGTTAATATGTGAAGAAAATAAACAAACTCAGAGACCATTTAAGTGCTTTAACTATAAGATTAGAGTCCTCTGTTGCGTTGAATGTTTATCAACAACATCACCAAAACCAACAACAACACTAACATCAACAACAATAACAAGAGCACCGTCACCACCAACAACTACCACACCAACGCCACCAACAACAACCACACCAATACAACCAACAACAACAACAGCAATACCAACAACAACAACACCAATACCAACAACGACAACAACAACACCACCAACAACAACACCACCAACAACAACAAAACTAATACCAACAACAACAACAACACCAATACCACCAACAACCACACCAACAACAACAACTCCAATTCCACCAACAACAACAACACCAATACCACCAACACCATCAACAACACCAATTCCACCACCAACAACAACACCAACAACAACATCAACAACACCAACAACCACACCAATTCCACCAACAACAACAACACCAATACCACCAACAACAACACCACCAACAACAACAACAACAACAGCTCCACCAACACCATCAACATCAACAACACCAATACCAACAACAACAACAACAACAACACCAACAACCACACCAATAACAACAACAACAACCACACCAATTCCACCAACAACAACAACACCAATACTACCAACACCATCAACAACACCAATACCACCAACAACAACAACACCAATACCACCAACAACAACACCAATAGCAACATCAACAACACCAACAATAACAACCACACCACCAACACCATCAACAACAACAACATCATCAACAACAACAACACCACCAACACCATCAACAACAACAACAACACCACCAACACCATCAACAACAACAACAACACCAACAATAACAACCACACCAGTACCAACAACAACAACAACACCAATACCACAAACACCATCAACAACACCAATACCAACAACAACAACAACACCAATACCACCAACAACAACACCAACAACAACACCACCAACAACAACCACACCAATACCACCAACAACAACCACACCAATACCACCACCAACAACAACACCAATACCACCAACAACAACCACACCAATACCACCAACACCATCAACAACACCAATACCAACAACAACAACAACACCAATACCACCAACAACAACACCAACAACAACACCACCAACAACAACAACACCAATACCACCAACAACAACAACAACAACACCAATACCACCAACAACAACAACACCAATATCAACATCAACAACACCACCACCAACAACAACAACAACACCAACACCATCAACATCACCAACAACAACACCAACAACAACAACCACACCAATACCACCAACAACAACAACACCAATACCACCAACACCATCAACAACACCAATACCAATAACAACACCAATACCACCAACAACAACACCAACAACAACAACCACACCAATACCACCAACAACAACAACACCAATACCACCAACACCATCAACAACACCAATACCAACAACAACAACACCAAAACCACCAACAACAACACCAACAACAACAACACCAACAACAACACCACCAACAACAACCACACCAATACCACCAACAACAACTACACCAATACCAACAACAACAACCACACCAATACCAACAACAACAACATCAATACCACCAACAACAACCAGACAAACACCAACAACCACACCAATTCCACCAACAACAACCACACCAATACCACCAACAACTACCCCCCAGACACCAGAGCCAACAACTACTCCTTGTATTCCTACCTGTGAGTGGTCAGAATGGTATGATGAAGATGATGATAAAGACAAGAGTGACTGGGAAACGTATTGGAATATCACGCAGAGTGGAAAAGAAGTGTGTAAAGATCCACAGGATATTGAATGTGTCGCTACAGACTATCCAAATACAAGCTTAGAGGACTATGTAGCTTCGACAGGCCAAGTTGTGGAGTGCGATGTTGACTTCGGGTTAATATGTGAAGAAAATAAACAAACTCAGAGACCATTTAAGTGCTTTAACTATAAGATTAGAGTCCTCTGTTGCGTTGAATGTTTATCAACAACATCACCAAAACCAACAACAACACTAACATCAACAACAACAACAACAGCACCTTCACCACCAACAACTACCACACCAAAACCACCAACAACAACCACACCAATACAATCAACAACAACAACACCAATACCACCAACACCATCAACAACACCAATACCAATAACAACACCAATACCAACAACGACAACAACAACACCACCAACAACAACAACACCACCAACACCATCAACAACAACACCAACAACAACAGCAACAACAACAACCACACCAATACCACCAAAAACAACCACACCAATACCACCAACAACAACACCAATACCACCAACAACAACAACACCAATACCACATCCACCAACAACAACAACACCAGTGCCACCAACAACAACAACCACACCAACAACACCAGTACCACCAACAACAACAACAACACCAGTACCACCAACAAAAACAACACCAATACCACAACCACCAACAACAACAACACCAGTACCACCAACAACAACAACCACACCAACAACAACAACACCAGTACCAACAACAACAACAACACCAATACCACATCCACCAACAACAACACCAGTACCACCAACAACAACAACCACACCAACAACAACACCAGTACCACCACCAACAACAACACCAATACCACAACCACCAACAACAACAACACCAGTACCACCAACAACAACAACACAAATACCACCAACACCATCAACAACACCAATACCACCAACAACAACAACACCAATACCACCACCAACAACAACACCAATACCACCAACAACAACCACACCAATACCACCACCAACAACAACAGCACCACCAACAACAACAACACCAATACCACATCCACCAACAACAACAACACCAGTACCACCAACAACAACAACCACACCAACAACACCAGTACCACCAACAACAACAACAACACCAGTACCACCAACAACAACAACACCAATACCACAACCACCAACAACAACAACACCAGTACCACCAACAACAACAACCACACCAACAACAACAACACCAGTACCACCAACAACAACAACACCAGTACCACCAACAACAACAACCACACCAACAACAACAACACCAGTACCAACAACAACAACAACACCAATACCACATCCACCAACAACAACACCAGTACCACCAACAACAACAACCACACCAACAACAACACCAGTACCACCACCAACAACAACACCAATACCACAACCACCAACAACAACAACACCAGTACCACCAACAACAACAACACAAATACCACCAACACCATCAACAACACCAATACCACCAACAACAACAACACCAATACCACCACCAACAACAACACCAATACCACCAACAACAACCACACCAATACCACCACCAACAACAACAGCACCACCAACAACAACAACACCAATACCACATCCACCAACAACAACAACACCAGTACCACCAACAACAACAACCACACCAACAACACCAGTACCACCAACAACAACAACAACACCAGTACCACCAACAACAACAACACCAATACCACAACCACCAACAACAACAACACCAGTACCACCAACAACAACAACCACACCAACAACAACAACACCAGTACCACCAACAACAACAACACCAGTACCACCAACAACAACAACCACACCAACAACAACAACACCAGTACCAACAACAACAACAACACCAATACCACATCCACCAACAACAACAACACCAGTACCACCAACAACAACAACCACACCAACAACAACACCAGTACCACCACCAACAACAACACCAATACCACAACCACCAACAACAACAACACCAGTACCACCAACAACAACAACACAAATACCACCAACACCATCAACAACACCAATACCACCAACAACAACAACACCAATACCACCAACAACAACAACACCAATACCACCAACAACAACCACACCAATACCGCCACCAACAACAACAGCACCACCAACAACAACAACACCAATACCACATCCACCAACAACAACAACACCAGTACCACCAACAACAACAACCACACCAACAACACCAGTACCACCAACAACAACAACAACACCAACACCAGTACCACCAACAACAACAACACCAATACCACAACCACCAACAACAACAACACCAGTACCACCAACAACAACAACCACACCAACAACAACAACACCAGTACCACCAACAACAACAACACCAATACCACATCCACCAACAACAACAACACCAGTACCACCAACAACAACAACCACACCAACAACAACAACACCAGTACCAACAACAACAACAACACCAATACCACATCCACCAACAACAACAACACCAGTACCACCAACAACAACAACCACACCAACAACAACACCAGTACCACCACCAACAACAACACCAATACCACAACCACCAACAACAACAACACCAGTACCACCAACAACAACAACACCAATACCACATCCACCAACAACAACAACACCAGTACCACCAACAACAACAACCACACCAACAACAACAAAAGTACCACCAACAACAACAACCACACCAACAACAACACCAGTACCACCAACAACAACAACAACAATACCACAACCACCAACAACAACAACACCAGTACCACCAACAACAACAACCACACCAACAACAACACCAGTACCACCACCAACAACAACACCAATACCACAACCACCAAAAACAACAACAACAGTACCACCAACAACAACAACCACACCAACAACAACAACACCAGTACCACCAACAACAACAACACCAATACCACATCCACCAACAACAACAACAACACCATTACCACCAACAACTACCACAGCAACAACAACACCAACTACAACATCAACCACACCACCACCACCAACAACAACAACACCACCAACAACCACACCACCACCAACAACAACAACAACACCACCAACTACCACACCATTACCACCAACAACAACCACACCTAAACCACCAACTACAACGGAAGCCATAACTCTAACCACAACCCCAACGACAACAGAAGAATTAACCACAACCCCCAGGACAACTGAAAAACCAACCACAACCCCAACGACAACAGAAGAACCAACCACAACCCCAACGACAACAGAAGAATCAACCACAACCCCCAGGACAACTGAAAAACCAACCACAACCACCCCTGTCATAGACACCACAACCACTAAAGCTCCTACAACAACACCTAAACCACCAACTACAACAGAAGCCACAACTCCAATGACAACCACATCACCAACAACCCATGAATCGGTTGTCACTGGTCCTCCAATAACTGTTCCGACACCAGGAAATGTTGTCAGTTCAATACCAACCACAACTGGGTCACCAACCCCTCCACCAATCACTTGTCCTGAGTGGGACAAAGTGGTAAGTACCTCAATATAACCATCACATAATCAACTGGGCTCCCTTAACGTCGACAACACATGGCCAACATTTGATGTCAACGAGGTCGAAAAGTCCTTTCAGAGACTTATTAATTGATTCCTGTGTGAATTGTGAAAGCTCTCTGATGACATGCAATTTTATTTTCTCTCTAAAATATCAGCAAAATGAAACTTTCTGGCTCTGCAACTGCACTTTGGCCAGATGCATTGAAAACAACACCATTGAGATAATTCCGTATGAATGCCCAAAGCCTGAGCCAATCACATGTACCAATGGCAAGAAACCAGTGCTACAATGGGATGAGTTCTACTGCTGCCAACGATTTGTGTGTGACTGTGAGTTGTGAAAGCTTCTTCTTCTCCTCTGACCTGGTCAGGAAGGTAGATGGCCATGTCCAGTTTCTGTAACTAATAACATACACGTCCTTATCACTAACGTTTGGAATAATACTCAATATAAATACTCAATATAAATATTACTTCATACATTTAAAAAAAAAATCATTTGACAGAGGATCGTAATGTCTGTCTGCTTTATAACCGTGTTTATTTTCATGACAGGCGTCTGTGAGGGTTGGGGAGACCCCCATTACATCACCTTCGACGGGCTCTTCTACAGCTTCCAAGGGAACTGTACCTATGTGCTGATGGAGGAGATGTTGCCGCGTCACCACTTCAAGATCTACATCGACAATGTCAACTGTGATCCCACCGAGGACGTGTCTTGTCCTCGATCCATCATCGTGTCCTACCGCTCAACAGTTATAACACTGAAGAATCACAACCTCATTGGAGCTGCTCAGTTGGAGGTAACTTAAGTGGATAAACTGGCTCAGAAATCAATATAAGCAATTCAGGCCATACATATGTTGAATGGCTGGATTTGGGGCCTAAAGGACTGAGAAATGATTTATGTGAAAATGAAAGACAATTCTCTTCCATTATTTCATTCTCTGTACTGAATTGTGCATTAGTTCTCAACATCCGTAGCTTTCATTGATACAACATATGAATTTGATGTTCTCCATCAACTTAATTCAACCTGTAATGTCATGATATTAGTAAGTATTGCGGTCACCTTCCATTTTCTTTAAGAGATCCTGAAGATTGATCTCTCTCTCTTCCATCCCTTTTTCCTATCCTTTTCTATCCCCCCCCTTTCGTCCATCTGTCTTTCATCCCTCTCTCCCTGCCATCTGTCTTTCAGGCTCTTATTGATGGAGTTTCCCTGAGACTACCCTTCACGCGGCACGGTGTGAAGGTGATGAACTCTGGTATCAACATGGTCTTGGAGATAGCACACCTCCAGGTGGTAGTTACCTTTGGAGTCACTGGCTTCAGCGTCAACCTTCCTTGGCAACACTTTGGCAACAATACACAGGGTCATTGTGGTAAGGACTTAGTTTCATTCATTTGTTGTCCTCAAACTATGTATCTTGGGCATTTAAACATAAGAGCTGAGAAATGATTGTGAATCACTGAACTTAAACAGAGAGCGGTCACTTTGTATTCTGAGCATGGTGTGAGAAAGCCTAATGGAGAAATCTTTGAATTGATGGAAATCATTTATCCAAGGTTGGAGGTGAACAACTAGCCTGGTCCCAGATCTGTTTGGGTTCTTTTTACCAAAACCCTATGGGTTGTTGTCAGATATCGAACCATAGGGTTTGGCAAGACAGCACAAACTGATCAGGGACCAGGCTAGAAAACAATGGTTTGGACTTTCCTGTCTGATGTCTGTGTCTGATATTTTTACTGTATGTGCTGTACTAAATGTGAGAGAGCTCCAACAAAGATGTCCAATGTATGTATTACTTTTAATAGCTGCAAATGGCAAAATAAACGCCTTGAACCTGAAATGTATGCATCTCTTCCAGGAACATGTAGCAACAACAAGGCTGATGACTGCATGTTGCCTGGAGGACAGCTGGTGGAGAACTGTGCTGTGATGGCAGACTACTGGCCAGCCAAGGACCTCTACCAACCTGAATGCCATGTGCCACCTGGAATCCCCACCAACTCTCCTCTCCCTGAACCCACACAGAAGCCATGCAAGCCAGACTCCTCTGTCTGTGATCTCCTGAAAGACAGGTAAACCTCCCTAAAGGCATTGTGATCTCCTGAAGGACAGGTCCACCTCCCTAAAGGCACTGTGATCTCCTGAAGGACAGGTAAACCTCCCTAAAGGCACTGTGATCTCCTCAAGGACAGGTAAACCTCCATAAAGGCACTGTGATCTCCTGAAGGACAGGTTCACCTCCCTAAAGGCACTGTGATCTCCTGAAGGACAGGTCCACCTTTGTAAAGGCACTGTGATCTCCTGAAGGGCAGGTAAACCTCCATAAAGGCACTGTGATCTCCTGAAGGACAGGTCCACCTTCGTAAAGGCACTGTACAAGTTCTCTAATAAAATGTCATGCTTAGGGTGATTTAAATGACACAAATGCTGTGTGGGAAAATTGCCAGCTACTCCGTTGAACAGTCTGTCATGAGGGGTTAGCTACTCCATTGAACAGTCTGCCAGGAGTGGCAAGCTACTCCATTAAACAGTCTGTCAGGAGTGGCCAGCTACTCCATTAAACAGTCTGTCCTGAGGGGCCAGCTACTCCATTAAACAGTCTGTCAGGAGTGGCCAGCTACTCCATTAAACAGTCTGTCAGGAGTGGCCAGCTACTCCATTAAACAGTCTGTCAGGAGTTTGAGTAAAGTTATAAAACTTTTTGTAACTATCAACAATCTAACTTATCACAGACTAAATTCTCACATGCAATGATGTAGCTCTATACCCCTAACCTATACACAAATGTGTGTTTGGTGTCTGACAGAAACCAAAATGAATCTTACAGCGTATTTGGAAGGTCTGTTTCTCATATTCTTTCATTCTTTCGTTTTCAATCCACAGCATGTTTGCAGCCTGTCATCCATTTGTCTCACCTGACAACTTCTACAAGGGCTGTGTCTATGACAGCTGCCACGTGTCCAACCCAGCGGTGGAGTGCACCAGTCTGCAGACATACGCTGCTGCCTGTGCCCAGTTTGGAGTATGCATCTACTGGAGAAACCACACCGAGCTCTGTGGTAGGCTTACTGTACTCGTTGAAAACATCCTGACTCACCAGGTTAAATAAGACTCACCTGATAAGGATAGATAAATAAGTCCACCATTGAAGAGATATGAAGTACTGTGAAGAAGACCAGGAACAAGGAACTGTGTAGATGAGACCAGGAACAATACTATACTAACACAACTTAGTATGTGTTGTAGATGAACACACAATAGAGGAGGGGGGTTTCTATTTGTAAATATTAGATTAGTGCATTTTTGTATTTGAAGTGATAAATGATGGAGATAGTGGACATCCTTGTCTGGTTCCCCTTTGTAATGTGTAATATAGTATCGGGCTTCAGTCCTACAATCAACTGATTGTAAATGATGACTGTAGTCAGAACATTTTTCCATTGTGATAACACTTTTTACATCAGCAGTTGTCACAAAGTGCTTATACAGAAACCCAGCCTAAAACCCCAAACAGCAAGCAATACAGATGTAGAAGCACGGTGGCATGGAAAAACTAGGAAGAAACCAGAATCTGAGGGGTGGCCAGTCCTCTTCTGGCTGTGCTGGGTGGAGATTGTAAGAGTACATGGCCATTAAGGCCAGACCGTTCAGCAGCAGGTTTGGTAGAGAGAGAGAGAGAGAGAGCGAGACAGACAGAGAGAGAGAGAGAGAGAGAGAGAGAGAGGGTCGAAACAGCACATCCGGTGGTCAGGACAGGGTTCCATAGATGCAGTCACAACAGCAGAAATTGGATCAGCATTACGACCAGGTTGACTGGGGACAGACACAGCCAGGAGTCGTCAGGCCAGATAGTCCTGAGGCATGGTCCTTGGACTCAGGTCCTCTGTGAAGGGAGACAGAGAAAGAGAGAGAGAGAGAAGAATTAGGGGTAGCATACTTAAGGTCACACAGGACACCAGAGATGACAGGAGAATTATACCAGATAGGACAGTCTAAACCTAGCCCCCCGGCACATAGACTATTGCAGTAGATATACTGGAGACTGAGACAGAGGGTTCGGGTGTCACTATAGACTGAGTTGTGTCTTTCTTCAACAGCCAGCGACTGTCCGGCTGACAAAGTCTACAAGCCCTGCGGTCCTGCAGAACAGCCAACCTGTGATGACAAGTAGGTTTCTATTTAGAGATTGTCTAGCGCAAAAACATCCTTGCTTTCATGTTTTATGTTAACTGAGGTAGACAACGTTATGACTGTCAAATAAGACAAAGAGAAAATACCTACCTACAGTTAAATATAGAGTTGCTGTACATAGGAAATAGGAGTTGTCACTGTAATGTTGTGTTCTACAGTCCAGACGAGTCTAGGATGAACTTCACCACAGAAGGCTGCTTCTGTCCTGATGGGATGAAACTCTTCAACAAGGACTCAGGGATCTGTGTTGATAAGTGTGGTGAGTGTTCCCAGTTACTGCCATTGGTCCATTTCATGTTGACGACACAGAGAAGATGGTTAGGACTTAACCTTTCCAAGGATGTTTGAGGTCTATGAATGTTCTACTAAATGGTGGTGTTTGTGTTTTTGAAGGATGCATTGACCCTGAAGGAGTTCCACGAGAGGTACGTTAGGCCTTTTGGATTTGATTCATCGTTATTTATTTGACTAATTAATATAGACTGTTATCTAGTCCACTGGCTCTGTCATGGATGATGCCAGAGGTTTATATGAGGACCTACTTACAGCGTCCACACAGTATTATCCACATTGTCTGAATGCCAAATGGCCCCCTTATGCCCTATATTTAGCCCCCTATGTCCTATTTAATGCACTACATTTGACCAAACCCATTGATAGAACCACACTCACTCTTGTTGTATCTCATCACAGTTCAACGAGAGGTTTGAGTACAAGTGCCAGGACTGCATTTGTTTGGAGTCCACCAAGACTGTGAACTGTAAACCCAAGGTCTGCTCCAAACCACCAATAGATATATGCACTGGACCAGGCTTTGTATATGTCAACCAAACCGATCCATCCGATCCATGCTGCTCCAACCTCGCCTGCCGTAAGGATCTCACAACACTTTTTTACCCTACATATTATACTCAGATCTATATCAACAGTATTGTGCCGACCTGAACCGTACTGTGCTGGCTTGGATATGTTCTTTTCACATTGTCCTTTCCAGCACGGGTCCAGGATCTAGGGTTGATGTGTAACCAGGCCAGTGCCGTACAGCTGGGCTCAGCTCAGTCGTGTTGAAAACACACACATAGTGAAGACATGAATCAGCTCATATTATTATGTCCATACTCTGCTATTGTTTCCCCTCCTAGGTTGTGACAGCAGCACTTGCCCACCTACCAACATGAACTGTCCTATTGGGTTCGTGCCAGTGGTTTCAGTCCCTGAGGGAAAATGCTGTCCAGAGCACACATGTGGTAATGTCTCTTTACCTAGATCTATACTATCTAGACTATCTACACTATCTACATGTGGTATGGTCTCTTTACCTAGATCTATAATATCTAGACTATCTACACTATCTACATGTGGTATGGACTCTTTACCTAGATCTATACTATCTAGACTATCTAGACTATCTACATGTGGTAATGTCTCTTTACCTATATATATACTATCTAGACTATCTACACTATCTACATGTGGTCTGGTCTCTTTAACTAGATCTATACTATCTATACTATCTAGACTATCTACATGTGGTATGGTCTCTTGAACTATATCTAGACTATCTAGACTATCTACACTATCTACATGTGGTATGGACTCTTTACCTAGATCTATACTATCTAGACTATCTACACTATCTACATGTGGTATGGACTCTTTACCTAGATCTATACTATCTAGACTATCTAGACTATCTACATGTGGTATGGTCTCTTTAACTAGATCTATACTATCTAGACTATCTACATGTGGTATGGTCTCTTTACCTAGATCTATACTATCTAGACTATCTACATGTGGTATGGTCTCTTGAACTATATCTAGACTATCTAGACTATCTACACTATCTACATGTGGTATGGACTCTTTACCTAGATCTATACTATCTAGACTATCTAGACTATCTACACTATCTACATGTGGTATGGTCTCTTTAACTAGATCTATACTATCTAGACTATCTACACTATCTACATGTGGTATGGACTCTTTACCTAGATCTATACTATCTAGACTATCTACACTATCTACATGTGGTATGGTCTCTTGAACTATATCTAGACTATCTAGACTATCTACACTATCTACATGTGGTATGGTCTCTTTACCTAGATCTATACTATCTAGACTATCTACATGTGGTATGGTCTCTTGAACTATATCTAGACTATCTAGTATTCCTGTGTTTGTATTGCTGAGATAATACCCGTTCTTTTAGACAGTCCCATGGATTGGTTGTCTGTGTCTCTCTCTCAATTGGTTGTTTGTGTCTCTCTCTCAATTGGTTGTTTGTGTCTCTCTCTCAATTGGTTGTTTGTGTCTCTTGTCTCTTTCAGAGCCTAAAAGAGTTTGTCTTCACAAAGGCGTTGAATACCTGGTAATGACAAACTATTCTGCTCTCTCATCTGAAATGTTCATTACATAAATAAACACTGTTGGTTTTTACTTGTTTTAATATATTGCAGAATGTGTACAGTAAATCTCATACGCTATATGGGTTCATGTCAAATAGTGTCGGAGAGAGTGGGTATCCTGGTTCCCCTGTGTTAGAGACAGTGGGTATCCTGGTTCCCCTGTGTTAGAGACAATGGGTATCCTGGTTCCCCTGTGTTAGAGACAGTGGGTATCCTGGTTCCACTCTGTTAGAGACAGTGGGTATCCTGGATCCCCTGTGTTAGAGACAGTGGGTATCCTGGTTCCCCTGTGTTAGAGACAGTGGGTATCCTGGTTCCACTCTGTTAGAGACAGTGGGTATCCTGGATCCCCTTGTGTTAGAGACAGTGGGTATCCTGTATCCCCTGTGTTAGAGACAGTGGGTATCCTGGTTCCCCTGAAGTAATGTGTAATGAGTTACTTGTTCTTCTAGCCCAATTCTAAAGTACCGGGATCAGAGTGCCAGGAGTGCACCTGCACCAACAAAGTGGACCCCAAGTCTGGTCATTACCAAATTGACTGTGGATTCATGCAATGTGACGAAGATTGTGAAAAGGTAACAACTGGTACAGCTGCCGTGTCTGCTCACTTTTCAAATATTTACCAAAAGTTGAAATACCAATGAGTAGCTGAAATGTATTCAGTCAACGAGTTTTTATACTTTAATCGGCTGGTTTCCTAGACCCAGATGAAGTAAGTAAGTAAACCTTGTCTGATTCAGAACTGCCGACAGATTAAGCCCAGTCCTTGCTTTTAAAATCATTCTCAATTGGTGGTGAGACATCTGTTCTTGAGTTCTTCTATTCTATAGAGTCTCCTGGGAAGGCAATCGGTTGTATTCACACTTTAATAATGTGTGTCATCATCATCATCATTATTTTTAGGTGTTGCAGCAAGTCACTCATGTGTTCCTCTTCTCCTGCAGGGATATGAGTACCAGGAGCCGGGCTACAGCTCAGATGACTGCTGTGGTAAATGTGTTCAGACCCACTGTGTCCTCCAGATCAATGGGACCATGCAGTTGTTGAAGGTAGGTACCGTTTCTGTCAGTTTAACTGTCACAGATAAACTAAGAAGTAGTAAGTAAGTCTCTGTTAAATGTCTATATTGTTTGCGCAGCTGTGTGTGTGTGTGGAACAAGCTTCCCCATAATATGAGGACAGCAGGAGTGCCTGCCCATCTCCCTAAAACCTCTGACACCCTACGTCTTTAAAGAGTGTGTTAAATAAGTCCCAGTCCGCCCCACCCACTACGAGTGGTGTATCTTGTTGTCTCACTTAGCGATCTTAAGACACATGCACTAATGTAAAAAACGTTTTGGATAAGAGCGTCTGCTAAATGACAAACATTTCATGTAAAATGTGTGTGTGTGTGTGTGTGTGTGTGTGTGTGTGTGTGTGTGTGTGTGTGTGTGTGTGTGTGTGTGTGTGTGTGTGTGTGTGTGTGTGTGTGTGTGTGTGTGTGTGTGTGTGTCCGTCCGTCCGTCCGTCCAGCATGGAGATACATGGTCTGCTCCTGGTGACAAGTGCCAGCAGTACAGCTGTGTGAAAAACGGTGATAGTTATCTGACCCAGAGCTCCAACATCCAATGCCCACCCTTCCAGCAGGCCAACTGCCAGCCTGTGAGTACAGTACACAACATAACAAGAACAGAAAGGCCAGCCTGTGAGTACAGGACACAACATAACAATAACAGAAAGGCCAGCCTGTGAGTACAGTACTCAACATAACAATAACAGAAAGGCCAGCCTGTGAGTACAGGACACAACATAACAATAACAGAAAGGCCAGCCTGTGAGTACAGTACACAACATAACAAGAACAGAAAGGCCAGCCTGTGAGTACAGGACACAACATAACAATAACAGAAAGGCCAGCCTGTGAGTACAGTACTCAACATAACAAGAACAGAAAGGCCAGCCTGTGAGTACAGTACACAACATAACAAGAACAGACAGGCCTGCTGACAGCATATGCTCTCGATAACCAATCTTATTTACAATGTTTCGATCCACAATCTTTTTCATCAGATCCACAGTACAGTACACACAATATACCAGTTTTCATTTGACAAAAAAATTACTTCTCTTGTCCTAATATGAAATGTATTATGTAAAGAAAACGTTTAAACTTTTTTCTCTGCAGGGTTCAATTCAGACCGCTGCAAACGGCTGCTGTAGAATTTGTAAGTATGAAAGTGAAATATTAAAAGGTGTTATATCAGGATTGGAATATGATCAGATTCATGCATCATAAAACCACTGATATTCCTCATTGATAATGATTGACAAGGAGAGCCACCTTGTAGTCAGTGAACTCAAACAGGTGCAGCTCTTTTTCATGGTCTTTCCAGACGGATCATGTATAACGATGTGTCTCCCTCCAATACCAGGTGTGGAGAAGGACAAGGCCTGTAAGGTAGGATCCATGAAGAGTTTCATCAACCACAAGAGCTGCCAGTCTGTTGAGGAGGTGGAGATGCCGTACTGTGAGGGATCCTGCAACACCTTCACCAAGTGAGTGTGGAAACAATGCTAATATCACAACCCAGTGGATCCTCATCACAGCCACAACACCATGGGGAGGGTTCCAGTGTCCAGTTTAATAAGCCTAGTGATGGACTGAAAATAATTTTAAATGAATCTCCATTGAACATGCTTCTTAGTCCAGGACTAGGTTTAATCTGTGTCTGGGACACACACACACACCCCCTAAATGTATTTGTGTTTTGTGAAACGTGTCATTTGTTGAGGTGTCTTTGTCTCTTGGGGAGTAGATGATCTCTTAATCTCTGTGAACACCTCTCTTTCACTCCCGTCCTCCAGGTACTCTGCCATGGCTGCGTCTCTGGACCACTCGTGTGCCTGTTGCCAGGAGTCCCGGTCCAGTAACCGCACGGTGGACCTACGGTGTCTGAATGGAGATGTGGTGCCCTACACCTACCTACACGTGGAGGAGTGTAGCTGCAGACACAGCGACTGCAACAGAGCCATTAGGGTGCCTGCCCGCAGGACACGCAGCAACACGCTGGTGTAAATGGGATCTGTACTAATACAGATGGAAATGGTCCAGCACCAATCCACTCGCTGCTTACTAAGGAACACCCTGCTACCCTGCTTCACATGGCTGTTATTTATCTAATCGCTTTGATTTATATGTCAAATGTAGATTAAATCATATTTAAAATGTAGAAACTTATGCTTACTTATCTTATTAAAATGCAACCTTCCAATTCTTATGTCCGTTGTTTGTTTTATTGTAGAAGTGCATGCACCTTATTTTAGAAAGCTTTGGTTTATTAAGCTGTGAGACCTCTTTAGCCTTCTTCACACTGGCAGTTTGAAGTGATCCCCCCCCCCCCCCCCCCCCCCCCCCCCTAAAACATGTTGCATATCAGATTAGAATCTGTACATTTTCCAACAGTTTGAACAGCCAAAAAGCACATGGAAGCAGATATTTCCAGCCACATTTCAAACCACCTTCAAAGGTAATGCGACTTGTGTCTGAACGGTCAAACCTTGCTCAATTTGACCTCAGGTGGTTTTTAGACTGTTATTTGGCATTTTGCTTGCTAGTTTATTGGATGACAGATTAACAAGAACGTTTGGTAGCTAACTAGCTTGTTAATTGTTAATGAGTGAATATGCTAGAAAGCTAAGCAGATACCTAGCTAGCTAGTTGACCGCTGTGGCTACGTAGCTAGCTAGTTGACTGCTGTGGCTAGCTAAACAGCTACCTAGCTAGTTGGTTGACTGCTGTGGCTAGCTAAACAGCTACCTAGCTAGCTAGTTGACCGCTGTGGCTACCTAGCTAGCTAGTTGACTGCTGTGGCTAGCAAAAACCCGACTTGTTTTGAAAGTTGGATAATCTTGTCCTTCGAGACTTTAAAAGTGTTCTTACACTATGATTCTGGACATTCAAAACAACTAGGAAACATCCAGGCATTATTGTCACCTTAGCTTGCTACTTAACTTCTGAGTGATAGGAAGCATGAGTGCCACCACCAATCAGCCTACACCACTGCTCACACATTACTAAGACAACTAGCGTAGCCATGTCAACAAATGACTGCTGTCTGAACACATACAGAAAGGTGATTTGGTCACTTGTAACTGTTTGGACAGTCAGTATTCCAAAACAGATTTGAAAAACAAAACTGATCTGAGCGTTAAGGCCTGCGGTGTAAACAAGGCTTTAGCTCTTTGGTGGATGACAGTTAGAGAGTCATCCCTGACATTATAATACAGAAATATATATTTGTTGTTTTGTGTTTTATCATACAGTACTAAAGTAGTACTATATTTACACGAGGTTAGGATTAACCCTGGAAACAAAAATTAACATCACGATATCAAATCAAATCAAATTTTATTGGTCACATACACATGGTTAGCAGATGGTAGCCTAGTGGTTAGAGCGTTGGACTAGTAACCGGGAAGGTTGCAAGTTCAAATCCCCAAATTGACAACGTACAAATCTGTCGTTCTGCCCCTGAACAGGCAGTTAACCCACTGTTCCTAGGCCGTCATTGAAAATAAGAATTTGTTCTTAACTGACTTGCCTAGTTAAATAAAGGTCAAATAAAATTTAAAAAAATAAAATGTTAATGCGAGTGTAGTGAAATGCTTGTGCCTCTAGATCCAACAAGGCAGTAATAACCAACGAGTAATCTAACCTAACAATCCCACAACTACTACCTTATACACCCAAATCTAAAGGGGTGAATGAGAATATGTACTTATAAGTATATGGATGAGCGATGGCTAAGCAGCATAGGCAAGGTGCAATAGACGGTATAATATACAGTATATACATGTGATATGAGTAATGTAAGATATGTAAACATATTATTTAGAGTGGCATTGTTTAAAGTGACTAGTGATCCATTTATTAAAGTAGGAGCCTATCTCCTGTTTCTGTAGTGTGAGTCAGCTTGATGTACAGTACACCACCCTGGACAGGACACTAGTCTATCTCCTGTTTCTGTAGTGTGAGTCAGCTTGATGTACAGTACACCCCCTAGACAGGACACTAGTCTATCTCCTGTTTCTGTAGTGTGAGTCAGCTTGATGTACAGTACATCCCCTAGACAGGACACTAGTCTATCTCCTGTTTCTGTAGTGTGAGTCAGCTTGATGTACAGTACACCCCCTAGACAGGACACTAGTCGATCTCCTGTTTCTGTAGTGTGAGTCAGCTTGATGTACAGTACACCCCCTGGACAGAACACTAGTCGATCTCCTGTTTCTGTAATGTGAGTCAGCTTGATGTACAGTACACCCCCTGGACAGGACACTAGTCGATCTCCTGTTTCTGTAGTGTGAGTCAGCTTGATGTACAGTACACCCACTAGACAGGACGTTGGTCTATCTCCTGTTTCTGCAGTGTGAGTCAGCTTGATGTACAGTACACCCACTAGACAGGACGTTGGTCTATCTCCTGTTTCTGCAGTGTGAGTCAGCTTGATGTACAGTACACCCCTAGACAGGACACTAGTCGATCTCCTGTTTCTGTAATGTGAGTCAGCTTGATGTACAGTACACCCCCTGGACAGGACACTAGTCGATCTCCTGTTTCTGTAGTGTGAGTCAGCTTGATGTACAGTACACCCACTAGACAGGACGTTGGTCTATCTCCTGTTTCTGCAGTGTGAGTCAGCTTGATGTACAGTACACCCACTAGACAGGACGTTGGTCTATCTCCTGTTTCTGCAGTGTGAGTCAGCTTGATGTACAGTACACCCCTAGACAGGACACTAGTCGATCTCCTGTTTCTGTAATGTGAGTCAGCTTGATGTACAGTACACCCCCTGGACAGGACACTAGTCGATCTCCTGTTTCTGTAGTGTGAGTCAGCTTGATGTACAGTACACCCACTAGACAGGACGTTGGTCTATCTCCTGTTTCTGCAGTGTGAGTCAGCTTGATGTACAGTACACCCACTAGACAGGACGTTGGTCTATCTCCTGTTTCTGCAGTGTGAGTCAGCTTGATGTACAGTACACCCCCTAGACAGGACACTAGTCTATCTCCTGTTTCTGTAGTGTGAGTCAGCTTGATGTACAGTACACCCCCTAGACAGGACACTAGTCTATCTCCTGTTTCTGTAGTGTGAGTCAGCTTGATGTACAGTACACCCCCTAGACAGGACACTAGTCTATCTCCTGTTTCTGTAGTGTTTCTGTAATATTCCACTTTAGGGCTTACAGAATGTGGTTGTTTTTTAATGAATTCGTATAAGACTGGAATTGGATTGAAGGGGGAGAACTCAATGGCAGTTACATTTTTTGGAATTGACCCAAAACCTTGTTCCCACCTGGAAAGAGCTGTCCGGTAGACAAGATTAAATTGACTCCAACGCTGTTTGTGTGACTCCCGGATGCTAGGTACTCTGCATAGAAAAACACCTTGATGTCAGGTGATGTCTATCAGTAACAGGAAGGTGGAGATGGGCAGTACCAGATTTACGTTGACAAGTTTTGGCTGTCATGACACTGAGTGTGACAAGCAGAACCCGTTCAATGTTGTTGAATTAACAATCTTTTGAAATGGCTGTATCAACTATGTTATTTACATTAAAGGGCCGATCTGGGTTTCAAACAATAACAAATAGTTTTTTTGTTTTCGTTTGTTTTTGTTTAAAAAAATAATAATGCCACTTTAACTGCATGTAATATTTAACTAGGCAAGTCAGTTAAGAACAAATTCTTATTTACAATGACGCCCTACCGGGGAACAGTGGGTTAACTGCCTTGTTCAGGGGAACAGTGGGTTAACTGCCTTGTTCAGGGGAACAGTGGGTTAACTGCCTTGTTCAGGGGCAGAACGACAGATTTGTATCTTGTCAGCTCGGGGATTCAATCCTGCAACCTTTCGGTTACTGGCCCAAAACTCCAACCACTAGGCTACCTGCCACCCCATTTATCTTAACACGGAACCCAAACCGGCTGCTCGCGTGCGCTATCGTGCATACATTTATTTTGTCCCCCTACACCAATCGCAATCACGACACGCAGGTTAAAATATCAAAACAAACTCTGAACCAATTACATTAATTTGGGGACAGGTCGAAAAGCATTAAACATGTATGGCAATTTAGCTAGTTAGCTTGCACTTGCTAGCTAATTTGTCCTATTTAGCTAGCTTGCTGTTGCTAGCTAATTTGTCCTGGGATATAAACATTGAGTTGTTATTTTACCTGAAATGCACAAGGTCCTCTACTCCGACAATTAATCCACACATAAAACGGCCAACTGAATCGTTTCTACTCATCTCTCCTTCCTCCAGGCTTTTTCATCTTTGAACTTATATGGTGATTGGCATCTACACTTTCATAGTATTACCACGACGACCGGCAAAACATTTTGTCTTTCAATCACCCACGTGGGTATAACCAATGAGGAGATGGCACGTGGGTGGTACCTGCTTCTATAAACCATTGAGGAGATGGGAGAGGCAGGACTTGAAGCCCGATCTGCGTCAGAAATAGAACTGACTTCTATTTTAGCCCTTGGCAACGCAAACGCTCGTTGGCATTCGCGAGCAGTGTGGGTACAATAATTTAATAACATGGATTTCTAAATGTATTTTGCGACGCTCGCACACGTGATGTGTCCGGTCTGGTCAGCATGTTAAGGGTAACCAAGGGTCTCGCTAATGATCTTATAGGCTACCTTCATCTCTACATTATTATAGAAATGCATTTGTCTAGCTTTTCTATGCAAACATATTAAACTTAATTAAAAAGCATTAAGCATTTTCTTGCTCGTTTTATTATTTGTTGTGTGTTGCAGTGATGTGTGACTTGTGTTGGAAATCTTGGATTAAAGAACTAATTAAATTATAGCCTTATACGGAGTGGCTGCTAAAGGTCCTGATGCTTCTGTGCACGAGCATGTACTTTACAAACAGTCTCTGCTAAACTCCTTCAACTGTTACTCTAAAGAATGGGGCTTGTTTACTAAAGCTAGATCAAAGCTGAATCAATGTCTACAAGATCACATAGTGATAATATTGTACATAACAGAACCCAATGTAATGCCATAGTTTAACGTTACTGTAAGAAAAATAAAAAAAACACACCATTTCATAAAAGATGTTAGGATGATTGTGCAAATGGTTACATTGTTCTCTCATGTGGGGAAACTCAACAGCGTTCACCACTAGGTAAAATGTATGCAGATGACGTGTCACCAGTACAAATGTTATAATTATCAATCATGATTGAGAGTGAGAAATGTGAGTTACAAACATAATGTAGAGGCAAAGAAAGTCACACGTGCGCAGAACGTGATTCAGATCTTCAGTTCTGCAGAAATGGGATCCAGGGGGGCGGGACGCGGCCGGCATGTTATATAACTGCGTCTATTAAGGGGCAATCCCGCAGTTCAAACAATAACAATTGTATCCCCTTTTTTGAAAAAAAAAGGAGGGATGGGGCTGGAGAAATTAAACCACTCTCAAATGCATACACAAAGCTATAGATGCAAGGACTGACCATCCATGACATCAAAATTATAGTTGTAACTATGTTTTGAAGCTATACACTGTTCGTTTACAAGCAATGGAATAAGTTATATTTTTTAAGAATCTATAGGGATATCATCCATTTAAATATCCCAAAGTGTATGTAGCAATCGCAGATTACTCACTGAAATCTGCAAGATTGATTACCTATTCCAATACATTGACGTCAAAATTGCACAAGACAAAATTAGGCTACACAATATTTATGCACTCACTCCACCAACTATTTTTGATTAGCTGTTTCTATACGGATGTTATTGAATGTAACCAACTGGCTACCTATCTGTCATTTCCAGAGATCCTCTCACTGACAGTAATAAAATAAATCTATATTTTGTTTTGGCCAAATATATTTTAATGAATGTGTCTCTCGTTTCAAGATGTAGCTAATGTTCACCTAAATATATTGAAACTAGAAATGCCATTTATAGACTTCGCTTGTTGTTCCACCGGAGGAATTTGAATGTTGCACAACTTGGCAGCCGTATCGATGGAGGAGCACGAAATACAAGTGGGCACAGTTTTATCATAAATATCGCGTTTAAATAACAATTACACTTAAATAAATTGTATGCTTCACATCGGCACAACACGAAACCAATACATCAACTGTAACAGCGTTGGAGTTTGAGGTAATTATGATTGATTTAGCTAACGTTACATGGACTTTCTTGACAAGTCTGTCTCCGCGGCTGAGTTAGCAAGCTCGCTACCTAGCTCGTTAGCATTAGCAAGCTCAACAGTCGACACTGTCCGGTTTTGGTGTGCTAAAATGTGCACATGCTAAGCATTTGTAACGTAACAGCTGGTTGTTAGTTGGGTGCATTTGCAACAGTGCAGAGTGTCCAATTTAAAAAAAAAACGCATCTTTTGATCAATGGGTCAAACATGTTAATTGTGTAGATGATACTTTTAAGGAAACCAATGATGCAAACATGTCTCTATCATCTGTTCAACAAGTTTGAGTTTTTACCTTTTTTTTGTAGGATGACTAGAATTAAAGTGACTACATCAATGGAGGCCAGAGAAAAAGTGGTAAAAAAAAATCTGGAAAATTGCATCGCGTCAGTTTGGCTGGATTCGGTGCAATAAATACAGGCTACCTGGCAGGCTCACTTTCCCGTTGAACTAATCATCTGTCTAATCGAATCCGCAGGACATAAGACTATATATGGTAAAAATAAACAGGTAGTATTTATATATTTTTGTATACGGTTTTCATATTAATTCGAAATTTCTGTTATTTTCCCGAAGATTACTCACAAAAACAACCCTGTCTCTGAAATGTAAACGGAGCACTGAACGTGTAACTTTACCAAACATTTTATATTTAATTCAGCTCCTGTCATGCTAATTTAGGTGTTTGCGACTCGCAGAAACAACTATGAAGACGATAACCACAACATGGAAAATTATAACGTTTTTTACGAGCAACCTGCGTAAGAAACCTGCGTCGATGTCAACAGTCACGGATGTAACGTTACTTCGGGTTACGAAATCCGACTTTTTGGATAAAATGCTAATGATATCTGAAAGACTCCACTGAACGTTTCAGAACATTTTAATTATGATATTTGTTAGAAAATATCAAGACAAAGGGAAGTGACATTTAGTCACCAACGCGTGTTTTAACCCACTGGACACTACATAGTCTTAGCGCAGACTTTCTTAAGGCAGAGGCGCAACATAGTGAGAACCGGGAACTCTTGCAAAACAGACCAGGCTGTTGTATGAAGTCATTGAGAGAAGTAAATTATTTTCTTTCTCCCATAGTTGTTAATTTTCTCAATCTAAAAAGGCAAGACCTAGATTCGAGCTAATGGTTTAAGTATCAATCAAATTGACTGTACAGTTGAAACTGGTGTTCATCCATGAAGAGCACACTTCTCCAGCGTGCCAGTGGCCTTCGGAGGTGAGCATTTTCCCACTGAAGTCGGTTACGACGCCAAACTGCAGTCAGGTTAAGACCCTGGTGAGGATCTGCGTGCTCGTTAAACTGAGACAGTTTGCGCAGATATTCTTCAATTGTGCAAACCCATAGTTTAATAAACTGTCCAGATGGCTGGTCAGACAATCTCGCAGGTGAAGAAGCCAGGTGTGGAGATCCTGGGCTGACGAGTTTACATTACATACATTTCTGGGGTCTTTTATTTCAGCTCACGAACATGGGACCAACACTTTTCATGTTGCGTTTATATTTTTGTTCGGGGGAATATATAGCTCTTTACCTTACCACTAATATGCATATTCTTACCCCTCTTCTCTCCCTCGCAGCCATGGCAGCGTTGTCGGAGGAGGTGCTGCTGGTGGTGAAGAGGGTCCGACAGAGGAAGCAGGACGGGACCCTCTACCTGATGGCAGAGAGGATAGCCTGGGGACCAGAGGGGAAGGACCGTTTCACTGTCAGCCACCTGTATGCTGACATACGCTGTAAGTGCTGAGTACCAGGCTACCGGCAGAACAGCTCACACAACACTTTGGCTTGGCTCAGTGTTGTGAAAGTCTATCTGCTGGCTACACACCCATCATGGTTTCAGATTTTTTTTTTTTGTATGTATTTATTTCACCTTTATTTAACCAGGTAGGCTAGTTGAGAACAAGTTCTCATTTACAACTGCGACCTGGCCAAGATAAGGCAAAGCAGTTTGACACAAACAACAACAGTTACACATGGAATAAACAAACATACAGTAGAAAAGTCTATATACAGTGAGGGCAAATGAGGTAAGATAAGGGAGGTAAGGCAATAAATAGGCCATGGTGGTGAAGTAAATACAATATAGCAATTAAACACTGGAGTGATAGATTTGCAGAGGATGAATGTGCAAGTAGAGATACTGGGGTGCAAATGAGCAAGATAAATAAAAACAGTATGGGGATGAGGTAGATGGGCTGTTTACAGATGGGCTATGTACAGGTGCAGTGATCTGAGCTGCTCAGACAGCTGGTGCTTAAAGCTAGTGAGGGAGATGCGAGTCTCCAGCTTCAGTGATTTTTGCAGTTCGTTCCAGTCATTGGTAGCAGAGAACTGGAAGGAAAGGCGGCCAAAGTAGGAATTTCCTTTGGGGGTGACTAGTGCGATATACCTGCTGGAGCGTTTGCTACGGGTGGGTGCTGCTATGGTGACCAGTGAGCTGAGATAAGGCTGGGCTTTACCTAGCAAAGACTTGTAGATGACCTGGAGCCAGTGGGTTTGGCGACGAGTATGAAGCGAGGGCCAGCCAACGAGGGCGTACAGGTCGCAGTGATAGGCATTATATGGGGCTTTGGTGACAAAACGGATGACACTGTGATAGACTGCATCCAATTTGTTGAGTAGAGCATTGGAGTATTTTGTAGATGACATCGCCGAAGTCGATGGTCGGTAGGATGGTCAGTTTTACAAGGGTATGTTTGACAGCATGAGTGAAGGATGCTTTGTTGCGAAATAGGAAGCTGATTCTAGATGTAATTTTCGATTGAAGATGCTAGGGTACGTGGGACGGTAGCGTCCCACCTGTCAACAGCCAGTGAAACTGCAGGGCGCCAAATTCAAAACAACAGAAATCCCATAATTAAAATTCCTCAAACATTGTTGTAAATCCAGCCACAGTGTCCAATTTCAAAAAGGCTTTACAACGAAAGCAAACCAAACGATTATGTTCGGTCAGAGCCAAGTCACAGAAAAACACAGCCATTTTTTCCAGCCAAAGAGAGGAGTCACAAAAAGCAGAAATAGAGATCAAATGAATCACTAACCTTTTGATCTTCATCAGATGACACTCATAGGACTTCATGTTACACAATACATATATGTTCTGTTCGGTAAATTTCATATTTATATAAAAAAATCTGAGTTTACATTGGCGCATTATATTCAGTAGTTCCAAAACATCCGGTGATTTTGCAGAGAGCCACATCAATTTACAGGAATACTCATTATAAACATTGCTAAAAGATACAACTATTATGCCCGGATTTATAGATGCACTTCTCCTTATTAATGCAACCGCTGTGATTTCAAAAACACTTTACGGTAAAAAGCAAAGCATGCAATAATCTGAGTATGGCGCTCAGAGACCAAACCAGCCAAACAGATATCCGCCATGTTGGCTTCAACAGAAGTCAGAAATGGCATTATAAATATTCACTTACCTTTGCTGATCTTCCTCAGAATGCACTCCCAGGAATCCCAGTTCCGCAATAAATGTTGGTTTTGTTTGATAATGTCCATTTATGTCCAAATAGCTTCTTTTGTTAGCGCTTTTTGGTAAACAAATCCAAACTTACGAAGCGCGTTCACTAGGAGCAGACAAAGTCCAAAAAATTCCGTTACCGTAGAAACATGTCAAAACGATGTACAAAATCAATCTTTAGGATGTTTTTAACATTAATCTTCAATAATGTTCCAACCGGAGAATTTCCTTTGTCTTCAGGAATGCAATGGAACGCAAGCTAACTATCACGTGAGCGCGCGAGACTGAGCTCATGGCTGCTGCCAGACCTCTGACTCATTCCCCCCTCATTCAGCCCCACTTCACAGTAGAAGCCTGAAACAACGTTCTAAAGACTGTTGACATCTAGTGGAAGCCTTAGGAAGTGCAAGATGACCCCATAGACACTGTATTCGATAGGGCAAGAGTTGAAAAACTACAAACCTCAGATTTCCCACTTCCTGGTTGGATTTTTTCTCAGATTTTCGCCTGCCATATGAGTTCTGTTATACTCACAGACATCATTCAAACAGTTTTAGAAACTGAGTCTTCTATCCAAATCCACTAATTATATACATATTCTGGCTTTTATGGCTTTTCATCCAAAATTCCCAATGCTGCCCCCTGCCCTAGAGAAGTTAATGTGAGTCTGGAAGGAGAGTTTACAGTCAAACCAGATACATAGGTATTTGTAGTTGTCCACATATTCTAGGTCAGAACCGTCCAGAGTAGTGATGCTAGACGGGCAGGTGCGGGCAGCGATCGGTTGAAGAGCATGCATTTAGTTTTACTTGCATTTAAGAGCAGTTGGAGGCCACGGAAGGAGAGTTGTATTGCATTGAAGCTCGTCTGGAGGTTAGTTAACACAGTGACCAAAGAAGGGCCAGAAGTATACAGAATGGTGTCGTCTGCGTAGAGGTGGACCAGAGAATCACCCGCAGCAATAACGACATCATTGATGTATACAGAAAAGAGAGTCGGCCTGAGAATTGAACCCTGTGGCACACCCATAGAGACTGCCAGAGGTCCAGACAACAGGCCTTCCGATTTGACACACTGAACTCTATCAAAGAAGTAGTTGGTGACCCAGGCGAGGCAATCATTTGAGAAACCAAGTCTGTTGAGTCTGCCGATATGAATGTGGTGATTGACAGAGTCGAAAGCCTTGGTCAGGTCGATGAATACAGCGGCAAAGTAATATTTCTTATCGATGTCGGTTACGATATCGTTTAGGACCTTGAGCGCCCGTGACCAGCTCTGAACCCAGATTGCATAGCAGAGAAGGTACGGTGGGATTCGAAATGGTCGGTAATCTGTTTAACTTGGCTTTCGAAGACCTTAGAAAGGCAGGGTAGGATAGATATAGGTCTGTGGGATTAATGGGGGAGGCTTGGGCAAGCTGCACTGTACCCTCCACAGCAAGTGATCGGGGTAGCCAGGTGGAAAGCATGGCCAGCCATGATGCTGGAAAGACAATGTGGAAATAACATTTTCAAGCACAGTACTGTGAAAAAGGGGTAACGAGAGGTTCCTTGTTATGAATGGTTGCATTGATTTGTTTAGATGTTTAGTAGTAAGATCTAAGACTTTATTCTTTCTCCCAACCCTCTGCAGGTCAGAAAATCAGCCCAGACGGCAAGGCCAAGATTCAGCTACAGTTGGTCCTACACACGGGGGAGAGCACCAACCTCCACTTCTCCAACGAGAGCACTGCCCTGAAAGACCGCGATGCAGCCAAGGACCTCCTCCAGCAGCTGCTGCCCAAATTCAAGAAGAGGGCTAACAAGGAACTGGAGGAGAAGAACAGGTGAGGGACAAATTACACGGATCCCCTTAACTTTCTCGGTCAATGTGAAGTGTTCACCAGAAACCAAACAGGTAGGGAGTTACCTGAATCTGTCCATTTAGAAATACTTCTGTTCGTTGCAAAACATTTTTGCAATGTTGTGCGATTTAATGAATACACCCTAGATCTCCATAGTTTCAACATCACAGAAAGATTCCAGCGCCACTTACCACTTATCCTTAACTAGATTGCAAAAGAAAATGGCAGCTAATATTTACTCCTAGAACGTTTGTGATCATGATTTCTGACTAGAATATCTTATTGACTTGATTGTGTGTGCGCGCTAAGTGAATAACCAACCGACAGCCTGTTTGTGATGTATTGTTTTCTCCTCTCTCTAGAATGTTACAGGAAGATCCGGTGCTGTTCCAGCTGTACAAGGATCTGGTGGTGTGTCAGGTGATCAGCGCGGAGGAGTTCTGGGCCAATCGGCTGAGCATAAACAACGTGGACCACTCCCTCTCCAACAACAAGCAGGAAGTTGGCATCTCGGCAGCCTTCTTGGTGAGCTCAGTGATTTTAATGATGGGGTTGTGTCCCAAATTGCACCCCCCCTCCCCATGGGTTTAACCCATAGTAGTGCACTATAAAGGGAATGGGGTGCCATTTTTGGATCAAACCGATGTTTCCCATGGTCAAACTGTCCCAGTGTCCTGTACCTGTCTTGTCTTGCCCATGCTGATACCACTCCAAACGGGGATTGTGGATGGATAAAGCCCTTTGTGTCATTCCAGGCGGACATCCGGCCCCAGACAGATGGCTGTAACGGCCTTAGATACAACCTTACATCTGACATTATCGAGTCAATCTTCAGAACGTACCCTGCAGGTAAGACACCTCGGGTTCTCGGTCATGGAAACCAATGGGAAGAGTTGAAAACGATGTTGTCACTTCACCTACTTGGTGGTCGACCCGTAATGGATGGGACTTTGGGCCCTGTTAGAATACCGTTCCAATAAATGCCTGACTAAGTTGCTTTGGATAAAAGCGTCTGCTACGGCCTCCCGGGTGGCGCAGTGGACTACGGCACTGCATCGCAGCGCTAGCTGTGCCACCAGAGACTGGGTTCGCGCTCAGGCTCTGTCGTGACTGGGAGGTCCGTGGGGCAACGCACAATTGGTCTAGCGTCGTCCGGGTCAGGGAGGGTTTGGCCGGTAGGGGTGTCCTTGTCTCGTCGTGCACTAGTGACTCCTGTGGCGGGCCGGGCGCAGTGCGCGCTAACCAAGGTTGCTTCCGGGTTGGATGTGCGCTGTGTTAAGAAGCAGTGCGGCTTGGTTGGGTTGTGTATCGGAGGACGCATGGCATTCGACCTTCGTCTCTCCCGACCCCGTACGGGAGTTGTAGCGATGAGACAAGATAGTAGCTACTAAACAATTGGATACCACGAAATTGGGGAGAAAAAAGCGGCTGCTAAATGGCATATAATTATATTTATATTATACACTGAGTGTACAAAACATTAGGATATTCCTAATATTGAGTTGCACCCCCTTTTACTCTCAGAACAGCCTCAATTTGTCTTGACTCACTCAAACCGGTGCACCTATTACCATACCCTGTTCAAAGGCACTTGAATATTTTGTCTTGCCCATTCACCTCCTGAATGGCACACACACAATCTCTCAGTTGTCTCAAGCGTTAAAAATCCTTCATTAACCTGTCATCTACACTGATTTGAAGTGGATTTAACAAGTAACATCAATAAGGGGTCATGGCTTTCACCTGGTCAGTCTGTCATGGATAAAGCAGGTGTTGTGCCCTCTGTGTATGTACCCTTCGAATGCAGTCTTCTTCACTTCCTTAGTTATCCCTGATCAGTAAATGATTGGATAAGGGACGGTATCCAACCAGATCAGTGATTTACATAAAATAAGGAGGAAGTATGTATTATGTATTCAAACAGGGCCATGTATTTTTTTATTTTTGCATCACACTAGTGTCCTATATTGTCCTGTCATTGACTCACTTAACGTTTCCTTCCAGTGAAACAGAAGTATGGTGAGAACGTTCCTCATAACATGACAGAGAAGGAGTTCTGGACGCGGTTCTTCCAGTCCCACTACTTCCACCGAGACCGCATCAACACGGGCCTGCAAGACATCTTCTCAGAGTGTGCAAAGCAAGACGAGAAGGGTACAGTCACTTCTCACTCGGAGGAGAGCAGTCAATGGGTTTATAGTCTTCTGGTTCAGAAAGTTATCTTATTTTTTTGTTCATAGAGATAAGGGAATGTCTACTCACTTCCTGGATTGGGTAAAAAAAAATAAAAAATTGTCCAGCTCCTTTTATTATATTAGTTGTGTGTGTAAAGCCTCTACCATCTACACCTAACGCATAATGTAAGAGAGCAATACCAATATAATGATGCTGCAATGATTAGTGTCAGTTTTAATTTCTTTGCTTTTCCATATTCTGCAGGCCTGAAGTCCATGGTGTTCCAAGGAGTGAAGAACCCAATGGTGGACCTGCTGTCACTGGAGGATAAGTCGTTAGATGAGGTGATGTTACGTTATTGGGCACTTTACACCATTAGGAACCAAAAAGGATCTACCTGAATTAGTCTAAAAGAAACTCTTATTTATTTTTGCAACGTTTTTTGCAAATGAATACATCCCTACAATTTACAATCCAGGGTTTCTCCAAGCAGATTAGCCGCCTCAACTTGCTCAATTTCCACATTTATTTATTACAAGATTTCGTTGAGGTTTAGTTAATGATTTGTCGGCGGCAGGGTAGCCTAGTGGTTAGAGCGTTGGACTAGTAACCGGAAGGTTGCAAGTTCAAACCCCTGAGCTGACAAGGTACAAATCTGTCGTTCTGCCCCTGAACAGGCAGTTAACCCACTGTTCCTAGGCCATCATTGAAAATAAGAATTTGTTATTCACTGACTTGCCTGGTTAAATAAAGATAAAAAAAAAATTTAAAAAATGCAAAGCTTTTAGTTTTTGAAATATTTGGGACTAACCTTTTTCTTGGCACCCATTCTGGAACTGACTGCAACTCTTTGTTAATTGTTACAGTCAATTAAGTTTCTGTGGTATCTGACGTGTATAGTGTTGCGTCACCGGCATACTCAGACACGGGGTTTACTCAGTGCCAGTGGCAGATTTTTTCCAAAGTACGGGGCCTAGACAGCTGCCCTGTGGAATGCCTGGATTTTGCAGGAGAGGCTTCCATTAAAGGACACCCTCTGTGTTCTGTTAGACAGGTAACAGAACACAGATAGTACCTCACTGTTTCTCTCTTTTGTGCCGTTTTCACATCCCCGCTTATAATCTTGAGACACCACAGAATCCAGGTGGTATTTTGTTGAACGTCGGAGAGGTTGTGAGCATTCATTCACCTTCTAATGCTGCCTGCCAGCTCACCCTCCAATTCTTAACCTTTGGTCATCCCGAGAGGTGCATTGGTCCTAGGCACTGCATCGCAGTGCTAGCTGTGCCACTAGAGATCATGGTTCGAGTCCAGGCTCTGCTGTGACCGGTAGACCCATGGGGCGGCTCACAATTGGCCTAGCGTCGTCCGTGTTAGGGGAGGGTTTGGCCGGCAGGGATGTCCTTGTCCCATCACCCTCTAGCAAATCCTGTGGCGGGCCGGGCGCAATGCACGCTGACACGGTCGGCAGGTGTACGTTGTTTTTTCAGACACATTGGTGCGACTGGGTTCCGGGATAAGCTTGTCAAGAAGCGGTGTGGTTGGGTTGCGTTTCAGAGGACGCGCGGCTCTCGACCTTCACCTCTCCCGAGTCTCATCGCTGCAACTCCCGTACAGACAAGACTGTAACTACCCAATTGGAAACCCAAAAAAAGGGGGAAAAAATCAAAATAAATCCTTACCCATAAGGTGGGAAACAGTTGGTCCTCTGTGGCTCTGTTGGTAGAGCAAGGGTTGTGGGTTTGATTCCCGCTGGGGTCACCATATGTAAAATGTATGCCCATATGACCAGGTGGCTTTGGATAAAATCTTCTGCTAATGGCTTATTATATTAATCAGTATGTCCTCTCTCCGGGGTTATGGGTCTAACTCGACGCGTCACTAATCACTGTCCTCTCTCCAGGGTTATGGGTCTAACTCGACGCGTCACTAATCAGTATGTCCTCTCTCCAGGGTTATGGGTCTAACTCCACAGCACCTTCTACGTCCAATACTAACAAGACCGTGAAGGAGAACAGTAACTCTGCCATAATCAAGAGGTTCAACCACCACAGTACCATGGTGCTGGCAGCAGGCTCCGGAAAGAAAGCGTGAGTTGACGATTAAGTACCTTCTCAAAAGAGATCTTCTCTTGTCGTTTTCACTGCAGAGCCGTGTGCTAACCTAGCGGTCTGTCTTCATAGGGATGCTCCTAACGGTCAGGCCTGTGAGACTAGCAGTACAGATGGAAACTCTAGGGATTCGGACTTCTTCCAACCACCCATTAAGAAGGTATGATGATTATCTCTCTTACTGTGAAGGCAAATCATACAAGATAAAGGCTTGTTTAAGCGCTGAGCTTTTATGAATATACTGAACAAAAATATAAATGCAACATGTAACATTTTTTCAAAGATTTTACTGAGCTACAGTTTATAGAAGGAAATCGGTCAATTGAAATAAATTCATTAGGCCTTAATCTATTGATTTCACTTGACTGGGAATACAGGTACCTTATTTATTTTTTAAGTAGGGGCGTGGATCAGAACCACCATTGCCTCATGTAGTGCATCATATCTCCTTCGCATAGATTGATCAGGCTGTTGATTGTGGAATCTTGTTCCACTCTTCAATGGCTGTGCGAAGTTGATGAATATTGGCGGGAACTGGAACGTGCTGTTGTACACGTCGATCCAGAGCATCCCAAACATGCTCAAAGGGTGACATGTCTGGTGAGTACGCAGGCCATAGAAGAACTAGCACATTTTCAGCTTCCAGGAATTATGTACAGATCCTTGTGACATGGGGCCGTGCATTATCATGCTGAAACATGAGGTGAATGGCGGCGGATGAATGGCACGACAACGGGCCTCAGGATCTCGTCACGGTATCTCTGTGCTTTCAAATTGGAATCAATAAAATGCAATTGTGTTCATTGTCGTGAACTTATGCCGGCCTCTACCATAACTCCACTGCCACCATGGGGGCACTCACGTTCATAATGTTGATATAAACCCCCCCCCCCCCCCCCCCCTCAGACGTACTGCCAAATAAAAAATAAAACAAATAAAATACATTGGAGGCGGCTTATGGTAGAGAAATTAACATTCAATTCTCTGGCAACAGCTCTGGTGGATATTCCCGCAGTCAGCATGCCAATTGCACGCTCCCTCAACTTGAGACAGCTGTGGCGTTGTGTGACAACTTAGTGGCCTTTTATTGTCCCCAGCACAAGCTGCACCTGTGTAATGATCATGCTGTTTACACAGCGTCTTGATATGCCACACCTGTCAGGTGGATGGATTATCTTGGCAAAGGAGAAATGTTCTCAAACAGGGATGTAAACAAATTTGTGCAACATTTCAGAGAAATAAGCCTTTTTTGTGCAAATGGCAAATTTCTGGGATCTTATTTCAGCTCATGAGACATGGGACCAACACTTTACCTGTTGCGTTTTATATTGTTTAGTATATACTGTATATTCTAGCTGTGAAACATGGGACCAGCACATGACATGTTCTGTTTATCTTGTTGTTCAGTGTACATTATGAGCATTGACACACAGTAAACACATTCATCACTCTGCCATGCTGTGGCTATAGGCTCTTACCCTTTATGATGGTACAAAGAGCCAAACAGTGTGCTTCCTTTCCAAGATGAGTTGGCACTTTTTGTTATTAAAAATGTGGTGTATTTCAGGTGAAAATACAAGATGTCATAGAGTATGAGGACCTTCATAGGGAGAATGGGAAGAAGACAGTGGCTCTGAACCTCAAGAAGTCTGACAGGTGGGTTCGATATCACTGAGTGGGTGCTCTGCTTTCGCTCTAGTGTGGTTGTTCATGGACACCATACTTTGGAACTAGTGTGCTCTCTGGCTCGGCTCTCTGGCCCTGGCTCGGCTCTCTGGCCCTGGCTCGGCTCTCTGGCCCTGGCCCGGCTCTCTGGCCCTGGCTCGGCGCTCTGGCTCTTTTTAAATGAATGTATCTAAGTTGTCGTCTGTGTTCTCTCCAGGAATGGAGTCCAGTCGAATTGAAGTCTATGAATTCAGGAAGTAAATTGAAATTCCCATTCAATAATTGAAAAAAATGATTCAATGATTTCTCAATAAACTGAAAAGTAGAAGCTATTTAATTTTAAAAGTTCAATTTTTAAAAAAAAAATAAAAAATCACTTCCTTAATTGACTGTCTTATATTCAAATTGGGCTCCTGAGTGGCGCAGCGGTCTAAGTTACTGCGTCTCAGTGCTAGAGCGTCACTAAAGACATCCTGGTTCAAATCCAGGATGTATCACAACCGGCTGTGATTGGGAGTCCCGTAGGGTGGCGCACAATTGGCCCAGTGTCGTCCGGGTTTGACCGGTGTAGGCCGTCATTGTAAATAAGAATTTGTTCTTAACTGACTTGCCAAGTTAAATAAAAATAATAATTGACCCCAACCCTGGTTCTCACATATACTTTAGTGATGGGAAGAATGGCTCTTTTTACAGATTACTAGATTATTTTTTTTAACCTTTATTTAACCAGGCAAGTCGGTTAAGAACCAATTCTTATTTTCAATGATGGCCTAGGAACAGTGGGTTAACTGCCTTGTTCAGGGGCAGAAAGACAGATTCTTACCTTGTCAGCTCGGGGATTTGATCCAGCAACCTTTCGGTTACTGGCCCAACGCTCTAACCACTAACCAAAAAACAATCTAATTTTGTTAATTTGAGTTAGTAATGGCTGGTGAACGATAAACTCAAACCTGGGGTCATGATTCTAAAAGCCTCTCGTTCACATGGTCTCCACCATAAGGAGGATTACTGGGGCTGCCATTACTGGGCTGGGGCTGCCACTGCTGGGGCTGCCACTGCTGGGGCTGCCACTGCTGGGGCTGCCACTGCTGGGGCTGCCATTTGTGACAGACTTGTAGCCTAAAAGTGGTGTTCAAACAATTTTACATGTTGATTGCTAGGCAATGGCATACAAGTATGATTATTTATTGATCTAGTTGTGGCTGCAAGCAGACTAAATTGTGAGCAACTCTTGATGGAATGCATTACTTGACTGCTGTGAGAGATGAGCACAATATTGTTTTAACTCTGTTTCTCTTGAACATGCCATACAATTTTAATGAATTATATGAAGAGTGCCTTGGTCCTCATTTCTTTTTGATAACTAATGTTGTAAATGTACCTCTCTGTTCTTGCAGGTACTCTCATGGTCCCGTGCCTCTCCTGCCCCAACAGTACACCACCAGTCAAGACATCGTCAACTCTGTCAACTGTATAAAGCAGGAAATAGCCAGCTACAAACCCTGCCTTACTCAGGTTAGACACCCCTCTGTTTCGCCTCTAATCTCGGGGGAAACCCAGAACTGAAGAAAAAAAATGTGTTATTGCGTCGGAGGCTCGTTTATTTTTGGGGGGGTTCTAGGCAGGAGAGGTTGAAAGATACTAAAGCTGGCCTCCCGGGTGGCGCAGTGGTTAAGGGCGCTGTACTGCAGCGCCAGCTGTGCCATCAGAGTCCCTGGGTTCGCGCCCAGGCTCTGTCGTAACCGGCCGCGACCGGGAGGTCCGTGGGGCTCCCGAGCCCGTACGGGGAGTTGTAGCGATGAGACAAGATAGTAGCTACTACAACAATTGGATACCATGAAATTGGGGAGAAAAAGGGGAAAAAGAAATGAAGAAAAAAAGAGAAAAAAAGATACTAAAGTATGTTTGCTGTTGAAATCTGTGTTTTTAAAAAAAATATTTGTTCTAAAGGTCTTTTTAACAGTCGTAATCCTCCCCTTTACAGGTGATGTCCAGCAGTACAGCCAGTTGTGCCATCGCCGCCCTCTCTCCAGGGGGTGTTCTCATGCAGGCGTTAGCACAGCAAGCCATTAACCGTGAGTTTACGGATGAACCCCTTTCGTTCCAAGTTTATTTACCTAGTGAGTAGTCCTGTCGGCCCCGGCCAGTCAAGTCACCGACACGGATGCTATCGCTTCTGTTTCCTCGGTTTACAGAGATGGTTCCCAATGACGTTCAGGGGGAGCTGAAGCATCTGTACACGGCTGCTGGGGAGCTGCTGAGACACTTCTGGTCCTGTTTTCCTGTCAACACACTTTTCCTGGAAGAGAAGGTGACTACTGCTTGAAGAGGGCGATCTGCAGTTCAAACGATAACAAACCTGCCCACCCCCACCACTGTTTTGATAAACGGTGGAGAAATGTAACTGCTCTCAAATCCATTGACCGTTCATCTACTGCAACCCTCGGTCTAGAATCGCGTGGGTTGTGAGTACAGCGGACCCCAAACCGATCCAAATGTAGCATGCATTGGTCAGAAAATCGATTCAAACATTAGGACTTGCCGATTTCACTAATGTTTTGTTCATATTATTATTATATATATATAAATATTTTTTTGTATTTTCCCGAAAATGCCTAATCTTTTGTGCCAACTGGTGCGTCCCCTCCCCTCTCCATCGGTGTGGAACTAAGCAGTTAAGTGTGTTGTCATTGATCTACAAGTCATTTTGCAAGCCGATCTACCCAAGGCAATATCAGTAGCCTGATCTAAACTGCACGGTGCCCGGCATCGCGCGCTTACCAATGCCAGGTAGACAGCCTGATCTTAACCAATGCCAGGTAGACAGCCTGATCTAAACTGTGCACGGTGCCCAGCATCGCGTGCTTACCAATGCCAGGTAGACAGCCTGATCTAAACTGTGCACGGTGCCCAGCATCGTGTGCTTACCAATGCCAGGTAGACAGCCTGATCTAAACTGTGCACGGTGCCCAGCATCGCGTGCTTACCAATGCCAGGTAGGCAGCCTGATCTAAACTGTGCAGGGTGCCCAGCATCGCGCGCTTACCAATGCCAGGTAGACAGCCTGATCTTAACCAATGCCAGGTAGACAGCCTGATCTAAACTGTGCACGGTGCCCAGCATCGCGTGCTTACCAATGCCAGGTAGACAGCCTGATCTAAACTGTGCACGGTGCCCAGCATCGCGTGCTTACCAATGCCAGGTAGACAGCCTGATCTAAACCAATGCCAGGTAGACGGCCTGATCTAAACCAATGCCAGGTAGACGGCCTGATCTAAACCAATGCCAGGTAGACGGCCTGATCTAAACCAATGCCAGGTAGACGGCCTGATCTAAACCAATGCCAGGTAGACGGCCTGATCTAAACCAATGCCAGGTAGACGGCCTGATCTAAACCAATGCCAGGTAGGCGGCCTGATCTAAACCAATGCCAGGTAGGCGGCCTGATCTAAACCAATGCCAGGTAGGCGGCCTGATCTAAACCAATGCCAGGTAGGCGGCCTGATCTAAACCAATGCCAGGTAGGCGGCCTGATCTAAACCAATGCCAGGTAGGCGGCCTGATCTAAACCAATGCCAGGTAGGCGGCCTGATCTAAACCAATGCCAGGTAGGCGGCCTGATCTAAACCAATGCCAGGTAGGCGGCCTGATCTAAACCAATGCCAGGTAGGCGGCCTGATCTAAACCAATGCCAGGTAGGCGGCCTGATCTAAACCAATGCCAGGTAGGCGGCCTGATCTAAACCAATGCCAGGTAGGCGGCCTGATCTAAACCAATGCCAGGTAGGCGGCCTGATCTAAACCAATGCCAGGTAGGCGGCCTGATCTAAACCAATGCCAGGTAGGCGGCCTGATCTAAACCAATGCCAGGTAGGCGGCCTGATCTAAACCAATGCCAGGTAGGCGGCCTGATCTAAACCAATGCCAGGTAGGCGGCCTGATCTAAACCAATGCCAGGTAGGCGGCCTGATCTAAACCAATGCCAGGTAGGCGGCCTGATCTAAACCAATGCCAGGTAGGCGGCCTGATCTAAACCAATGCCAGGTAGGCGGCCTGATCTAAACCAATGCCAGGTAGGCGGCCTGATCTAAACCAATGCCAGGTAGGCGGCCTGATCTAAACCAATGCCAGGTAGGCGGCCTGATCTAAACCAATGCCAGGTAGGCGGCCTGATCTAAACCAATGCCAGGTAGGCGGCCTGATCTAAACCAATGCCAGGTAGGCGGCCTGATCTAAACCAATGCCAGGTAGGCGGCCTGATCTAAACCAATGCCAGGTAGACGGCCTGATCTAAACCAATGCCAGGTAGACGGCCTGATCTAAACCAATGCCAGGTAGACGGCCTGATCTAAACCAATGCCAGGTAGACGGCCTGATCTAAACCAATGCCAGGTAGACGGCCTGATCTAACACCTCTACACTGCACCTTCAGCATTCAAAATGGCCGAAAAAAAAGAAAGCATGTTTCACTTAAGTAAAAGTTGTGGCTAAGCTACCGGAGAGACAACTCACCTGGCTATAGGTTACCTGTTGAACGGGGCTTTCAATAGATTTTTATTTTAGTTTATTCAGGTTCACCATCAGCAATTGTTTTGGTGTGTTTTATTTCTTTTGCTTTAACCTCTAGCGTCGAGCAATCCCGTATCAGGGAGCGTGATCATAGCCTCAAGCTCATTACCATAACGCATAACGTTTCCTATTCATGAAAATCGCAAATGAAATGAGATAAATGTATTCAAACAGAAGCTTAGCCTTTTGTTAACGACACTGTCATCTCAGATTTTCAAAATATGCTTTTCAACCAAAGCTACACAAGCGTTTGTGTAAGAGTATTGATAGCTAGCATAGCAATAAGCCTAGCATTCAGCAGGCAACATTTTCACAAAAACAAGAAAAGCATTCAAATAAAATAATTTACCTTTGAAGAACTTCGGATGTTTTCAATGACGAGACTCTTAGTTAGATAGCAAATGTTTGTTTTTTTCCAAAAATATTATTTGTGTAGACGAAATAGCTCCGTTTTGTTCATCACGTTTGGCTAAGAAAAAGACCGGAAAATGCAGTCACTTACAACGCCAAATTGTTTTCCAAATTAGCTGCATAATATCGACAGAAACATGTCAAACGTTGTTTTAGAATCAATCCTCAAGGTGTTTTTCACATATCTATTCGATAATCTATCAGTGGTGACAGTGGGCTTCTCATCAAATTAAGAGCGCCCCCTATATCGAAGAGGTTAAACAATCGGTGTATATGGTCATTTTTTAGACGTACATGGTGAAGTTGATAATTTTCAAAACGAGGACGGCGATCACTTTGCGAGGTGCGCTGTATGACCGAGAGGAGTGAAGATCAGCGAACTTACGAACAGTTAAATCCATTCTGTTTTGAGATGGGTTATAAACTCAGTGGTCAGTTTATTAGGCACACCCATCTAGTACTGTGTTGGACCCCCCCCCCCCCCCTCCCCCTTTAGCCTCCAGAACAGCCTGAATTATTGGGGCCGTGGAACCGTTAATCAATTGTTATCAAGGGAACTAACGTGTTCCAGGAAATCATTCCCCACACCTTTACACCACCAGCCTGTACTGTTGACACCGGGCAGGATGTGGCCTTGGTCTCCGGCTGCCTCTGCAAATCCTGACTCTGCCATCAGCATGACGCAACAGGAACTGGTGTTTGTCGGACCAGGCTATGTTTTTCCACTGGAGCCGCTTCTTCTTGTTTTTAGCTGATAGGAGTGGAACCCGGTGTGGTCGTCTGCTGCAATAGCCAATCCCTGACGAGGACCGTCAAGTTGTGTGTTCTGAGATGCCGTTCTGCACACCACTGTTGTGCTGCACCTTAATTTGCCTGTTTGTGGGCCCGCCTGTTAGCTTGCATGATTCCTGCCATTCTCCTGTTAGCTTGCATGATTCCTGCCATTCGCCTGTTAGCTTGCATGATTCCTGCCATTCGCCTGTTAGCTTGCATGATTCCTGCCATTCGCCTGTTAGCTTGCATGATTCCTGCCATTCTCCTGTTAGCTTGCATGATTCCTGCCATTCTCCTTCCACCTCTCGTCAACGAATGTTTCTCATCCACACGACTGCCGCTGACTGGATGTTTTGTCTCACCGTTCTCAGTAAACCCTAGACACTGTCGTGCGTGAAAAGCCCAGGAGGTTCGTTTCTGTGATACAGGAACCCGGGGATCATACGGCGCTCAATCACTTAGGTCACTGGTTTCAATCAAACAGTACCTGGATGCCTGTCTGCCTGCTTTATATAGTAAACCACGGCCACGTGACTCAGTGTAGGAGTGACTCAGTGTAGGAGTGACTCAGTGTAGGAGCAAACAATTTTTTTGTGTACGGGGTGGTGTACCTAAAAAAAACAGGCTACATTGCCCCTCCCCCTAATCTGACAGTGGTAGTTGTCTAGTTTCCTTTATGGCTCTAATCTGATAGTGGTGGTAGATGCGTAGTCTCCATTATGGCTCTAACCTGGTAGTGGGGTGGTAGATGTCTAGTCTCCCTTATGGCTCAGCTCAGGTGCCTACATAGTACATACATCATTTACACAGTCACACACACACACACACACACACAGTCTGCTCAGACAGAACCAGCCCCCACACACGCACATACACAGCCGGCTCGTTTGGATCCCGCCCAGAGGCCCGGCTCGTTTGGATCCCGCCCAGAGGCCCGGCTCGTTAGAGCCAACAGCAGCAGATTTTAATGTAGAATGGAAAATGTATGTGTTTATGCAACAAATGTTAGCGCACCGAATCGTGTCAAACCAAATTGCTAATCAAACCAAATTGCACCAAATTGTTTAAAACTTAAAAAACGTATCGTTCCTGAATCGGAGCCCGTGTGTCTAGATGCGTATCGAATCATCTTGATAGAGAAATATGCACATCCCTCGTTGTCTGTCGTTGCATCCATGGGGTCAATATGAATTTGAGAGGAGTTGCAGTCTTACTACCTTTTCTATCATCTCTATAGCAACAAGTGAAGGCTATTTTGCAGAAGAAAAAAAAACATTTTGACTCTGTTGCCGTTGACTCTGTTGCCGTTGACTCTGTTGCCGTTGTCTCTTACATGTCTTTTCTCGTGTGTGTGTGTGTCAGGTGGTAAAGATGAGGTCCAACCTGGAGAGATTCCAGATGACCAAGCTCCGCCCCTTCCAGGAGAAAGTCCAGCGTCAATACCTGAGTACTAACGTAAGCCCCCCCCTAGAGACTCATTATTTAAATTGGGTAGCTAATAGTGGCCCCCCCTAGAGACTCATTATTTAAATTGGGTAGCTAATAGTGCCCCCCCCCCCCCCCCCTAGAGACTCATTATTTATATCAGGTAGCTAATAGTGCCCCCCCCCCCCCCCCCCCCTAGAGACTCATTATTTATATCAGGTAGCTAATAGTGGCCCTCCCTAGAGACTCACTATTTATATTGGGTAGCTAATAGTGGCCCCACCTAGAGACTCATTATTTATATCGGGTAGCTAATAGTGTCAGAGTTGGTAGAGGTCCTGTCTGGGTCCGTTGGTAGAGGTCCTGTCTGGGTCCGTTGGTAGAGGTCCTGTCTGGGTCCGTTGGTAGAGGTCCTGTCTGGGTCCGTTGGTAGAGGTCCTGTCTGGGTCCGTTGGTAGAGGTCCTGTCTGGGTCCGTTGGTAGAGGTCCTGTCTGGGTCCGTTGGTAGAGGTCCTGTCTGGGTCCGTTGGTAGAGGTCCTGTCTGGGTCCGTTGGTAGAGGTCCTGTCTGGGTCCGTTGGTAGAGGTCCTGTCTGGGTCCGTTGGTAGAGGTCCTGTCTGGGTCCGTTGGTAGAGGTCCTGTCTGGGTCCGTTGGTAGAGGTCCTGTCTGGGTCCGTTGGTAGAGGTCCTGTCTGGGTCCGTTGGTAGAGGTCCTGTCTGGGTCCGTTGGTAGAGGTCCTGTCTGGGTCCGTTGGTAGAGGTCCTGTCTGGGTCCGTTGGTAGAGGTCCTGTCTGGGTCCGTTGGTAGAGGTCCTGTCTGGGTCCGTTGGTAGAGGTCCTGTCTGGGTCCGTTGGTAGAGGTCCTGTCTGGGTCCGTTGGTAGAGGTCCTGTCTGGGTCCGTTGGTAGAGGTCCTGTCTGGGTCCGTTGGTAGAGGTCCTGTCTGGGTCCGTTGGTAGAGGTCCTGTCTGGGTCCGTTGGTAGAGGTCCTGTCTGGGTCCGTTGGTAGAGGTCCTGTCTGGGTCCGTTGGTAGAGGTCCTGTCTGGGTCCGTTGGTAGAGGTCCTGTCTGGGTCCGTTGGTAGAGGTCCTGTCTGGGTCCGTTGGTAGAGGTCCTGTCTGGGTCCGTTGGTAGAGGTCCTGTCTGGGTCCGTTGGTAGAGGTCCTGTCTGGGTCCGTTGGTAGAGGTCCTGTCTGGGTCTGTTGGTGGAGCATGGTGCTTGCAAAGTCAGGATTGTGTGATTTTTATTTATTTTTCCCCCCTGGGGCCACCTTTATGAAACTGTATGCATGCATAACGAAGTCGCTTTGGATAAAAGTATCTCGTAAATATTCTAGATAATACTATAGACTGACCTTTTCAAAGAGAATCTTGTGTACGGTCTTCAGAGGGGGTCTTTATCTGTGACCCGTGAGAGCTCCAGGACATTATTTCTTCATCTCAGAATATGATGTTTTAAATCTCTCCTACAGCTTACTGGTCACCTTGAGGACATGTTTCAGATGGCCTACAATAAATTCCACGCCTGGCAAACACGTCGGATGATGAGGAAAACCTGAGAGGGGAGAAACTCATGGCTTTATCAGAGAGAATGGAAAGAATGAATGAACGAGTACAAGATGGATGGACAGACCTTATTCTACCTACCAGGCTGCTGTGTCAGAGGAGAGACAGATGGCATAGTCGCCCCCCCCCCCCCCCCCCCGGGGGTGAGATGAAGATTCAGATGGGTGCTGCTGTTAGCCTGCTAAAACCCCACAGGTCCATCAGACTGACACACTCACTAGGTCTCAATCACAAATTACTCTTATTAGTTTTTTTTTTTTTTGCGTTTTCCTCGGTGAATGGGATTCATGGGAAAATGTTGGGGTCATGACTCTCCGCTATAAGGTTTGAACAAACATAGGCTAACTTTCTTTTTTTTAAATGTGTATAAAACGACCAGACTTCAGATGGGAAGTCAAAAAAGGAACTCAGGAACTGAACAGACTATGTTAAATAACAATACATTTTTATAAGCAAAAGGACTGTGTGATGTGAAGCTTAACTTAATGTGAGATGTTCTCAGTACAGAGACTGAAAGATGGAGAGCTCAGTACAGATGCCACGCCCTTTTCTCAGTCCTCCCAGGCCTTTTTCCCCAGTCCTCCCAGGCCTTTTTCCCCAGTCCTCCCAGGCCTTTTTCCCCGGTCCTCCCAGGCCTTTTTCCCCGGTCCTCCCAGGCCTTTTTCCCCAGTCCTCCCAGGCCTTTTTCCCCCAGTCCTCCCAGGCCTTTTTCCCCCAGTCCTCCCAGGCCTTTTTCCCCCAGTCCTCCCAGGCCTTTTTCCCCCAGAGCTGAGGACCGGGTCCAGGGAACCTGTCTGTACGTTGGATGGAGGCTGGCTGGCAGGCAGGCAACTGAATATAGCAATACTGTAAAGACATTTGTCTACTGTATGGCCACGTCCCCATAGGGCACGCTATTCCCTAGATAGTGCACAGCATTTGACAAGGGCCCTCAGAGCCCAATTGGCCCTGGGTCAAAAGTAGTGCACTGAATAGGGTGCTAATTTGAGATGTTGACTCTGCCCCCAATCACACTTTAAAACTGCACTGGTATGTAATGTCTGTTCTGTTTCTAGCTGCACTGAAGACACCGTCTGGATGTTAACTCAAACATTAAAGTGAAATATATTAATGTTTTTTTTGTTTGTTCTGGTTTTTAGCTTGTTTCTTTTGTGTGTTTTAGTAGTTGGTGAGGCTGTTGTATATGATCTATGGGTGGAAGGTGTAGGATGAAGCTGCCTCTAGACACTGATCTGAGATCATTATTTGCTTTTCTCCAGAAATTGTTTACATTTAGGGGAAGCTGATCCTAGATCTGTAGCTAGGGGTGGAAACTACACCCCAAAAGCTGTGTTCAACCAGGATTTACATGTAGTTGTGTGGTCTAAAATTCTTTAGAAATGCCCATCGGTCAGAATGAAGACTACAGTAGGCTCTCTATCGTAGCCTGGTTATACTATACTATATACTATACTATATATATACTAGAGTAAATGTGTTACGTTTGGTGGTTTAACCAGGCTATAGGCTCTCATCAGGGCTGTAATACATCTGATCCTAGATCAGATGTGAATATCTGAGAAAAGAAGAAACCCACACACTGCTCTTACTAGAATTGCTGCTCTTCATTAAGCTTTCCGTATGCGTCAGAGCAGTGGGGGGGTTTCTTTTTTTTTTCACGTGTTTAATTGTTAGCATGTGTAACGGATGTGAAATGGCTAGCTAGTTAGCGGTGGTGTGCGCTAATAGCGTTTCAATCAGTGACGTCACCATGCACCAGCAAATAAATATAGCTCAGATGTGCTAGTGCCTTTTTTTTAAAAATTTTGATTCATTATGACCTAAAAGGCAAACAGATCGTACATCATCACTACTATTCTGGGAGGCCTTCTGAATCAAGAGGGAAATGAGCTCTGTAAAGCAGTGCTTCTCTCATGTCATTGTAAATAAGAATTTGTTCTTAACTGACTTGCCTAGTTAAATAAAATAAAAATACAATTCCCTACATAGGACTCTAGTCAAAAGTAGTGCACTATGTAGTGCACGACATGGGGAATATAGTGCCATTTAGGAAGCAGCCCTATCCTCATCTCATGTTAGTGGGCTATTTTGGTGTGTGCTGCAGAGGATGTCTTGGGCATTTTCTCATGTTTCAATCAATAGAGGGTTGCTAATGGACTGCACCACTAACCCAACACTTGCCTATGAAGTGTGCCTGCGCCACTGAAAGTAGTGCACACTCACAGAAACAAGATGCGAGGGGGGGGATTATATTTTCATGAACCTAAAACACAAGATTTATTTTGATTTATTTCTACAAGTATTATTATGCACAGTAAACTAATCAGCCATGTCTTAATCTACACACTGACAAACCATCACTTAGGTTTTAATTTAGTGTTTTATTTTAGCTGACAAACGAATGACCATGGTTACATTCATTTAAGAACTCGTGGATTTAAACGTCAAATAAAACTATTTTTTTTTGGGGGGGGGGGGGGTACTGAACAGTCTAGTGTAGTAGGGACACACCTCCTTGAAAGAATAGTACCAGTAAATTCAGACTTTTCAGGAAGTGTGTCCCATCACAACCGGAGGCGGAGGAGTCGACAGTTCATTCTAGCTAGAAAGTAAACAACTCACGTTAGTTAAACACACACAGCTAAGGACATGAACTGATAGTAAACTGTGTATCACGAAGATTGAATCGCGATTTAAACAGCGGGGACTGTAATGCCTGGTAAGTTTGTGACAAAACTAAACAAACGATTGCCTAGCCGCTAACGTTAGCTCGCTAACTTTCCCTACCCATCGCAAGCGAGAGCGCTTGGTTAACCTAACGTGTACCTATCAAAACAACAATAACAGTTGATAATATGGACAATGGTCAGTCAGACACAAAGCTGACTATTCAAAAACAAATAAACGGAACTTAGTTTGCGTTTTTACGCTTTAGATAGCGAAGTTATGCGATTTTTTTCCCATTGTGGAGGCACTTTCCCCACTACGCAGGGTCCCGTGATGCCCAGCCATCGTTAAAGGACATTTATTCGTACACCACCTATACCGACAACCCCCTTTAAAGGTTACAAATGCTTTCAAATCAAGCCTAAACCAGTTACTTTCAGATGGCCAACTAAATTCAATGTAAAGTGAACAAAAGCCTAACTTAGTCTCTACACAGTTGTCACAGCAAGCAAGTGTTACTTTCATTATCTAATGTAAGCTGTGGAAACTGGCTGCATTGTTGGAATGTGAAAGTTTTGTTGTCAAGTTCTTTTGCAGGGAACTTAGTTGTCAGATATGGTGGTTCAAAGTCATTTACAGCAAAAACCCTTTAGCTTAGTTTCAGAAATTAAACGTTTTTATTTATTTTTTTTGCTGATCATTTCTCAAAAGTTTTTTCCCCCTTAATATGCATTAGTGCTTTTTACAGTTATCTTTTTTTTTAACTCTTGGTAGCTGGTGGGGGGAAAGTGGAGTCATGATGTTTCCATTTGAGCGGAGGATGGTGAGAGTCATATGACAGAAGGCAGCTGAGGGTTGGCTAATACTGGTAGGTCACTATAAAACTTCCCTGTTGCGGGAAAACGCAGACGGAATCCAGACAAATTACACGGGAATTAAACAATATTCAAAAATGTATTGAACTTAGTAGGAAATAGACAAACAATGTTTTTTTATTAACTTTTTTTATTAACTTATTAGAAAATGCATCAGTATTTTCCTGCAACTTTCTGAAACTGATCAGGAATGCTCCTGTCTGTGTCCGTTATTCCAGAGGACAATTTGGACGGGATATATTTTTTTTCCCCAAACTTCCCCCTGTAATTATTTCTAGTTTTAGTTTTCATAAAATTGACAGTTAAGACAGAAACCTGGAGTTGTCTTTTTTCTAGGCGTGAAGATATTTCAATAAATCCAGGCGATAACAGGCTGCTACACTGAGAATTCCACCCTTTCTCTCTATCTCTCTCAAGTGTCTAAACCAAACCTTCTTTGGTGTGGTGTCGCAATAATGTTTGAATTGAGGAAGTGTGATCATAATCATTTGGTTATTTTAGTGATCCGCAGTACTTCCCAAATGCCCCCCGGGCCTTCAGATGTAAGCTAAACAGTGCAGTTGCACTTGAGATGCGTTTTAAAGGCTATGGATGTAATTTATCATTTCTAAACGTTGTATGCTGCTTCGCAATCTATTAACAGCAAGGGTTGCATTAAATGTGCGCAATATGTTTTACTGATGCATTATGGCACAATATTCAATTCACACGCACAAAACAGAAACACAAGCATTCACTGTGAAAGTTGATACGTGTAGGCCATTCATATATAATAGTTCATGCGTAGCACTTCGTTCATTTTATCGAATCGGTTATTGTTTTTTTTTTGCTCAACCGGTGAGCAACACCTGTCAAACTCGGACATTTCTCTCAAAACACAGGGATGTCAATTCGCACGGGACTAGTATTATCAGAGGAGTTTGGAGTTCGCCCCCCCCAAAAAACTGTAGGTTATTCAGGCCGGAATTGTTACTGTCCTGCCGTAAAAATGACTGCCATGGCAGATTCGGACGGGATTTAAATAACAGAGGTGGCGTTTAGGGCTCGTGCACATAATTCCATTACTCGACCTCCACCCAGTAAAACGAATCGCGGGATGGGATACATTTTACCGGGCTGGTCATTTAGTTATTTGCACGAATACAATCCACATCCGTAATTTTAGTCGCGTCCGAATCTGCCACGGCAGTCATTTGTGCTATTATCCCAGCTCTAACTCCCAGGTCCTCTGATAATACTTATATCGTGCGAGTCGTCGTCCCAGTGTTTTGCGGGATATTACAGAGTTTTAACAGATGCTGCACACAATTTGTGTAAAAACATGGGAACAGATGTATGCTTAAAACAAAGCGTTATGTCGGTAGCCTACAGATGAGTGATCTGTTTTGTCACATATCTAGTGCCTTACTTCTCTTTTTAAAAGGTGCCAAACTTCTCTTTTAAAAGATGAAGTGGACGATATTGTGCCAATGAATTGCCAAATTAGTCAGTTAATTAAATGTCTGCATAGGTTACAGACAGTTCATTATTCTTATTGATATACATTATTATTTTGACTTTCTCCGAACTGAAGGCCAATATTAGGCTATCACTAGACAAGACAAATATCTTCACGCCTAGAATAGCATCCAGGCTTCCGTCATTAACGGTCCATTGTGAATTAGGGGGCAAAAAATTATTTTACTTTTATTTAACCAGGTAGGCCAGCTGCGAACAAGTTCTCATTTACAACTGCGACCTGGCCAAGATAAAGCAAAGCAGTGAGACACAAGCAACAACAAAAATGACAGGTACATGCTGGAGTAATAATTACATAATAATACTAGTCCCGGTGTGATTAGGGTTTAAGGGTTAATATCTGGCAGAATGGTGTCCTGATTATTTGGATCAATTCAGTGGCCGTTTCGTTTTAACAAACTGCAGAGCACTACGGTAACACCGCTAACCAAACAACGCTCTCTGATTGGTGCCGCGTACAGGGTTGCCATGTTCGCGGTTTTCTAGACCATGAAAAAATATGTCACAGGGGAAAGTGTATGGGTTGCGGGTTTTGGGGCTAATTTTTGAAGTTGCACCGCGGCCGCCATGTCATTTCTCTTCAACATAAATATATACTACTGTTAGTTGCTTCTGGCTGTCAGGCAGTGAGGCAGGCTGTAGCTGGAAACGGCAGATTTAAAAAAAATTGAATATCTACATAGGCTAAAGATGCCCATTATCAGCAACCATCACTCCTGTGTTCCAATGTCACGTTGTGTTAGCTAATCCAAGTTTATAATTTTAAAAGGCTAATTGATCATTAGAAAACCCTTTTGCAATTATGTTAGCACAGCTGAAAACTGTTAAAACTGTCCTTCTTTACTAGTTGAGTATCTGAAGCATCTGCATTTGTGGGTTTAGGCTCAAAATGGCCAGAAACAAAGAACTTTCTTCTGAAACTCAGTCTATTCTTGTTCTGAGAAATGAAGGCTATTCCATGAGAGAAATTGCCAAGAAAGTGAAGATCTCATACAACTCTGTCTACCACTCCCTTCACAGAACAGCACAAACTGGCTCTAACCAGAATAGAAAGAGGAGTGGGAGGCCCCGGTGCACAACTGAGCAAGAGGACAAGTACATTAGAGTGTCCAGTTTGAGAAACAGATGCCTCACAAGTCCTCAACTGGCAGCTTCATTAAATATTACCCACAAAACACCGGTCTCAACGTCAACAGTGAAGAGGCGACTCCGAGAGGCTAGCCTTCTAGGCAGAGTTCCTCTGTCCTGTGTCTGTGTTCTTTTGCCCATCTTAATCTTTTATTTTATTGGCCAGTCTGAGATATGGCTTTTTCTTTGCAACTCTGCCTAGAAGGCCAGCATCCCGGAGTCGCCTCTTCACTGTTGACGTTGAGACTGGTGTTTTGTGGGTACTATTTAATGAAGCTGCCAGTTGAGGACTTGTGAAGTGTCTGTTTCTCAAACTAGACACTCTAATGTACTTGTCCTCTTGCTCAGTTGTGCACCGGGGCCTCCCACTCCTCTTTCTATTCTGGTTAGAGACAGTTTGCGCTGTTCTGTGAAGGGAGAAGTACACAGCATTGTACGAATTGCGTCATGCGTAAGAACAGCCCTTAGCCGTGGTATATTGGCCATATACCATACTCCCTTGTGCCTTATTGCTTAATCATAGCAGTCAAACAAGTTACATTGACATTCATTCATGGGAAACAATCTAGCGAGTTTAATTAGGGCAAATTATCTTTTCTCTTGCGACATATTCAAATACATCTCAATGTTTGTTTTTTGTTTGTAGGAAAACCAAAATTTGTTTCTGATGTCGTTACTACAATATGTCTTCTTAATTGGCTCGGGAACGTTATGGAAAAATGGTTTATTGTATAAATATGGCAGTTCCTCTCTGGGCTATTTTTCAGGCCTTTTAGCAGGTTTTGGGCTACATACGTTAGCTAGACCTGGCAACCCTGGCCGCATGCACACTTGTACCTTGTACACACACAATGCAACTTTTCTTCTATTTTTTTTCTTTCTTCCCAGACCTCAAAATTGGTCTCCTGATGTGGTTTAAGCATGGTTGTCGACTTTGAACGTCCAATGTTGTTTTGTATTTTGATTTAAACAGTGTAATTTTGAGAAAGAACTGAGAAAAACAGATTGTATAGGGACCTACACTAGGAAGTTGAGGGCAGCTAAGGGTTGGCCAACTCTAGGCAGCTGAGGGTTAGCCGACTCTAGCTAGCTGAGGCTTAGCCGACTCTAGCTAGCTGACTCTAGGCAACCGAGGCTTAGCCGACTCTAGGCAGCCGAGGCTTAGCCGACTCTAGGCAGCCGAGGCTTAGCCGACTCTAGGCAGCCGAGGCTTAGCCGACTCTAGGCGACTAATGAACGAGGAGCAGACAGATGGCTAGCTGAGCTGCATCTTTACAATTTACACAGGATGATACATTTCTCAGATTAAATAGGGCTGGCTACAACATAACCGTGTTTTGTCTCAGCATTGTGTATGACAGAATTACATTTTGACATTGTCACCAAAGCCCCATATATTACCCACCACTGCGACCTGTACGCTCTCGTTGGTTGGCCCTCGCTTCATACTCGTCACCATACCCACTGGCTCCAGGTCATCTACAAGTCTCTGCTAGGTAAAGCCCCACCTTATCTCAGCTCACTGGTCACCATAGCAGCACCCTGGTCACTGGTCACCCCCAAAGCCAATTCCTACTTTGGTCACCTTCCAGTTCTCTGCTGCCAATGACTGGAACGAACTGCAAAAATCACTGAAGCTGGAGACTCATATCTCCCTCACTAGCTTTAAGCACCAGCTGTCAGAGCAGCTCACATATCACTGCACCTGTACATAGCCCATCTGTAAACAGCCCATCTATCTACCTCATCCCCATACTGTATTTATTTATTTATTTTGCTCCTTTGCACCCCAGTATCTCTATCTGCACATTCATCTTCTGCCTATCTACCATTCCAGTGTTTAATTGCTATATTGTAATTACTTTGCCAACATGGCCTATTTATTGCCTTAACTCCCTTATCTTACCTCATTTGCACTCACTGTATATAGACTTTTTGTTTTCTTTTGTTCTACTGTATTATTGACTGTATGTTTTGTTTATTCCATGTGTAACTCTGTGTTGTTGTATGTGTCGAATTGCTATGCTTTATCTTGGCCAGGTCGCAGTTGCAAATGAGAACTTGTTCTCAACTTGTCTACCTGGTTAAATAAAGGTGAAATGAAAATAATATATATATATATATATATATATATATATATATATATATTTTTGTTTGATTAGACCGCTGTCAGTCTTCAGTCTTCTAGAAATACTTTTTCAATAGCCCCTTTACCAAGCTTTTTAAATTGTTTTTATCTGTTGCTCAAGGGGGGTTTGTGTCTGTGTGTGTGTGTGTGTGTAGTGTCTGTGTACTGTGACAGCAGAAAATAAACAATATATTCTCTCTCCCTCATTTCCTTCCCCCTCTCTCCTTCTCTATCCCATTCTCTCCTCCTCTCTAAGCTGGTCAGGACTGTAACCATGCCCATGTTACCTGTAGTGCCTGAAGTTCAGAGTCATGTGCTGGCTGAGTTTGACTGTCTGGACCCCCTGCTCTCTGCACTCCGCCTGGACTCTGGCAGGCTCAAGGTAGGTCACGCATGCACGTTATTATTAGCTGAGAAAAGTTTAGAGGTTCGACTCCAAATATTCAATTGATTTGTTGAAGGAAGAGATATCAAGTGGATTGTAAAAGTTTTAATTTAACCTTTTATTTAAGTCAGTTAAGAACAAATTCTTATTTACAATGACAGCCTACCCCCAACAGTGGGTTAACTACCTTGTTCCGGGGGCAGAACGACAGATTTTTACCTTGTCAGCTCGGGAATTCGATCAAGCAACTTTTCGGTTACTGGCCCAACGCTCTAACCACTAGGCTACCTGCCACCTCTACACTCTAACCACCAGGCTACCTGCCACCTCTACACTCTAACCACTAGGCAACCCTGCCACCTCTACACTCTAACCACTAGGCTCTACCTGCCACCTCTACGCTCTAACCACTAGGCTACCTGCCACCTCTACACTCTAACCACTAGGCTACCTGCCACCTCTACACTCTAACCACTAGGCTACCTGCCACCTCTACACTCTAACCACTAGGCTACCTGCCACCTCTACACTCTAACCACTAGGCTACCTGCCACCTCTACACTCTAACCACTAGGCTACCTGCCACCTCTACACTCTAACCACTAGGCTACCTGCCACCTCTACACTCTAACCACTAGGCTACCTGCCTCCTCTACACTCTAACCACTAGGCTACCTGCCACCTCTACACTCTAACCACTAGGCTACGCTGCCACCTCTACACTCTAACCACTAGGCTCTACCTGCCACCTCTACGCTCTAACCACTAGGCTACCTGCCACCTCTACACTCTAACCACTAGGCTACCTGCCACCTCTACACTCTAACCACTAGGCTACCTGCCACCTCTACACTCTAACCACTAGGCTACCTGCCACCTCTACACTCTAACCACTAGGCTACCTGCCACCTCTACACTCTAACCACTAGGCAACCCTGCCACCTCTACACTCTAACCACTAGGCTCTACCTGCCACCTCTACGCTCTAACCACTAGGCTACCTGCCACCTCTACACTCTAACCACTAGGCTACCTGCCACCTCTACACTCTAACCACTAGGCTACCTGCCACCTCTACACTCTAACCACTAGGCTACCTGCCACCTCTACACTCTAACCACTAGGCTACCTGCCACCTCTACACTCTAACCACTAGGCTACCTGCCACCTCTACACTCTAACCACTAGGCTACCTGCCACCTCTACACTCTAACCACTAGGCTACCTGCCACCTCTACACTCTAACCACTAGGCTACCTGCCA